>NC_088305.1:3573151-4173151 GCF_032854445.1 Liolophura sinensis | reverse complement strand
TACACACCACAACCCATGTTATATGCTTAATACTAGCGTAACATCGTGTTTATCAATACACACCACAACCCATGTTATATGCTTAATACTAGTGTAACATCGTGTTTATCAATACACACCACAACCCATGTTATATGCTTAATACTAGTGTAACATCGTGTTTATCAATACACACCACAACCCATGTTATATGCTTAATACTAGTGTAACATCGTGTTTATCAATACACACCACAACCCATGTTATATGCTTAATACTAGTGTAACATCGTGTTTATCAATACACACCACAACCCATGTTATATGCTTAATACTAGCGTAACATCGTGTTTATCAATACACACCACAACCCATGTTATATGCTTAACACTAGCGTAACATCGTGTTTATCAATACACACCACAACCCATGTTATATGCTTAATACTAGCGTAACATCGTGTTTATCAATACACACCACAACCCATGTTATATGCTTAATACTAGTGTAACATCGTGTTTATCAATACACACCACAACCCATGTTATATGCTTAATACTAGTGTAACATCGTGTTTATCAATACACACCACAACCCATGTTATATGCTTAATACTAGTGTAACATCGTGTTTATCAATACACACCACAACCCATGTTATATGCTTAATACTAGTGTAACATCGTGTTTATGAATATACACCACAACCCGTTACTCAGTGAAACAGAAATGCATTTATGAACTATAAACATACTTATAGTTTGTAGCCAGTCAGGAAACTCGATGGTGTTCGTCTACATGCTGAAGCTGGGGTATGGAATCATCACCCTTCTACTACTACTTGCGTCAATCCGTGAGAAGTTTAAGTCATTCTACACCAGTAACGCCTAACAAATTGCAATTAACAGTTCTGCATTTTTTGCACCTAACTCTGCTTAAAGTATGGCCCAAGCAAGAGTGTTATTTGCTACTATTTAAACGTGGCCTGAACATAAAAATGACGTAAAGTTCAGATGAAAGAGTGCGAAAAGTTATTCCTAAATGTTGTCTTCAATATTATTTTCGCTTTTTCATTGAGGAGAAAAAGACACTTTAAAATAATTTTTGTATGGCTGGTATTTGGGACCACTTTTTGGTATTTATAGTCTTTGTTTAATAATGTCATTAA
This sequence comes from Liolophura sinensis, assembly GCF_032854445.1. Classification (NCBI taxonomy): domain Eukaryota; kingdom Metazoa; phylum Mollusca; class Polyplacophora; order Chitonida; family Chitonidae; genus Liolophura; species Liolophura sinensis. The sequence continues at coordinate 4,172,006 of NC_088305.1, read as the reverse complement.
TGAGGATGTAACACAGATTTAATAAATATTTTGGCTCTAGAATTTGTTCTTTTTAGCTAACAAATGTATTTAATCTCGATTTGGATCATATTTATATTTTTAATATATTCATAAGTATTATCATAATTTAGGTTAAATGCATATGTTTCGATAACAACACATTTACATTCAAATAAATTTATTACACAAGCATCACATCCTTATTTAGAACACTATTATGCAACAACGATAAATACCAAAAGCTGGTCCCAAATAACCACCATACAAAAATATTTTCAAATACCATTTTTTCTTGAAAAAAATCCAAAACATATTAAAGGTCATATTTGCAAATAAGTTTTGACGCTCTTTCATCTGATTTTGGCATCATTTTTGTCTTTTCTTCTCCTTTAAGCATTACATAAAATAGTTAGGATCCAACCCTAATTGAGGTAAAGACTGTATTGCACCGGATTTGCACCACACCATCGTCACAGATTTTGACATTCTCATCTTCACACATTTGGCACTATATGTATGTTGTCACAATGCTATATTTTTGTGTAAGACTTTACAAACGTTATCTCCTTTTTTGTTTACATTGTACGTTTGCATGCTCGGGTATAATATCACACTTAACAATTTTTCAGTTATATAACGACGAAGAACCATTAGGTGTGTTTACATATACCGTGTCTTCTTATCGTCGCGCGAGTCCATACAGCCAATTAAAGTGCTGCCCCCACTGGAGTATCATGACGAAGACACCGGATATGACACCCAACTCAGTCACATTATACTGACACCGTGCAAACCAGTCCTGTTTCCTTGCACTAACATCTCAGTGTTGAGTCCCAAGCGAGCAACAAGTACTATTTTAAAAGTCTTTGGTAGGAATCGATGCGTATATGACAGCGGTTGTGTTCCTTAAATATATTTTCATTTTCGTATTCCCGGAATGCTGGGTTACAACGACTTACCAGCTGAATAAAGATGAAAACTACCCGGCAAGTTGTAGAGAACCTGCAATGCAAAATTAAAAAATATCAGTGTCTTTTACATTTATACCCTCCTACCGAAAGCTTTGGCCGTCAATACATGCCTGCTTTTTTGTATTTGTTCTTTTTCTTGTTTGACAACAGGCTGTATGGGAGATATTTGGCAATCATTCCATAATGATTAATCAGATCTCCGTATTTATCAAGGAAGGTCCAAATTATTGCCTTTCAGTAAATATCAGATTCATACCTATAGTATTTACAGAGTTCACATCATTCTTATGCTTGTAAAAGATTTAGAAACTTTATTATCGATTTTTAACGGTAGCAAGTGCACAGATCGATGTTGATATTTTATGACAAGTTTTTATTTGTGCTATTCTAAGACCACAGCAGAAATTCGATTGGATTTGTGCTTCTCGATTTTTTTAACTTAAAATATTGAAGAATCAATCCAGTAGTAGCTGAGCACAAATACTGCACTGAGAATCTATCCATTGCCCGTTTCCGCTGTGGAGAGACCTATATATTTTAGCATTTTTAGGAGTTTATTTATTTGTTTGACTGGTGTTTTACAAATACTTTTAAAATATTTCACGGCGACCCTCGTTTAGGTGGATGGTAAAAGAACAGAGCCAAGGAGAAACCCACAACCATTGGCCGGTTGCCGGTATAGGCCTTTTCAGAAGAGGAGTGGTGATGGACAGGTATTTTCAAGGTTATGTAATGGTTATAGACTTTATAAATACATTTGATCTGAAACGGCTTAGAAAAGGACTACCTAACCGGAGAAAAATACTACCTGAAGAACTAAAATCATCTTTTGTTCATTGTTTTAGTCTTATTGTGAGATTACAATAATGTCATAACCATAGTTGAACCAGACCAGTCACGTCTAATAAATTGCAATTAGCATCACTGCAATTTGTTGTTACATTATTCTGTTTAAGCCGTGGTGCTAAAGCGTGTAGTGATGTAATTTTCTACTATTAAGCCTGTAAACGAATAGTCAGAATAAAAACCAACTGAGGTAAACTGAACCCATACTTACGTGTGATCATTTGCCATCTATCACTCTGCCGCCGCTGCTCTTTTAAGTACATTTTATTGATACAATACTTAAAATGTCACCAGCGGAATATTGGCTGTTGATATGCATTTAATTTAATGCCCAGCACTCAATATTTAGTTTTGTGGGAAGCGTAATACTTGAATTCAAATCAAATCGCATTCAGCTGGAAAATATTTTCCACTGACACACTTCTTTTCAACCCGCATCGACGTTGACACATTGCATCCGTTTCGAGACAGCTGTTTCCTAAGGGTTCCTTCTTAGCGACGTCACGCTTTTGGTTCAAGTCGGAGAATCCGTGTCACGTGACACAGGCGCAGTCAAAACTAACCCGTTAACACACGAATAACTGAATCAAACCGAGCTGAACAGAATCGAATGGTATGTCCCAACCACATACATGTACATATGTGCACATGCTAAAACCAATGCCTGTCAAAGTGAATCTGTAACCCATTCCGGTGTGCCCAAAACCGTGTCCAAGGGAAAACTATGTCTGTTTCGGTGTGTAAACGATATAATTCAGTAAAAAAGACTAGTTATAAAAAATAACGCTATAAATACGAGGTAAACTCGTGTTTTGATCCCTGCGTCATCTATGTCACAGCAAATTTCGTCTTATCTTCCCTGTACGTGTACTTAATTAAAAATAAACCCTGATGATTATAACTGAGACGGTCGTTGTGCCCAGGGAAAATTATTCCCCTTAGGTTAATTAAAATGTTTGCACACAGTGTGTAGAACATAGAGAGAAATGACAGAAAGACAAATTAATTTGATTTAACGCCCTTTGATGAGTTTGATGATCCACAGCTGTATCTATTATATGACATGACAGATGTTGTACTCTAGAAACGCAATTAGTTTGTTAAGTAGAAATTTCATTTAGTAAGTCCATTCCTCGGGGAAGACGGTTGTTCATTACATGTAAAATTTGCTTCATCACGTCTGACAAACGGACTCGGTCTTGGAAGGTTGTGTTTTAGGCGAAAGGAGTCTAAAATGACGGTATCTTTCATTACTCATTTGTCAAACACAACATTTACAACCTCTCCTAACATTTTTAAAATTAAGGTCTTCTAGGTGAAAAGCATTAAATAACTGGTAATGAGCGATACTAACGGGTTTTCCCTGAAAAGAACTGGCCTCAGACCCCTATTAGATTTCCATAAGCGACAGATAATGTTAAAGGATACATGTAAAGGCACTATAAAAAAAAATTATTTTTCTATGCCAAATGAAGAAAATTAAGCCCCGTAATTTTAATAAAAGATTCTAATTTAAGGTATTTTTATACCTGTTAATTACCCCTCTATATTATGCATATTTTCCGTCAAAGGTCGGATTTTCTGAGAAATTACGTCATCGTTGATCTCGCTTGGAACTCGGTGAACACTCCTGAAGTGCTCCGATCACTGTGAATCGTGCTCGGAGTATGGTAACTTCGTAATATAATTACAAAGTTACACGTCTCTGGCTTAGGATAACTCGAAATTACACAACATATGCCCATCATATTGGTGGCAAACAGGTGCTCTTCACTGGGCATACGACTGTCGTCTACAGCCTATTGTCGCCAAGGTTCCACGAACAATGAGGGCAGGGAAATCTAAAAATTCCTAGCGCAATGTGAGGATCTGAACCCACAACTTGGGTGTCCTGTGGAGAGAAAGGTGTCTTTTATACCTTTAGGCCACGTCCCGGCCGCGGATTCATGCGGAAAGCAAAAACACATCAACGATTATTGCAGAACGAAAATATGGTCAGTGTAAAATAAACCTACAGTTGTTGTAGCTGATTCATTGTGAGTGAAAAACAAGGAAACGACTCACCTCATTATGGACAAATTATTCAGTCTGATGATATAATCAACGCACCGCAGGTTTCGTAAGGAAGGTTTCCACAATGCCGTCGATTACGAATATGAGAATTCTTTGGTTGGTTTAAGGTTTTATAACAAGAATGTGAAAGTGTGTCGCTAAAACAAAAAAAGAGACCTTTTAATTGGACAGGGACAAAGAGTAATGGCGGCATGCGCAAACTTAATGCAAATTAAAGTGCGTCAAGTTTTTGTATAAATAGAAACACACATTTGTGATTTAATTCACTCCTTGCGAGAGCCTAAGGCTAATAGAGATGTTGTCTTTAACATAAGCTATTTGTAAAGAAAACGGTTCACTGCTCATATTCACAGATTCGGGATTTTTAAAAAAATCAGTGAGTTCAGTGAACACTGAGGCAATATTCGCATCGAACAGGGTGACTTGAGGCTAGGGTGTGTGACTGAAATAGCCGTCACATTAGTTGTTGATTATTCCTTTGATTATGTCTTGCGTGGTTCTCTGTTCTATGCTTAGCTCTTGGCTTCCACTTTTTCAAGTAGCTGAACTTGAAGGGAATCAAACAGTACACAGCAGAGACAAATACATCCAAAACTATCAACTTAGACTATTTCTTAGACACGAACGAAACGATTGTGTCTTGGCGATGATCCCAGGGACGATAAATTTTGTGTCAAACAGTTTTAACCTAATTAAGTGAATCAACGTTTTGTGGTCGTTATGAACATAAATTTTGACATTCATGTACGATACTTGGACATAGTAAATTCAGACTGCAATTGCGCTTCAGTACAAAAATTTCAACATTAGTTAATTATGTTTGTATGGGTGAGAGATCTTTGAATTGTCTGCATTATACAAACTTACCACTGAAGGTGTGCATTCGAAGGAAGATTATTATTATTCCTGATATGCATTTAACAAATTGTCAGTTATATGACAAGAATTCATTAGGTGTGTGTACATATACTGTGTTTACTTCTTGTTGCACTAGTCCATGCTGCCAAAGTGCTGCCGCCTCTCAGGTATAATGTCGAAGACACCAGACATGATATCCTATCTATTCACTTTAGTCCCCTTCGGGAGCGGTAGATTCAGGATCAATCCTGGATCGAGTCACACCTAAGACCTTAAAAGAGGAAGTTGTAACTCCCTCGCCTGGCGTTCAGTATGAAGGGAATAGTGCAACGACTGGTTGACCCGTATCAGTATAATGGTTACGGCGGGGCAGTTTACTTGCCTTCGGTAAGGCGTCTCAGTGAAACAGCACCACATAAAAGAGCGGTAGAAATCCGTCTAGCAACAGTTGGCACAATACGTGCACTCTAAGGAGTCCTTCGTCGTCATACCAGTGAAAAATTGTTAAGTATGACTTTAAACCCCAAGCACTCTGACTCACTCTATTCACTTTATAATGGAACCGGATCAACCAGTCCTCTCTCCTGGCTGTAACCTCTCAGAGCTGAGTTATATATGTCAGATTAAATGTATGCAGTTTATAGACTGCCACATAGAATCCACAAGAGCTGCAATCGAATGTAATAAAACATTCCGCTACCCTGGGGGTACATGTAGCAGTTATGCAAAAACAAATTTAATTATATAATTTATTAAATGGAAAATAATCACAAATTAACGCTTCAAAAGATTTGTTTTTGCAACCCAACTGCTGTGTTCACATTTATTTATTGATTAAAATCCAGATTAAAATTTTGCAATGAGAAATGACGGTAGGTGTGTAAAAGTTGTTTTTAACCTTTTGGGGAGGGGGAGGGGTTGGGGCTCTTGTTTACCTTGAGAAAAACGCGATGTATGTAATATGATACAATTATTGCGGTTTATCCTCCGTACTCCAGGGTTCTGAAACACAGTCACGCATGCCCATCACATCTTAAACAGCTTCACATTGAAGAACTAGAGGCGGTAAGGCAGACTTTATAGCCTATGGCTGATTGAACGCGTCGAAACAGACACACGTGTATCATTCATCGCCCAGTGAGGACGTTCCCGAACAATAATCGCAAGGCCAATTCCCAAAGCGACGTTTAATGCAAACTACCAAAGAACTATAAACAAAGCATATAAAGTACAAAGATAGAACGGAATCATACAAAGAGAAGCGGTCAGCAGTTTCAATGATGTAGTAAAGACGCAAGTTGTGTCCTGGGCGAAACCACGTGTTTGAGAGAACGTAATCGACGCGTTCGTGAGGACTGTCAATAATCGGCAAACCTTAAACCGCAACATTATTCTGTGTTGACATGTCACTCACTATAGTTACTCTGGCTACTGCTGTATGTACACAATGTAAGCTTGTCGGTGTAGCATTTCCAGACTTTTGACCTCTGACGCATTAATACGTGGAAAACATACGTATATGTTGCACAAACTTCTTCACCATCGATACATCAGGCTTTTAAAATTATTCTATTTTATGTCAAAGTTATACATTTAGGACAACAACCAAAACTGCACAAAAACTTGGGATTGAACTCATGAAGTTATTGTCTTTATCCCCAAATGGTCTTTAGCACATAAGCACATGTACATGTAAGTACTAGGTTACTAGCTCTGCACAAATTATGTTAGAACAACAACAATAAAATTGCCTGCATTTCATTTTTAATGAGTGAGAATTATTAGTTGCCTTTATTTATGAGAAATTAAAGTAAATCATTTCATTTCCGCAAATGAAAAAAAGATGAAGACTTTACGCCTCATTAATTTTGGCAGTTTTTCAGCCGTAAAATGAAGAGAACATATTAGAAATAAATGTGTTAAATAAAAACAAAGAGGAACCAGACACTAGCGCAAATAAATAAACTAAAGATAAATTTTGAAAATTATATGAAATAAGGCTCTACAATAAATTAAAATGTCATTAATTATCTTTCTTATACAACGGATATAGCTACTTAACTGTCAACACCCCTGCGTTCAATAGCATATGGAATACATTTGTAGGCGTAGCTTACTTCAAAAGAGTTTGTTTTAAACGGTGTAGACATAATCAGCTCACTAAGCTCCAGGTTATTCTTTTTTCATGCAGAGGTGACATGCCCACAGGGCCGATTTCTTATCCGTTTCAGCCCGGAGACCCCAAAGGGCCCGTTTCAAGGAAGAACAGTTGACTTTTATTTTATTCGCCCCGATTGGCTAATTTATTCATTGTGGTAAAATGTACAGTTCTATTCCGTCTCAAATTACTTCTTGTTGATCGTTCATAGGCTAGTCACCGTTTCCTTAATACAGCTTTTGTCCAACAGAAAATACGTGTTTAGATTGGGCAAAGGCCACATTTCTATGACAATTCAAAGGTAACTTAAACGTTTCAAGGAAGACGTTATGTGGCTCACCTGAAGGCAATAATCGGAGTTATGATAAAATTTGTTACTTTTTCTTTAGTACAAGTCCCATTCATAGAATGGTTCACTCACTTGACACCTGATGGTGATGTTAAAGGTAGAGACAGCTCAGTTTTGGGCTTTATCCCTGCTTTCTTCATAATGGCAAACATATCACGTCTCTGCCTCCTTGCACATGGAACTGAACAGCCTCTTTACCGCTATATTTGTACTGATAAACACGAAAAAGGCATAGAAAAAGGGGGGGGAGTAATTGATCAATCAAATGCAGTCACTCACGCTCGCAAGTTATTTTTTACCGCGTTGTTATTTTAGCGCCAGTTTTCGCTACGCTCTCTTTCACAATAACAAACACAATGCTAAGGCCTCTCCTCAAAAGTTATTTCTCATGTTTTAATTTAAAATCCTCTGTTTAAAGTTAACCTTTTAAGTTAGCCCTAAAGTTTTAACTTTAAAACTCTTGATGCCAAACTGTGGTTGAAGTAAAGACAAAACTCCTGGTGTCAAACTGTGGCCGAATTAGGGACAAAACTCATGGTGTCAAATTGTGGCTGAATAAGGGCATAACTCTTGATGCCAAACTGTGGTTGAAGTAGAGACAAAACTCCTGGTGTCAAACTGTGGCTGAATTAGGGACAAAACTCATGGTGTCAAACTGTGGCTGAATAAAGGCATAACTCTTGATGCCAAACTGTGGTTGAAGTAGGGACAAAACTCCTGGTGTCAAACTGTGGTTGAAGTAGCGACAAAACTCATGATGCCAAACTGTGGTTGAAGGAGGGACAAACTCACGGTGTCAAACAGTGGGTGAATTAGGGACAAAACTCATGATGTCAAACTGTGGTTGAAGGAGGGACAAACTCATGGTGTCAAACAGTGGGTGAATTAGGGACAAAACTCATGGTGTCAAACTGTGGCTGAATTAGGGACAAAACTCCTAGTGTCACACTGTGGCTGATTTAGGGACAGAATTCATGATGTTTGTCCAAGCAGGAGTCGTGTCCACATGTCAGATATGATATTTGCATATACATCTGCAATTTTGAAGAGTGATTTAGAAAAGAATGTAGTCAAGAGTTCTGAACTGGAATTTACTGCCAGGTTCCATGGCGCCATCTTGTGCTGGACAAGATACATGCCCCTAATTAAGCAGATATATCCGCACATCATCCTACTGTGTGTGTTGGTTTATTATTGAAGGATAACAGCTTGTATTCTGAGCGACAAAACATGAGAACTTTCAAAAACACAGAAAACCATAAAAATATGTCTGTAGCTAAAGCTTTAATATAACAAATGAAAACCGAAAAAAAAGTCACACAAACGGAATTCATAGCCAATAATATACGAATGGCGTTTGAAATGAATGAATGATTAGGCTCTAATCTTGTACCATGAAATGGTACAGTTGTTCCCATGCATGTGAATCACACAGGCTTTGGATGCGCACAGTTTGTCATGGATATCCAACATCAAGAACTGCACACGTACGTCCGCAGGATTTTCACAGCTATCTATTCGAGGCCATAATAACAGTAGGCGTCTGTGTTATATCACAACCACTGCTCGATGGCTTTTGTTTTCACGCCTAAAAAGCGTCGAGATTGAATGATGGTATCGATGAACAGGGAACTAGGCCGTTGCTGAAAACCAAACAAAAATAGATAAATAAAAAAACAAAATTGGAATAATACAACGTTAATGTTACAATGCATGTATTTACATGTATCTTCAAAAACTCATTCCGTACGGTGCAATGACCCAGGAGTTTAAGCTCAGCTCATGCTGGCTTCCTCTCCGGCCGTACGTTGGAAGGTCTGTGAGCAACCTGCGGATGGTCGGGGGTTTCCCCAGGGGTTTTGCTGGTTTTCCTCCCACCATAATGGCCGCCGTCGTATAAATGAGATATTCTTGAGTGCGGCGTAAAACACCAATCAAATAAAAAAATAAACGCATTCCCTTCCATAAGTAATATCCAGTCACGTGGTGAGAGTATTCAGCGTCACTATCGGTCATAACAAGAGGACTTCCTATATAAACAAGAAAACGTACACATAACAGTTTAAACATTTCCTTTTAAATTCTGTGGTTGTTTGGTGCCCATAGTAATGTAATAAGCACACTTACTAAGACGAAGCATTTCATTCACACCATGTTACACATTTACACACACTTACAAATTTGAAAGTGAACCGAATAAAGCTTACTTACGAATTTCTAACCGGATTGAAAAATGCCCTTCTTTGGATTCTCTCAAAATTATACGTCTTACATAGCAGATAAGCAATCGTCACTTTTTTGATTTCACGCAGCTGGGCTGAGAAGTAAAAAAAACATAGTAGGTTGAACGTGATTTCAGTTTATTATTACTATTTCACTAATACCACGGCGACGAGTATAATACTTGGACGAAACAGACCGGGGAATACTGACAGCCCTCCCATTATCATGAAAAAAGCCATTTGTCTGATGACGATAAGGGATCAACAGTGCAGAGTCAGTGTTATTTTTTATCAGGTTTAACGCCGTGTGATTTAGTTATTCGCCTCAAAACAAGGTAAAAAGTTTAAAAGATTTTGTCTGCTTTTGCCTACTGAAATTGAGCTACATTTTTCACTACAGTCGTCAATTGTTTTGTTTTCCCTTTTTACTGTTTTCTGGAATAAAGGAAATGTTGGAAGTACAACGGAAAGTGGTCGTGGGCTGAGCGGCTGAAACTCTTCACATTATCAGCTCTTCTCTTTAGCTTCGCAGCAGTATTGACCCTTGACTGAACTGAACACAGCAGGTAGTTCCACCAAGTTAAAAGTTAGTTAAGGACTTTGTTATTCAATTAAATCTCGCAGTGCAGATTTTTAGTCATATGGTGTTGCTCGAAAAAAACAAGTTACGTGATCGTGTCATCTCAAAAGTGCGGTTCACACTTATACGATGGATACATTTTATTACAGGATGCTCCATCGTTCTAGCACTTCGTTGGTCGAAGCTTGTTACTTGCATTGAAATAGAACTCGTATTACCCGCAAAGATGCAAGAGTCAACCCAGAAGAGATATAACCCGTACAGTGTACCGAGGATGACGTAACGCGGTCAAATCATGGACAGAGAAATTTCTAGATGACATGAAAAGATGATATAGAAGGGTACTACCTTGACACCAAAAAAGATTGTCATCATACCAAGAAGGACTGAAAAGATGTTACAGAAAGGTGCTGCTACCATACCAAAAAGGCTGGTAATCATACCAAGAAGACCTGAAAAGATGCTACGGAAAGGTACTGCTATGATATCAAAACAGCCTGTCATCGTATCATGAAGGCCTGAAAAGATGCCACAGAAAAGGTTCTGCTGTGAAACTAAAAATGACTCCAACGATAACTTGTTTTCTCTAGCAAAAATATACATGACAAAATAGTCATTCAAAAAGATCGAAGTATGGCACAGTACATTTTAAGCTCACCATTAGTAAATGCTTGAGGCTGTTCGCTAGTTTCATACCAATATCTGTCTCCCTTCTTCAACGCCTTGAACTGTTTCGCTATAATGTTACCGAATGTGGGTCCCACTGCTCCCTGATGTACAGGGATTTCGGATATCCCAGCCGTAAAGAGATCCACATCCCTGACGTCTCTGCAAATACACAGCTGTTTATAGCCGATACCTTAATATACACATTTAAATAGACATTTAACTACTTCCCTCGACAGACGCTTAGGTCAGTTTTGGTCTCGTTTCAAAGCTGTATTTCTCAAACCTTGGAGATTTATGAATTGGAATCATGAACTTCGAAAAACCGATAGCTTTTGACGACGTTGTGTCCAGTTACATTCTCCTAGATGGGCGCATGAATTTTTTGAATATGGATTGTGCACTGCCTTGACAGAGTATCTGTAAACTGACCAATTAAAATGACATTGCTGATAAAACAATCGCACTTATGTCACAGGTACGGGTTAAAGGAAGCTAACAGCGAGGTAACCGGACATCCAGTCTTCGAGGTGACTAATGTATAGCAATGAGAAGAGTTTTGTATATCATACAAGCACATTTTCAGCCAGAAATTTTGTCCGGAAAACTTTTCTTTTCAATCCAGCTTCCACACAACATCCAATACAAGGACCAGTTATGTTAGTCTTATGGGGGATTGTACATAGAATATATTTGAAATTTCCGATAGAGCAAGAAAGCCGTCCATTTTTATAAAACTGAAACACAGACATTTTCATGTATCTTTGACAGCACAGAGTCCCCAAAACTTTAAAAAAAACGACTTTGCCATCATACATATATCAAATTTTGGTTTAGAACAAAAACCAAATGGTTCGATACACGCGGGTGTTTCTGTGTCTGTCTCCATTAAATCGAATTAGGATTCATCTTCGGCTTGTAAAACAACTGTACCGAAACTAATCCAATGGTTTATGTGATAATTTTACCTGTATAATCTGCTCAGCCTCCTCACTGTGTCTTCTGTGTGGTCAGAGAATCCTTTTGAAGACGTGTCAAACCTTCTGGGCACAGATAATCCGAAATGTCTTCTCCACGCAACATACGGCTGCAGTCCGTGATCCCGCTCTCTCTGTATGTTGTTGGCCGCCAAGTCAGACCCAGTGCCTTCATCAGTCTCGTACAGATTGTTTATCACGCTGCTGGACAGAACACGGTCACATTTCTTGCTTGGATGGGCGGTCATGCCGCGCATTAACGGATCTTCGTGAAGAAGGAACGTCTGCGGTCTGAAGAACGTGTCTTTCAGATCAATTGGCGTGTCACCATTGTCTTTGTTTTGTCGGTTCAACAACCGGTAGGTGGTCTGTAGCATACTGTGACCGAATCTCATCGCTACCGTAGCAAAAGAGTTGGCAAGACTGGGGTTATGGTTGGCATCGTAGCCCGTGTAGTGCCCACTAATAAGATGTCTCAGTTCGTACTTGCGGATGAGGTCAGGACCTAGGATAGCTGGCAGATACTCGGAGAATGTGATATGTTGTATTATCGCGATGATGATTCTCTTGGTCTCTTGATACAATCTCTCGTCATTCCAATTGCGATGTCTCCTCGCAAGACTCTTGGCAATCCGGTTGTGTTCTCTAATCCACACCGTCTCCATGGCTATTAATCCGATAAACTCGTTCACCCGATTATCACCTGTGGTATAGTAAGATTGAGTGTGATACCAAATATATTCTGCATGCGACGGTACAACGTAAAGATTCTTATAGCCTTCGCTATAAATTATATAATATTCAAAGTAGAATAGGTAGCCCTCGTGGCCTAGTTGCGCAGCACAATGACACAGGTGCCTCTAAATTCTATCGATTTGAGTTCAAATCCAGATCATGCTTGCTTCCTGTCTCACCGAAGGTGGGCAGGCCTCCAGCAACCTGTGGGTTGTCGTGAGTTTCTCATGGGCTCTGTCCGGGTTCGCTCCACCATGAAAAGGCTGCCGTCTATAAGCGAAGTGCCCAGAAGTGCGGCGTAAAACACCAGTGAAACAAATAAATACTTAACGCCGAATCATACACGACCTGGGGATTATTGAAGTTATACATACATGTACCTGATGTAAAAGAGACATTTTTGTGCCAACATCACGTGTCTGGTTTGTCTTAAATCGAGGCACAAGGGTATGATGTACTGTTATTGTTGGCTTCTGGCGTAAAGATACATTTAACGAAAAGTTAATGTGAGCTAAAAAGTATTCTTGGCGTAAACTTAAAATAAGGAAGACACTAACCCGCCGCATAGAAAGCAAATCCCTGCATTGTAGCCTGGGTATTAGTGTGAGGTATTATGGGCAATTGCTGGGGAACAGACACTATCAGCAGGCCTGAAATAGTCAAGAACAGTAACATAATCACAAGGCTGTCAGTTAACTGTAAGGAAAAAACATGAGGTGACGTTAGTACTCAGTTTAGTGCCCGTCTCCATTTCAAGGGAAATCAAGAGAAAATCATGAGCACAATGCTTTGAAATATCACGATCATGTTCATAGACGACCGTGGCTATACAGTGCTTATACAATTTCTCAGTTTCTTTGAAAAGGTTTAGCGCTCGTGACGCATATAAAAAAGAGCTGAAACGGAAATGGACTTACCTCCCTTGAATCGCCTGAGGCTGTCAGACTTGTTTTTCGTGGCTCCGTACACTGCACCGCCGTCAATGAAAGAAGAAGCCTGGTTCAGCTGTTCACGTGACCCTGAATTTAACATTATTGATCGTATATTGTAAGGTTCCATGTACCTACAATATCTACATTGTATACTTTTTATACTTCATTTTTTGAACAACAAGGCACTTAAGAACTTTTCCTTATATGATGCAGACACAAAGCGTAGTTCCTGCAATATACAGCTTGTCCTTCTCCAGATACCGGACCAACTTACTCCAACCTCCAGCCGCAGTCAGAACAACGAGAGCTGGATCTGAACACTTTGTCTCCTCGGTCATGAGTGTGACAATCGTAGGAAGCTAGCAACCCAGCATGTCAATAATGACGTATACATACGAATGGGGCAAAATACCTGAGACTAAAAGAGATTTAGTGTTGTACACCACTAGCTCCCCACTAAGAGTGGCGCCCTTGTCCTTGTACTGTATGACTGGAAAGTGCCCAGGAGGTACTGAGGCAGCACTAGCTATTTGACTACTTGACACAGGGGTCGATGAGCCACATGTACAAGAAAACAGCGTCGCAACATGATCGAAATAAAGTTGAAAGCGATATTGGTTCAGAAGGTTTGATGCAATCTCCGACGACATCTCCAATGCAAGGAAGAAGCCATCATTACATCATTTGACTTGTAAGTTTCAAATCGAGTACTTTTTCCACAAAGAGCACAAGAACAGCGAAGATTTTTTCCTCACCGTGCTCGCACTGCAAATCAGTCACTTCCAACGAGCGAGGGAACTCAATACAATCTCTGTTAAAACTCCTGAAAAAGTCTTGGTTGGGGACTTGAAAGTTTGCACACTTCCCATGAGGCCTGGTAGAAAGAAGATTCAAAGAAAGATGGGTTAACATCAAAAGAGGCGATGTGAGAAGTTTTAAAAAAAAGGAATGTCAGCGGTTGTCGCTCCCGTGCTCTGGTGTTGAACTGTTGGCCCTTACTGGCACATACATGCATGACTGTAAGGTATAATTAAAGGCTTTTATAAAGGTCATTATCGTTACAGTCAACTTGCTCTGGGCCTGAACCATTGTGTACTGAAATCCATCCCTAGCTAGTTCGTCATGGACTGTAACTCAGCATGTTTCTCATGGGCAGCAAACCTGCATAATGGTGAACGCCGTTGTGTAAGTGAAATATTCTTGAGTACGGCGTAAAGCACCAATCAAATAAATAAATAAATGTTTCTCACGGTATACACATCGCAAACGAAGGTGGTTTCTTTCAAAATTTATCCAGAATTTTTTTAGTTCTTTCGTCGTCAAACCTGATCGACTTCTACGAAAAATATACCTATTAAGGTTTTTCACCCCAATGAAACACATAATTAACCAATCCATATGAAATAGTTAGACCGCTGTTTTGTCTGACAAGAAAGACATTTGGGCATTACATTCAGTACACCCTGACAATAACAGCCAAAGCTAGCACACTGAGTGTCGCAATTTTTACTAAAACCAACAGCAGACATTTTACAGACTGTATTTTTAAACGTTGCTCTAAAGCCAACGTTTTCCCAGTAGTCTTTACGAGCAATTTAACGGTAAATTCCAAGTGTTTTACACAAACAATGTTTATAGGTAATCTTGAACTTACGTTGGGATTCGCTGATTACAGCATTTCAAGACTGCCTGGTCACTGCCTGAAACGAGATGGCAAAGTATCTTTTCATTCAAAGTCATTCATAGTTTTAACAAGACGCAAAATTTTTATTCTGTTAACGTAGCCCATTACTATATCAGCAAACATCGGTGCTCATATGTCCCAGCTGGTAATACTCAGAGTGAACTGCCACGAGTATATGCTGCACAGTCGACTGCTATTATTGAACGTCACCCTGTTGCTATTCCCCTTGGCCCGGCACACGTTGGTGCATTGTCGTCTTCTTTGATACAAACAACTAAAGACGTGCAAATTTAGAACGGCAACAACAGAGAGATAGCTGGCAAATGGTCCGACATTCATATACCATTTGTAGTCCGTAAAAGGCGTTCCAAGTCGATAATCGCAAGATCCATTTCCAAAACAACGTTTAACACTACCTCCCAAAGACAAAGGTATGTAAGAAATTATACAAATAAGAAATAAAGCCGGTAACACACAAGAGAGAAGCGGTCATCAGTTTTCAATGATGCCGGGCAGACAATGAATATTCCATGCATGAATTCTATATTAAAGTTCAAATTCGTAGTCCGTGAATGAGTTTCAGGTCAAATAACAATCAAACAAGTATCTTAGTCGCGCTTTAAAATTGTAACTGTTCATAGAAGCATCATGCTGATGTAATGAGCATGGCTACCTTTACGGCCCCTAGCCCCAGGTTAAGCGGTATTAGATACAGTTTGAAAATGACGAGCGTTACAGACCCTAACCGATCAGATTGGGATTCAAAAGTAACGGACAATTACGTCTTTCCCATTAATGTGTAAAGATATCATGCTAGAAGAGTTTTGAAAAGAGCAAATGGGCTTCATCACAATAATGTAAAAAAAGACAGTGATTTCAATTGCAATTTATTAAACATCACGGGTCTAAATATACTAAAATTGTTGTGTTGTCATAACATTAACGTTCCGAATGATTGAATGAATGAATGAATGATTATGGCTTAGCGCCACATCGGCATTGTTTTAGCCATGTGGCAAGAACGTGTTTGGAGGCAGAGACTGGTTTTCAATATGGAAATGAAAATATTCAAAATAAAACCAAACTCAACCCAATTAAAGGGACCAATCGTTAGTTAAAACTCGCAAATCGCAATATTTTTGAAATATGATCTAGAAAAAAATTGTATGTGTAACATAGACCTATATTTTATGATAGACGCCAAAAACCTTCAAATATCTAATGACAAGATCGCCAGCAATGCTGTGAAATAAATCGAATATGGAGTCGACTCTGCAGAACCTGTACGTTCGGAATGGCAACTGCAACAGCCGCAACTCGGCATTTTGACGTGACATACTAGATTATACGAATAGCAAAAATACTGATAGATCTACACTTTGATATGACTTTACACATATTACTGAAAATGGGAAACAAGGATGATTGTCTTTGACCATCGACTATCAGAGATAACTCTTAAAGTTTTAGGTTATCCAATAACGGATGTTCTCCGTTCTAGAACAATGCCGTAAAACTGAATCGACACAAAACGATCAATAAATAATATCACTAGTTATTTTTAACAATAAAAAAGGGATATTTGCTTTCGTCATTTCTCGTTATTACGGATTTCTGTTGACGAATCGTGGTATTGCACGCTTGGACATATATTTTGCCGGCATATGTCAAAATTAGACACGTTGCGTAGGCAGTGTCACAGTGGCGTGAAAACAATAGAAGCGAAAAAAAGAATGTAAAATAGTAAAAGCATAGACAGAAGTTAGAAGCCGCGCAAAACACAAGACCTTTGCTGGGAGCTCTGTCCGTAATGTCATGGGCCAGAAACTGTCCATATATGGTGACCAGCATAGAGTATATGGAGTCATCGCCGAATGGGGCGCCCTCGTGGAACCGAGTGCTGATGACACGGGGGTTGGGTAGCGGTTCACCAGTAACCGAGAGATTTCGAGGAAAGTCATCACCTCCATTCCGTTGTTCTGAAACATGTTGATGTTCTCTTTGTAATTTAAGTATCAATTAACATATTATAAACGAACATGGATATTAAAATATGCTTCAAAGACCATATATAATAGGTTTACGTATTCAAGACGACTAATCCTTGCTTTGCCCGAGAGATTCTCTCATAACACGACTAGGCATTGACCAACAAGTTCTTCGACTAGACAATTAACCCTTGAGCAATAAGTTCTGCAACAACACGAGTAGACAGGAAGCAATAGATTCCTCCACAACATAGCTAGCCTTTCACCAAAACGCTTCTTCCACAAGAGAACTAGATCTTGACCAGCTGGTTATTCCACAAGAGAACTAGATCTTCACACACGTGTTCTTCCAACAAATGCCCAAATGTTAACAACCAATTCCTTCCACAAGGGAACTTAACCAGCACATTCTGAAACAAGAAGACTCGCCATTGACCAAGAGGTTCTGCCACAAGAAGACTCGCCATTGACCAAGAGGTTCTGCCACATGAGGACTTGCCATTGACCAAGAGGTTCTGCCACAAGAAGACTCGCCCCTGACCAAGAGGTTCTGCCACAAGAAGACTCGCCATTGACCAAGAGTTTCCGCCACAAGAAGACTCGCCATTGACCAAGAGGTTCCGCCACAAGAAATACTTGCCATTGACCAAGACGTTCTGCCACAAGAAAACTCGCCATTGACCAAGAGGTTCTGCCACAAGAAGACTCGTCATTGACCAAGAGCTTCTGCCACAAGAAGACTCCCTATTGACCAAGAGGTTCTGCCACAAGAGGACTCGCCATTGACCAAGAAGTTCTGCCACAAGAAGACTAGCCATTGACCAAGAGGTTCTGCCACAAGAAGACTCGCCATTGACCAAGAGGTTCTGCCACAAGAATACTCGCCATTGACCAAGAGGTTCTGCCACAAGAACACTCGCCATTGACCCAGAGGTTTTGTCACAAGAAGACTAGCCATTGACCCAGATGTTCTGCCACAAGAAGACTCGCCCCTGACCAAGAGGTTCTGCCACAAGAAGACTCGCCATTGACCAAGAGGTTCTGCCACAAGAAGACTCGCCATTGACCAAGAGGTTCTGCCACAAGAATACTCGCCACTGACCAAGAGGTTCTGCCACAAGAACACTCGCCATTGACCCAGAGGTTTTGTCACAAGAAGACTAGCCATTGACCCAGATGTTCTGCCACAGAAAGACTCGCCATTGACCAAGAGGTTCTGCCACAAGAAGACTCGTCATTGACCAAGAGGTTCTGCCACAAGAAGATTCGTCATTAACCAAGAGGTTCTGCCACAAGAAGACTCGCCATTGACCAAAAGTTTCCGCCACAAGAAAGACTTGCCACTGACCAAGAGGTTCCGCCACAAGAAGACTCGCCAATGACCAAGAGGTTCTGCCACAAGAGGACTCGCCATTGACCAAGAGGTTCTGCAACGAGAAGACTCGCAATTGACCAAGAACTACTGCCACAAGAAGACTCGCCATTGACCAAGAGATTCTGCAGCGAGAAGACTCGCCATTGACCAAGAACTACTGCCACAAGAGGACTAGCCATTGACCAAGAGGTTCTGCCACAGGAAGACTCGCCATTGACCAAGAGGTTCTGACACAAAAAGACTCGCCATTGACCAAGGGGTTCCGCCACAAGAAAGACTCGCCATTGACCAAGAGGTTCTGCCACAAGAAGACTCGCCATTGACCCAGAGGTTCTGCCACAGGAAGAGTTGCCATTGACCAAGACGTTCCGCCACAAGAAGACTCACCATTGATTAAGAGGTTCCACCACAAGAACACTCGCCATTGACCCAGAGGTTCTGTCACAAGAAGACTCGCCATTGACCAAGAGGTTCTGCCACAAGAAGACTCGCCATTGACCAAGGACTACTGCCAGAAGAGGACTCGCCATTGACCAAGAACTACTGCCACAAGAAGACTAGCCATTGACCCAGAGGTTCTGTCACAAGAAGACTCGCCATTGACCAAGAGGTTCTGCCACATGAGGACTTGCCATTGACCAAGAACTACTGCCACAAGAAGACTCGCCATTGACCAAGACCTACTGCCACAAGAAGACTAGCCATTGACCCAGAGGTTCTGTCACAAGAAGACTCGCTATTGACCAAGAGGTTCTGCCACAAGAAGGCTCGCCATTGACCCAGAGGTTTTGTCACAAGAAGACTAGCCATTGACCAAGAGGTTCCTCCACAAGAAGACTCGCCATTGACCAAGAGTTTCCGCCACAAGAAGACTCGCCATTGACCAAGAACTACTGCCACAAGAGGACTCGCCATTGACCAAGAACTACTGCCACAAGAAGACTCGCCATTGACCAAGAGGTTCTGCCACAGGAAGACTCGCCATTGACCAAGAGGTTCTGTCACAAGAAGACTCGCCATTGACCAAGAGGTTCTGCCACAAGAAGATTCGCCATTGACAAAGAGGTTCTGTCACAAGAAGACTCGCCATTGACCAAGAGGTTCTGCCACATGAAGACTCGCCATTGACCAAGAGGTTCTGCCACAAGAAGACTCGCAATTGACCAAGAGGTTCTGCCACAAGAAGACTCGCCATTGACCAAGAACTACTGCCACAAGAGGACTCGCCATTGACCAAGAACTACTGCCACAAGAAGACTCGCCATTGACCCAGAGGTTCTGTCACAAGAAGACTCACCATTGACCAAGAGGTTCCGCCACAAGAAGACTCGCCATTGACCCAGAGGTTTTGTCACAAGAAGACTAGCCATTGACCCAGAGGTTCTGCCACAAGAAGATTCGCCATTGACAAAGAGGTTCTGTCACAAGAAGACTAGCCATTGACCAAGAGGTTCTGCCACAAGAGGACTCGCCATTGACCAAGAGGTTCTGCCACAAGAAGACTCGCCATTGACCAAGAGGTTCTGCCACAAGAAGACTCGCCATTGACCCAGAGGTTCTGTCACAAGAAGGCTAGCCATTGACCAAGAGGTTCTGCCACAAGAAGACTAGCCATTGACCCAGATGTTCTGTCACAAGAAGACTAGCCATTGACCAAGAGGTTCTGCCACAAGAACACTCGCCATTGACCAAGAGGTTCTGCCACAAGAACACTCGCCATTGACCCAGAGGTTCTGCCACAAGAAGACTCGCCATTGACCAAGAGGTTCTGCCACAAGAAGACTCGTCATTGACCAAGAGGTTCTGCCACAAGAAGACTCGCCATTGACCAAGAAGTGCTGCAACAAGAGGACTCAACATTGTCTAAGAGGTTTTGTCACGAGAAGCCACTGACCGAGAGGTTATCCAACAACACGAATAGCCTTTGACCAAAAGGTTCTGCCACAAGGCGATTATAGCCATTGACTAAGAGGTCCTCTCACAACACGTCTAACCCTGGCCACAAAATGACTAGCACTTGACCACGATATGGTACCTCAACACGACTTGCCCTTAACCAACAGGCTCTGCCACAATATGGCTAGACATTAACCAGCAGGTCATCCCACACGGCCAACCTCCTAGCCATTGACCATTAAGTTCTACCAGATGATTAAACCTTAAATAACAGTTTCCGCCACAAGCTGACAAGCCCCTGAGAAACAGGTTAGCGTTCCAGGAGGTTTGTGATTTTCCAGGCAAGAAACCTGATCGTGGTTCTTTCAGTGAAAATTTTACACGAAACATGGTTACAAACAGAAAACTGTCCCTCACCGTACACAGCAGGCAGGGTCCGGGTAAAGGGAGTGAAAGCCGCTCCCCAGAGCGGGTTACGTAGGTTATTACAGCTCCCGTCAACAGTTCTGTACCTCTGTCTAGAAGCACAATTCCCTGGGGGTCTAAACGGACAGCTGACACCATGCTGACGGGCGGCCCGGTGGGACAGCACTTGAACTAATGTATATCTTGGATGTCGTTTTCTGTAAACAAATAGTAGAGTTTCATAATGATTCTAATCGACAGCCCGGATTGTATTTGTAGTGTAGCTATGGTGTTGCTAAAAAAATTTCCTGGTATGTGATGAAGGAATTTGTCGGGACGAGTACAATGAATTTTTGCGTTTGAAACATGTAGCTTAGTCTCGCGTTAGCGTCATACTGGCTTAAGTAACCTGGCCTACAACAGACCGTTAGGTTGCGAAACAAAGTTAAAATACCAACAGGAGATTTTCCACGCCTTAGTGCTACACGGCCAATGCTCACAAGAATGCTCTTTTCACAAATTAGGAAAACGTCTTCGGAACGCCAATAAGCTAATCTGAATTTTCCGAAATTTGATATCGTTCTATCCCATTTGTATGGGATTTTCCCGGCGAACCTTGTTCGATTTCTCACATACAAAACAAATGCCTTTGAAATAAAAAGCTAAACCCTTACCTAATAATTCGTGAAATCCAGTTTATGATTCTGCTTTGCCTTGAAAAGGCGTCGGCATTTTCCGGACTCTCCGAGAACAGCATAGGGTCGGGATTGTCAATGTCCCGGGCATATTTGTCCACACCTGTGATCGAGTTGAAGCCATAGTATTCATTATTTATTTGACATTTCCTCACTGAGGAAGTGGGTGTCACTCTCTACGCTAATGTTAGAACGTGTCTGTGATATCGCCCAGCACTTGCATTTTCAGCTACAAATGAGCAATAAAGACGACAGACAGAGCTGACGCTGGAGTCACTATCTGCATTGCTACAAAAGAAAAGGGTTCTTCTACCACAATACTGGCCCTCGTCGTATAAGTGACAAATGTTTGAGCATGGCGTAAAGCACCTATCAAATAATTAAATAAAAAAATACAAACAAACGAAAGAAGAGCTGAAATGAGAAGTTATTAAACATGAAAGACAAATACAACATATCGGAGTATTATATGAAATATTCTTAAATATTAACAACGCCAAGCACGCTGATAAGATAGGTGTTTAAAGAAAAGTTAATCCTGCCCTGTATATGAGTCGCGCTGCAAATTCAAATTGCACAATCGCACATTCGACTGGTCAGGTTCAAATGTAAAGACACCTTATCTACTAAAAATCTTTCTTTATAGGTAAACGGACTGGGCATTTTTTTTCACCAAAAACCTGAAACGTATTCCGATCTGACAGCAGTCTTCGGATGCTCTGATTTTCTCCCACCATAATGCTAGCCGTGATCGTATAAGTGAAACATTCTTGAGAACGGTGTAAAACACCAATCAAATAAGTAAATGAACAGTGTTCCCACCAAAACAGCACAAACTAAAAACAGTGGCCACACTTGAGTGCAAGCTTGATTTTCAAAATACAAGGCGTCATGAGGTTGAGTCTTCTGTTAAACTCTCACCTGCATCCAATCGCCGTTTCATTGCATTGTCTTCATCGTCCACTCTTTTTCTAGCCTCTCTAATAACAGCATTCCAAGTAGGTCTGCGTTCTTTTGGTGGACGTTGCGTTACAGGTCGGCTTGGCGGGCGGCGAGTCATCGGTGGTGGAGGCAGTCGAGGTGTAGGCTGGCCAGAATTTGTGATCCTTGCGACTATCTCCGAAACCCCACCAGTCCGACGTAGGTGAGACATCGGTACATTCAGAGGATGTCCCGGCGAAAGTACATACGGATCGAACCGCCTATTCTGTGACACCACGACCTGAATCAGAGAAAACTACAATCTTTTCCTCTGATTCCTGTTTTCTCTTTAAATACTGGTGAAACCTGCCTAATTTCCCTCAAGCGGCTAAATAACAGCGTATGTTAAGGTAACCAATCCACTGTTTTATGGGGATAACAGTTTGAATCCTACTCATCCGAGATTTTCTCATCGGTCAAATAGACAATCAAGTTGGATACAGGGAAGCCATCATTCACACTTACCAAAAAAGCCACGCGGGTTAATTTTAAACTTAAAGGCTATGGTGTTTCATTGTTCTTCGTTTTTGTTCTAATTATTTTCTAGGCCGTGGACTACGAGAACTTACCAAGGGAACAAAGATGCAAACAGCCAGACAACTTATAGAGAACCTACAACACAATAATGAGAAATGTCAGTATGTTTTACTTTGCAAAATCACCGCAATTTTTGTTCTTTCTGCTTTAACCATGGCGCACCGGAGCGCACGCGTTGCTATAATTAAGCATTTTTTGGTCATTTGAAATAAAACCTTAACGGAGGTAAATTGGTAAGCGACTGGATTTCGCAAGGCATGTATGCTCACTTTCCACCTTTTCCATTGTTGCTGTTCTGGTGCTACTCTCTATGCTGTTGTCTTTCATATTACATTGAAAACTTGTAAAGGTAAAAGGGGCCTTTGTGGCTCAATTGGGTAGCGCGCTTGCGCAGCGTAATGACCCAGGAGTCCAGCTAATGCTGGCTTCCTCTCCGGCCTTACGTGGGAAGGTCTGCCAGCAACTTGCGGATGGTCGTGGGTTTCCACCCACCATAATACTGGCCGCCGTCGTATGGGTGAAATATTCTTGAGTACGGCGTAAAACACCAATCAAATAAATAAATAAATAAATTTAAAGGAAAACTTTATACATGACGAATTTGTCGTTGATTTTAACATATAAAATGATACATGATGATACTTTACCTTTTTAAAACCAAAACAGCCAAAATAATTGAAATTATTTGTCTTCTATAAAGATTTGCAACACGCCAACAGATGTTTTTGTTTCCACTTTTTATCTCATCCTCATAAGCAATATATCTTTTAAGAATTATTTTGTTTTACTGTCAACACCACTTTTTCTTAACAGTTGCTGACATATTCGGTTAGTCTTTTCGTACAGTGGCGCAATGCAAGAACGGACGACCGTGAAAGTGAAAGAAAGTAAAGCAAAGAGAGTTCAAAACCAATGAACAAACGTCTGATGTTCCGTTTATGTTTTTATAGCCCACTTACCTATTTACAATGCAAATTATCATATATAATTTTGAAATCAATGCACATAATTTAGCATTATAATTTATTTACCTCTTTTTCAGAGGAGCTCACCAGGCCTAACCCATTGCATAGCTGAGACATTATCAGTAAATTATCTTCCCTGTTTAATGACTGTGGACAGCCGTTGCTGGTATAGTAAATATCTGTCTACTGTATGAGTATCACGTCGGCGTGACAGTTTTCTGCAATGAAACGAATTCTCGATTAACCGTGTCTGAATCTTTCTGAAGAGAATGGTTATCAGTCTCTATGTATAGCCCAAATTGCATAAATGAAGCTAACAATATGATTTGTAGAGCATATGCTTATGCTTGTGTCGGTAAGGTTTCACCATGCTACAAACAGGCCGGTAGCTATTGAGTTAGCTGAATGCGGCTCCGTTGAGTACAACAAATTTTATGGTGTCAATCGACATTGTTCGATGGCCCCATCACATTTGCTATCAGACTAGTATATTACTTAATAGTATTTCACTATCACTGGATAGTAATTTGTTTTATTGGTGAAATCATAAAATACCCGTATTATTGGGATAGAAAGATTCTCCATTATTCATATCTTGCCATACAGCTTGAAGTTAAGAGACCCGGGATAAAACCAAACTCGGGTCATACAGCATCATTACAACGTCATAGATTGTAAAACCCGAAGCACACGTACATGTATTGTAGGATTCTGAGATCTTAAAAGTGAATACAACACTCTTCTTTGTACATATGGACAGAGCGTTCAGAATCTACGTAGATATATATCAAAGTTGCGTCTAACTCCGCTTAAGCCCGAGCTTGATGGTGTGAAACAATGCTTGGTTATTACATGAACATGGTGCTGAACAGCTACAATCAACCGGCCACTCAGATACCGACATTTGTAATCCAACACAACATTATTCACAGAAGGTGAGTTCCAAATTTGAATTGGATGCCATGTCTAGAGTATTGACTCTCCCTCTTCTATCACTGTAAACTATTCACTGTTTTTTTCTTACATATTACCAGCTTTATACACCATTTATATAATATTTCTTGCATATTCCCTCTGGGTCCACGTTGCGTGGAAAATCAGGCTTGCCATTGTTGACTTGGAACACTCATTCAGGAGTTGTACATTTATTTCGGATATACAGAATGCGCTGAACTCGCACCTGTTTCATTTTTCACTTTGAGCAGGTACAAACAGCAGGCCATACCACACACCAGATATAACCAGACGGCCAGCCCGAATATGTCTGTTATATATCAGCTGTAATAATGACATGGCCGAAGGGTTCTGCACCAGAGACAGAAGAGTTTAACTGATACAGTCTAAATGATAACATCTAATGTATACATGGGTGTATACTTCCGTTTTACAGATTTATGTCTGCTCGTGCCTTAATGTTTTTTTCATGCCCATGCTGAAATCGAGAGACAGAAGTAAATCGAGAAAAACTTTAATTGCTCCTCATAGAAGCATTCCTCTTCTTTGTTGTTGTCGGGTTGGGTAGATGAAGTTAAAAGGCTTCTTCACAAATTAAGATCCCTCTGTTGGGGGAAAATTCTAATGCAAAAGAAAGGATCTCGTTAGCTGCTCCAGCCTGTCGTTCCCAACAGTTACTTACACCATACAAACCAGGAGCACGTAAAGGTGCCGCTGTCTATCAAAGTAATTAGGAATGCGTATCCTTGTGAGGTCGTGCTTAACAATTTTTCAGTCATATGACACCGAGGAGTTATTAGATGTGTGTACATCTAATGTATCGTCATATGGCATGACGAGTCCATGCTGTCAAAGTACTGCCGCTCCTGAAGTATCACGCAGAAGACACCAGACATGACACCTCATCCTGTGACATTATACTAACACCGGGCCAGCAAGTCCCCTTTCCTTGTTTTAACTTGTCAGTGCTGAGCGCCAAGCGAGGCCGACGATGAGAAACAGGTCTCAGATCTCAGATCTGCCGACTTCCAGGTTGGCAGTCTAACCAATAGGTATATATGTATATGATCGTTTAATTCTTCAAGCGTTTAGAGTTTTTAAGAATTCACCTGGAGTTGAAGCCTGAAATGTTTGCTATTGCATATTAAATATCAATTTATCCAAAATGACAGTACTTTTGACAGTGCCCTCGTTAGGAGAGTAGATGCAAGTTTGGTAGTGCACCTTTTTTTAACCAGCAGCACGGCCAGCTTTGTATGGTAATTTATATGGGTTAAAGCTTGACCACAAGAACGTTGTACAACACGACCAAAGTCAGTTTAAAAAAGGCTATAATCATTGTAACTCACAATGAGAGCGAAAAGAAGGAAACGACTTACCACATTTCGAAAGGATAGTTAGTCTAATCACCGTGAATGTCACACGTCAGATTGGGGCAAACATGAACTCAAGTACGAGAAAGCTACAGCCGTACGCTGTATTTATAGAAACTTTTAAAATGTGTGACATTAAATAGAAATGGGTAGGATTGTCCTTCTTCATGGATGAGCAAACATTGCAGCGGAATGACCTACTTAAATTGAACAATCCAGGTTTTTAAGGTGTCTGATGTTTCACACTATTTCTTAAGAAAGTTTTTAATCAATGGAAATCTTTATCTATTGGAAGAAATACTAATAAGGCTTTTTGACCAAGAAAGCTTGACACATCCTAAGGTAGAACTGTTTCTGTATTACATTAAATGCCTTCTAAAATTCTGTTATTATCTGTTACTTTTAGACAGTCGACTATATTTAGATGTTTGTAAAATCGGCCATACTCTCCAACCAAAACGGTCAGTGGCACCTAACAACACGAACTCTACAATTTGACATGTTGGAAGGCCATACTCTTGCAAAGAAAATGAATTAGAACACGTTTTCTAATTTATAATTTTAAACGCCATCAGCCTCGTTTTGAAACCAAGAAGCCATTGCCTCGAATGACGTCCTAATTATTAAAAAAACAAATTACATGCTGGCTATTAGGCGGAGTTCAATATTTTTTGAGGAAGGGCAACGCCAGTTACTTAAACTGCTGTGCACTTAAATTAGATTATAATATAACTTCATAAATGAGTGTATTTTATCTCTTGTAGTATATGATCTCGCCCGTTCACGCCCGTTGCCCAGCATGCCACTTGTTTCTCAATAATTATGACGTCACTCGAGGCAACGGGTTCTTGGTGTTGAAACCGGGCTTATGAAGTTAAACATTATGAATTACAAAAACTATTCTAACTGCCTTTCCTTGCAATAAAATAGATTTACAGCATTTAATTTTGTAGAGCTTGTGTATGTGCATGTCTCTAAAGGACGGCAATCTTTCGTAGCGATTTTACAGACACCTGAATATGGGCGACTGTCCAGAACAAATGGAGTATAGTATTTACAACATACTGACACCAAAACGTGTTAAAGGAGAACCCCAACGACTTTATTTTCATACCAAATGTTAATGAAACAGAATATTTATGTCATGTTAGTCTGTAAACTGCATTTAAAAAATATTATGTTCACTAGTTCCTTTAAAACAAAAACCCATTTAAGTAGGACCTTCTACCTATCTTGTCGACCGCGGAGCCCTGGCCGATTGATGTATTGTCGAGAGTACGTGCCAGGATTATGTATTGTAAAGCCCTGCAAAGCATAGCCGATTCCATGCATTAAGCCTAGCCGCAGTGTGCTTTTCCAGAAGCTGTCGTGTGACAATCTATAATTACCCCTACATGTACACCTCTTAATTAACACTCTAAAATAATGTAAGTAAAACGGCTTAAGAACAAATATTTTGAAAGATAGGTTACCGGATTTGTATTAGATCCGGGTAAAGTGTGTAAAGCATAGCGACTGAGCAATACGATGATCTATTTTCTCTCACTTATCGGCCAAGTAGATGACACATATGCGCTCCCCTCTGGTTTGTCTGGCACGAATGGGTAATCCACAGCGGCCTATGAGTGAGGTGCGAAGAGCTGAGAGACCGCCTTGCCACCTTGTGGCCGTTGCAGGGCAAAGGCTAGCGGCTCCACATAAAGTGCTGTTTCAAACAAACAAGTGGGCTAAACAAATGCTGCATACAGGGAATGAAAACCCGGACGTCTTTATTGTTTGGCTTTTTGAAGGGACATTAGTCCTTCGGCCTTTCCTTTTTAAAAAGTATGACTGAATTATGTCTAACAAGTGTCATAGTACTACGATCGAGTCCCCCGTAATGAAAGGGCGTTTTCGACGAGATCTGGTCCATATTTTGTAAATTTTTGGCAATTTGAGGCCATGTATTTAACTTCACAATATGCTGCGTTGTGTTATTGCAGTCGCATGCCATACTGGAACATGGAATAATCTCGAAAATATCTGTAAAGTATAGCGATTGTTTCCTGATGTCTGTGTCGCACACATAGAGAAGCCTCAGATGCCTGCAGTGAATGTACCTCTGTGACGTCACAAGGTCAACGGTGGGCTCGATCGCAGTGGAGTAGATTTTCTGATGTTCGAGTACCAAATTCTGACGTTCTTCTTCCGTTTTCGTGCTTTTAAACACTCGGAATTGATTCAGGAGACATTATTTATTTATTTATTTTATGTTGTTTTACGCCGTACTCAAGAATATTTCATTTATACGACGGGCGGCCAACATTATGGTGGGTGGAAACCGGGCACAGCCCGGGAGAAACCCACGACCATCCGCAGGTTGCTGACAGACCTTCCCACGTACGGCTGGAGAGGAAGCCAGCATGAGCTGGACTTGAACTCACAGCGACCCGCATTGGTGAGAGACTCCTGGGTCATAACGTTTCGCTAGCGCACTAACCAACTGGGGACATTAAATTATCCATGTGCAGTTTGGAAGGTCCAGCGCTGGGGGACCCACTTCAACACTTAGCTGTGCCAAGAAAAGTGCACTGGGTTTGACGTGTCGGATATTACATACAAAAGTGGAAATATAAAATTGGACTATACATAGACAGTGGACTATCTATACCTCCAGGTAATTATCATCCGTTAAATTATCCAAAAATCATTTCAAGAGATTTAGATGCATAGATTATTAATGAAACTGGTGATTGGGAACATGACATTTGATATTATTTTACCGGTTGACTGTCTGAACTGTGTTTGGATAATTCGCTCACTGAAACTACTCAGCTTAAATAATGTAACTCTGCTTAATGAGAAGTTTTTACCAGCAATATCTTTAGAACTGCCACATTTTTGTGCATATGAGACGAGCTGAAAGTCTTCGCAGGGGTTCTTAATTATAGAGGCCTGTACAGAGGATTGTATAACTGACAGTGCGTGACAAACACTCCACAAATATTCCTCCCAAAAGGAAATTCCGCTACCCCGAGGGGGTGGTAGTTATACAAGTATAAACCTTGTGACGTCATTTATTCTTGCATGTGTCGCGCACAGCATGCACTTTTGCCCATAACGCTCAGATATTAACTTATATTAATGAAGAAAATTCATCAGAAAAGGCTCCCTTAGCATCACAAACGAGAGGTAAATGGTGAGATAACCCGATCTCTAGTCAATTCATATGAGCATTGGTTTTGTTCTAGGTGTGCATGTAAATCTTAAAAAGTAACAATATAGACTCCCCCACCTCCTAGCTCCACAATTCAAGCAAAATGAGGTAACATAAAATGCAGTGATGTTGTCTGTCTAGAATAAGTTATCATTAAATCAGGGAACCACTCCCATGGCCTTATGGCTAGCCCATTTGCCTCGAAGTCGGGAGACTCGGGATCAAACCTTGGTCGCGCTTTGAAAACGCTTGGCGCTCGGCACTGAGAAGTTAGAGCAAGGAAACATGACTGGACTCGCTCTGCCACAAGAAGACACAGTATATGCAGACACCTAAAGACTCCTCATCAAAATATGACTGAAAAATTGTTAAGTACGACGTTAAACCCCAAATGTACATACATACATATATACGAACATACATTAAATCAGGGGAGACATTATGTATATCTATTTGTTTTCATACCACACTCATGACTCTACACAGTTAATCCTATATTCGAGATCTCTCACATCATTACCGGCCATTCTGATATTAATTTTTAAGGTCACTGGCCTATATCATGAAACATAGTTCATTATTAAACCTTCTACAATATATATTATAAAAATTTTCTAGAATTTTAACTAAGATTTCGTTTTATTTTTTAAACCGTCTGAGCATGTTTGTATAATTTCATTTTATTTTGGATGCCATCATAATATCGAACATTCATTGCTTCCTGTTTCAAATGTTCTCGCCCTAACAGGGCTGAAATATTGTTGATGTGTCGATAACTCCTAATGATTTATGAATTCAATATAAACTGACGGCCAAAAGAAACTTTACCATTTTATTGGCGCAAGTTTGTAATAAAACAAAACAACAGATGCTGGAAATGTAATATATTAAATACAATATGTTTAGGGTCACCCACGTCCAAAGCAAGGAAATGTACAGCAGCCCATACAGTCATCACATGTGTCCAACTGGGGTTGGGGTAAAAAAAAATAGACATTTCAGTTTGATGACCAATCGGGTGAATAAGAAAAAAGTTGTTCAGTTTGATAAAGTCGCCTCAATCAGTACCTTGTGTGGCCACCCCTTGTTTCAATGCATGTAAAAATTCTCCGACGCATAGAGAAACTCAGTCGGTTGGTGAGGTCACGTGGGATTCTATGTCATTCTTCGTCAAGAGCCTGTGCCAGTACTTGCCGACTAGCTGGAGGCTGCGTTCGTTGTCTTACGCAGCGATCCAGGGCGTCCCCAGAGGTGCTCTATGGAAGCCATGTTTGGGGAACATGCAGGCCATGGTAAGACGTTGACGTCGTTGGCGTCAAGGAAGTTTTGCACGAATTGAGCTGTATGGACTCTGGAGGTGTCATTCTGTTAAAGGACACCACGTGGATGCTGGCGAAAGAAGGGCAGAACAATCGGACGTAAAATGTCATCCACGTAACGCCGAGATGTTAAGTTTCCATCGATAATTTCATCGTTCTTTCGCCTCTTCGACGGTATACACGCTGTCTTCCATCAGCTCTGAGCAGACAGAAGCGGCTTTCATCTGTGAAGACGGCCTATTTCCAATCACGTCTCAGCCAACGTGGTACAATTAGGGCTCACCTCAACCTGTGACGACGATGTTGGGGCCGTCAATAACTGCCCTCTGAATGGTCGATAAGCCCGAATTCCGTAATCCCGGAGTCTCCTTGACGCTGTCTGCTGACTGAGCCGATAACACATTCAGCGATGATGACGTCGCCGTCAGGAAGCGATTTCGCAGATGCAAGGCAAGCAAGTACCGGTCTTCCCTGGGCGTGATTAGCCTAGGTCTGCCCTGTTCTTACCTGCCTGAGGTCCGTCCTGTATGCCTGTAACGCTGCATCAGATTTGTAACGGTTACACTCATGCTGCAATGTCAGCATGAGTGGCTCTCATAGCCACCATACCCAGGGCCCTTCCGCGTTTTTCTGGAGACAGTCGTGGCATCACTACGGGTGTTTTTTAAACTCTGTGTAAGTCTGATATACTGGCTTTAATGTTTTATACACTTTTTGACCTTGTGGTTTCGGCTTACATGTAGCTTTACCCAAATGGGAATATACTTTTACAGGTTAAACAGACCCAGTTCGCTGAAAAAATATTGTTAACTTTCAATATATCAGTGGTAAACTTTATTTTGGTCGTCAGTTTGTAACACACCGTTTACTTTCATGATCTTTTTACAACGGGGAAATCTTTCCATCTAAACTTAACGGACCATCCTTACATGAATGGAAATTCCAGACATGTCAACGACGCACACTCTATAGTGAATCTAGACGTTAAAAAACTAAGTGCTAGTCGGCACGTGCAATGACAAAAAAGAAAAAACACTCGCGTCGACATTCTTGAAAACTCAGAATGTCTAATTGAAAAACTAGACGGTCACATTAAGAGGGGAAATGCATATTCACTATTAATGTCTCTACCTTCTGTACTACTATTACTCACAAAGACCTACTTGATACAGTGACATCTCTTATTGTCCCCCTGCATGTCGAATAAAAACGGCCATCGCTACAATAACGGTCAAGGGCAACGAAGCCTTCCTCGTTTCCATCCAGGGTCATCATTTATGGGACGTTTCGTTCTCCATAGAATTGCTGGAATTTCTCTTTGGTACCATATCTTTGAAATACGGGGAAAAACGTATATCAACAATGTAAGGCTATACCGATAAGTAAAAATTATGTCCCCCACCCCCGTCCACACACACACCATTGTCTGACCTATACTTGTTCTCGTATAAATACCAATATGAGAAGAAGTCATTAAAAAGCAAGCTTCATAAGGCCTGATCTTACTCATTCACTAAATGGAATACTGCTGATCTGTTAGCTTTTAAACCATCCATATATGTATTTATTTATTTGATTGGTGCTTTACGCCGTACTCAAAAATATCTCACTTATACGACGGCGGCCAGCATTATGGTGGGAGGAAACCGGGCAGAGCCGGGGGAAACCCACGACCATTTTACAGGCTGCTGACAGACCTTTCCATGTAGGCCACCATCCATATATCAAAGGCTCTGGAAAATATGTATTCATCTTAACTGAATTTAACGGAAATCACAGTCTTCACATAGAACATATCATCTGTACGAAGACCAAAACGGTCTCCTGTAACGCCGGATTAACGTATTGATAGGTTCAGTTTTGACAATGTTGATTATACTGACTTGGACAGAAATGTACTTTATAATATGACTAGGTTTCTGTCGCCATTCTGGCAAGGTTGCGATTACTGGAAAAATAAGAATTCCTTTGTCTGACAGAAAAAATTGTTATTGGGTGTGTGTATTGAACTCTTGACAAAAAGTCTGTGTGCCGCGAAAATTTTAATGAATCCTTACAAAAAAAATAGCTCTACCTGTCAGATCCTGTGACGTAATTCTTATCTTTTGCATGTTTGGTGATTTCAGCGTTTTGAAATGTGTAAACGGATAGGTTGTACTAGTCATATGGAGTTCCTTCTGGACTGGAAGATTTGTTGGGATACGTTACGAGTATAACCTGTCATATTTCAACAGCCAGGCCACATATCAATACGACGTGCTAGGCTTTTGAAATTTCGTGGTGACTGTGTACACATGTGGAAATGTTGTTACTTCATAACATGACGTCAGTTAGGCTTGGACATCTTCGTCATAAGGCCCGTGCAGGCATGCGACACAAACCGTGCGGTTTACAATTAAAAGGTTACTTTGACAATAATTGACAATTGACAAATATG
Organism: Liolophura sinensis; assembly: GCF_032854445.1. Taxonomy (NCBI): domain Eukaryota; kingdom Metazoa; phylum Mollusca; class Polyplacophora; order Chitonida; family Chitonidae; genus Liolophura; species Liolophura sinensis. Next base: position 4,138,834 of record NC_088305.1, on the reverse strand, counting down.
CTTTCCATTTTTTTAGGACACCCATGAATGTGCCCAGTTTTTCTATCACTTTCTTTAAGTGGTAATCATTAAGTATGTTTGAACAATCAAGATGAACAATGGGAAATTCACTGTGTGATTTGACAATGGCCTGATTTGTTTAGCTGATGAAAAATATAAGGGTCACAAATGTGTATAAATGTCGAGATATCGCCATGATAAGTATGTTTGTGCACAATTTTAAGAGTGCCGTGACGCGTTAAAGGACTGAAAGTACGTTGAAAACATTGCAGCAATAGAATGAGGCATTTTTCTATCTCTGAGCGGTTCTGATCCTGTGTAAAGACTAAACATAAGTGTAAACCTGCTCCAAACTATGTGGCATGCAATGGTAGCGAATTAGCCCCAAATTTGCTTATTTATTTATTTGATTGGTGTTTTACGCCGTGCTCAAGAATATTTCACTTATACGACGGCGGCCAGCATTATGGTGAATGGAAACCGGACACAGCCCGGAGGAAACCCACGACCATCCGCAGGTTGCTGGTAGACCTTCCCACCTACAGCCGGAGAGGAAGCCAGCATGAGCTGGACTTGAACTCACAGCGACCGCATTGGTGAGAGGCTCCTGGGGTCATTATGCTGCGCTAGCGCGTTAACTGACTGAGCCACGGAATTAGTCCAAAGCTAGGTAGGACGTTCCTATTGTAACGCTCCGCTTCACTCATACTGACCTCCTCCCAGACAATTTCACAAAAAACCGGCTCGAACCTTACCTTATTTGTGCTATCCACCGATTCCCTGATACAAACAAGGCGTACATATGTCACAGCCGCATCGGTGAACCATCTTTCAACAGTAATCCAGCTGTTCATCTTGTGAATCGGGCAAACCAACCTAACGTCCGCCATGTTTGTAATTTTCTTTCACCTTCGGCCAGGGTAATGGGCGGCGAATATTTTATTCTACTTAACATTCTTTTTACAGGGCATGCAATTCTTAACGGAGCACCCTAACGCCTTATTTTCATACTAAATGTTCCCTAAACACAACATTTTTGCTATGTTTGTAAACTGCATTTTAAAAAAAAACTGCATGTCCTGTAAACAGCATGTTGAGTGCGATAAAATAATTGCGGCCAATCACCCTTCCAGAAGTTGAAGGAAAAAAAATCCACCATAACTGACGTTGGTTGGTTTTCCCGATTCAAAGTTCAAAACGATTGGATTACTGGTGAAAAATGGTTTAACGATACCGGCTTTGACATGTTTACAGTTTGTTCGTATCAGGGAATCGGTGGATAGCAAAAATAAGGCAGGCTTCGAACCGGTATTTTTAGTGAAAATGTCCGCGTCGAGGTCCATATGGGCAAAGCTAGGCGGAATGTACAAACGTCCAGCTTAGCTTTGGGGTAGTAGCGAATAAGCCCATGGAGGTGACCCGGTATGGTAAGACAGGGAACAACTCAAGAAGTGAAACTAACTATAACTGTGACAAAGTCGTACGACTGCTTGCTTTTTCAGTTCTGTTTATCTCTTCTTTTTCTGTTATATTGGAAGCATGCATCTTAAAAAACTCCAATAAGTGGAAAAGTCAGCCAGCAATCTGCAGATAGTCGTACGTTTCCTCCGGGCTCCGCCTGGTTTTCCTCCCACCATAATGCTGGCCGCCGTCGTATAAGTAAAATATTATTGATTTACGGCGTAAAACACCAATCAAATAAATAAATAACTGTAAAGCTCCAGACATGCACTGAAGCAATGCATCACAAATGTAACTTTCTGGAAATTCTTGAGGACGCAGTTATGCAGAAATGAATTATATACATATATTACAAATCTTCAGCCTTACATTTCCGCTACGCATGAAATGTTAATGTTAATGATAGCTAGAGGACCAAGTGCTCTCACCCAGAATTCACGTAAGATTTCGCAATAACTGCCACACGTTATGTATTACCAAACCTGAACAATTATCCATTCTAATTTATGATAACAGTTTTTTATTGCAAGACTGCCTATATTTATACTCACACAAAAAGAATGTTGCAAAGAAAAAAAAAGCAGCTAAGTGTATAGCGTAATCATATGTGAACCCTGATTCATTAATATTAACATGTTTCGCGTAGCGAAAATATAAGCATGAAAGTTACATTTGTTATATATTTATTTTATTGAATGCGTCCTCAAGAATTGTTCAGGGAGTTACATTTGTGGTCCAGTGATTTTCCCTACTCTGCAGTGTCTAATGTTAAAAAAAGATATTTCAGTGTGACTGGAGTGGGCTACCATTTTTCCATCTTATGACCTATACATCGAATCAGTGCTTGTTTGGAGCTTTATGAGTCGTATGTTTGCAGTATAACAGGAAACGATTACTAAAAGAGAACTGAAAATAGAAGTGGCCTTACGAGTGTGTCAGTAGCTGTCACTCACAGCTCTATTCAATTTCGCTTCTCCAGGTACAGTTTTTTTGCACTGGGGCCGATACTGTGCCTTACCACACCAGACCCTTTCTTTCCCTTTTGAAACCCTACCATCCACCCTGTAGATCACAACCATCTGTAATGAGCGGTGTTAACTGTTGGGTGTTAAATCAGGCGTACATCCATTGTCCTTTCTACACCTGCTTTCATTCTGTCTGTACATCGATGACGTACCTTATTATGTAATCTTAAATTACCAAATATTGTTTTACACAGATGATTCTAAAGTATATAGATAAATTAAAGACACAGTCGTGTATACATGACTGTTAACTATTTCAAAATGATTGTGTACAATGTATGGGTCTCTGCCCTGACATCTGGGTAATGATGGGCCTCTGGTGTGACACCTGGGTATTGACTGGCATTTGGTGTAACATCTGATGGGGTAATGATGGGCCTCTGGTGTGACACCTGGGTAATGATGGGTCTTTGGTGAGACATCTAGGTAGTGATGGGCCTCTGGTGTGCCACCTGGGTAATGATGGGTCTGTGGTGAGACACCTGGATAGTGATGGACCTCTGCAGACAAACCTGGGTAATGATGGGTCTCTGGTGTGACACCTGGGTATTGACTGGCCTATGGTGTAACATCTGATGGGGGTAAGGATGGGCCTCTGGTGTGCCACCTGGGTAATGATGGGTCTGTGGTGAGACACCTAGGTAGTGATGGGCCTCTGCAGAGAAACCTGGGTAATGATGGGTCTCTGGTGTGACACTTGGGTAATTAAAGTTACTGTGGCAAAATTTTTTGTCATGTCTTTCTCCAACAAACGTAAAGGTTTATCTTCTATTTATTACATGGAAAATGTTTCACTTGAACAAGTTCTCCACATCACATGTTTTTGTGCACTGTTTTTATGAAATTTAAATCCCAAAGGGAAAACAATTTCCGAGATTAATATGCTTGGCCTGATCAATCGGTCGAGTAATACTTCTGCATATCAAATAGCATTGACAAATCTGTATATTTCTTTCGCACGTTAATCGTCTAATGCTTGGGGTTTTACGTCGTGGTTAGCAAGTTTTCAATCATATGACGACGAGGAGTCATTACGTGTATGTACATACACGGTGACACTCTCACGCCTTTAATTACACGCTTGACTAAATGAAGTATCTCAATTACAACCAAGGCATGACAGGTCTAAAATAATATGACAATAAAAATGTCTGGTCTGAATAAATCAGTGTTGACTTTCAGTGTTGAGTGAATTGGGAGATGTCGGGAGATAAAACGAACCAATTACATTTATATAAAAATAATATCTTTATTAAACGAAGGAGACTTGATCAATTTAGAAACAATTTGTTCTTCCCCAAAGCAAGTAAATGCTGAAAAAAAAGAAACAATAGTTTCAAGATACTGTATTGGGTGACAAGAAAAATACAGACATCGGTCAGCCACAATGAAATGCCTGAAAAGATGTAACTGTTTCTGAGATAATTAGTTCTTGGTTCTGGGAGGTGATAGTTATATCTTCGTAGATTAAAATTGGATGTTTTATTATTGGGAATAAGTTGCTTTTGTAGAATATTGAGACAGTTCTCAAGTTTACCCTTTTTCTGTAACTTTAACATTTTTTCACACTTGGCTTTTATACTCTTCACCCACACCATGAAGCAGTAATCAAAGTGAGGCAAGATATGGGACTTAACAGAAATCTGACTACAGTGAATGGTTAACAATTTCCCTTTTCTTGTGAGAAACCCCAGACATTTTGACACTTTTTGGTCAACACTTTGTATCTGATCCTTCCATGTTAGATTTTCATCAGTGTGGATTCCCAAAAGCTTGATATACCTAACCGTTTCTATTTTTTTCCATCAATGCTACAGATAATGAATTATGGTTGACAGAATTTAAGCGCTGTCTGGATCCAGGCTACATACATTTGGATTTATTGACATTTATAAACATACAATTTGCTTCACACTATTTTTTAGCACCATCTAAACTCTTGTTTATTATTGTGGGATTTTTCTTAAACTTTCAGATGAACAATAAATAGTAGTGTTATCTACAAAGTTGTCAAGTAAAGTTCCAGGTCACTGATACACAATGGTAGATGATTTATATACATAATAAATAGTAGGGGTCCTAATATGGAGCCCTGTGGTACTCCTGACCCTGCAAACAAGGCATTTGACATTTCTCCTCCAAAACTAAAAAAAGGTCGTGATTCACGGTATCAAATGCATTTTTAAAATCTATCAGAATGGCCCCAATGAGTTTCCCATTATCAATGGCTAAACGCCAGCTTTATACCATTTTCAATAGGGCAGTTTCACAACAATGCAATGGTCCAAAGCCGGATTGAGACATTTGAAATGACATAGATAATCATAAACACTATTGTGCAGATGATTTTAGACAATATGGGTAAGATAAAGATAGGACGATTTTCAGGGGTTTTTTTTTCTTTTGGAGGCCATCCTTATGTAGAGGTATGACTTTGCTGTCTTCCATAATTCTGGAAATGTACTACTCATGAGGCACTTGTTGAGAACTGTTGTCAAACGTTTTGGCAACAAAAGGTGTTGCAGAAACAAGAAACCTGGCATTAATATTTTATAGGCCCTGGGACTTATTCTTATCAAGATTTACGAGGTATTGTAAGACAAATTCATACGAGATATTTGGTATAGAGAAGTAAGTATAATGTGGAACATTCTCGTCAATGTGTTTGTGAAGTCTTTCAAGTGAAGAACATATTTCTTGTTTTAGGTGGCTAGTAGACTCTGAGCAACATTGGTGAAAAACTCATTAAAAGCTTGACTTATAAGTGTCATCCTTATCAGACAGAACTTCTGGTTGTAAATTGTTCAGTTTAGATTTATGCTTCGTAAAATTTTCCAAATACTATGAGGGGAATATGTGTTTTCTTTCTGGTCAGTTGAGAATTTTTATTTCCGACATTTGTCCATTTTGCCGGTCACCTTGTCTCTCCAGTGATTATAATTGATTTCGTCACCTTTGCGTTTGTACATGTCCTGTTTATGTCCACCGTAACCCAGTGTGGGTTCGAGGGGTATTTGACTCGCCTAGTTCTTAGAGCAGCATGCTTATCAAGGACACCTTGAAAGAGATCTCACCACTTGTTTAATGCTTGTTCAGCATTTGAAATGTATTCAACACTTTCTAAGGAGGCATTAATCAGGTCAGCATGAGGGAGAGATTCATCTAAGTGCTGACACGTTCGGTATTGAATTATCAAGGGTTTATGTTTTTTGTTGTAGTTAATTTTCGATTTCAAAGTAATGCAAACTGGAGAATGGTCACTAAAGGAAAGAGAAGGAACGTCAACAGATGGGATGTTGTCAATCAAATGTCAGTCAAAGTTGATGCTGACCTTGTAATTCTGGTTGGGGAATTAACAACTTGTGTAGGACCAAATGGGACAATTACGTTGCTCCATTTATGATGTGATGCGTTACATACATGTACATCAATACTGAAATCACCCAGAAGGACGAGTTCTTTTATTGTTCATTATCAGCCTTTTTCCAGGTTCAATTCAAACTCATGAATCCATGTTGAAGGTGAATTTGGGGGTCTATATGTGAAACATGTTAAAAATTATTTTGACTTGGCAGGCTCAATTTCAATGCAGATCACCTTAAGAGAGTCATTTTCAAGATCTGAACGTCTACCGTAAGGCAGGCCATTTACTGTGTACATTACTATACCGCCTCCACCTTTGCTGACTCTGTCTTCACGTTCACGGCTGAAACTGTCGACAAAGATTTCGGAATCTGATATATCAATTTTCAGAAAGATTTAGGCGAATCCTATAACTTTAGCCCCTGGCTATTGTTCTGGAAAGTAAAATTTTAGGTTACTCAAGTTTTGGTAATAAATGACATATATACAAGATGAGCAAGACAGATTCCTTTAGTGGATAGGTAAAATTTTGTTTACGTTTAATGGAATGGTGTTGTGAAGTTGAATTTCAGGAAAGAGACATGTCATGCTTTATTCATTTAAGCCATCTTCAGTATATTTATTTATTTATTTATTTATTTGATTGGTGTTTTACTCCGTACTAAAGATTAGATTTAGTTTTCAGATTTTAGATATTTACGTACAAAATTAATATCTTACTTTTCTTCTTAGATCTGCTCGACGAAAATGAACCATAACCAGATAAATTCCGATGACTTCAGCCACGATCTGAAGCGAAATCTCATGTATCCGTAGAGTACTTTGCATTCGAGTTAAAATAGAGCCGAATACAGGCCGTACGTGGTAAGGTCCTCCAGTGACGTGCGGATGGCTGTGCGTATGGCTGTGCACCATAACTCAGTCAGTTAGCGCGCTAGCGCAGCGTAAAGACCCAGGAGCCTCTCACCAATGCGGTCGCTGTGAGTTCAAGTCCAGCTCATGCTGGCTTCCTCTCCGGCCGTAAGTGGGAACAGTCTGTCAGTTAACCTGCTGATGGTCGTGGGTTTCCCCCGGGCTGTGCCCGGTTTCCACCCACCATAATGCTGGCCGCCGTCGTATAAGTGAAATATTCTTGAGTACGGCGTAAAACACCAATCAAATAAATAAATAAATAAATCCCACCATAATGCTGGCCACCGTCGTATAAGTGAAATATTCTTGAGTATGGCGTAAAACACTAAATAAAATAAATAAATAAAAGGAGAGCAATGTGTTTATCTCACTGTAATGATCTGCATACCGACAACCAGTTAGATTTAGCATATGTCTATATACACAAATATAATGTAATCGCTAAACATATAACTTTAAAATTAGAATAATATTCCAGTATATTCCAGAATAATTTTCCAGTATACGTCCCACTAATGACGTATTCTGCCACAGAACCTATTCATACATATTGTCATTACTTGCGTATAACGTACAACCTTTCTAGAATTAGCTCTGCCAACAACTTGTGGGTGATCGTGTGTTTCCCCCAGTCTCTGCCCGGTTTCCTCGTACCATAATGCTGGCCGCCGTCGTATAAGTAAAACACCAATCAAATAAATAAATACATATCCAAAAATAACAAGCTGTATGAATGACTAAAACTATACTAAATGCTTCGTTTTTACTCTGTGACCCGAGGTGAGATTCAAGGGATTATGTGTGGCAAACCATCATCGTTAAGAAAGACCCAAATGTGGTTTAAATCTTCTGGGCAATTTTGTTTGAAAGTGCGTTGGCTAATACCGGTATTAAGTCATATTTTATATTTTAAATTTTAGCCAAACTCAACAGCCAATACAGTTCTTCAAAATCAAGGTATAACCTTGGATTAAACTTGGACAGACTTGGATTAAAGTTAAATCTGGTATCTTCAGTTTTAGCCAGTTTTGGACAACTGTGCTCTGAGGTCAGCACCCTCAAGTGAAATACGCTTACCCGTATGAAGTCCCCTCAAGTATTACTGCATAAAAGTGATACCAGTACTGTGTCAGACCTTCACACCCACACAAATAGAGATTATCAGTACACTGTCCTAACCTGCATCGTCGTATCGCTCGAGTTCTCCGCCGTTGCGTTGCCTCACCGAGCTCGGTCGAGAGCGATACGAGGATGCAGATCAGCACAGTGTACTGATAATCTATTTATCATATACCTCATATAAAAGCTATATTGGGACATTAAAATCCAGGTGTATACCTCGTACTCTGTTGCGTTGAGCAGTATCTGGTAGCGCGATGGCCTGCACGACGCTTCCAAATCATTACGCGCACGGGGAGTTCGTTCTAAATACAGCGTATTTCAATAGTTCACAAACGCAGTTTATACGGAGAAAAAAAAGAGGGAGAGAAAAAAAAAGAACAAACAAACACAAAGTCGTGTAAAACGATGACAATGTAATTTATAAAACATCCTATAAGTGTAACTGTGCTTTTAAAAATATTTTTCTATCAACATACGGTCAATTTTTGGAAGAAAAAAAACACCAAAAATCTAAACTTCATCTGGATTGCGGCTGACCAGTGGCGTCAAGTGGTAGACTTTCAAAGAGAGTATAGTCCAGATTTGTGTGTGCCAAAAAAATGACCTACTTTACAAGTGAACATGTAACTTTAATAATTCACATAAGAAGTAAGTTGCACGCCCATGTGGATGAAATAAAGTTTCTGTAGAGGAATGATCGTCATCAAAGTTCATGGCTATCAGAACTGTGGCAGAAATTCACGTGGAATGTGCAGTTTGAGAAGGGTACTTCCTGGAAAATCCCTGCAGTTGTACTTGTGTGAGTTTCATGGTTCACATTGTGTGTGAATGTGAAGTACTGAATGGGACACATAAGTCCATTTCTTTAGATGTACTGGATTGGTTGGACAGGGCTACGCTTGCGGTGGAAGGCGACTCGTCCATTGAGACTGAAGTGGCTCATTTGTTTCCTGCATACCGGTCCTATGAGAAGCCACAGCGTAATTGTTGATTATTGAATTTGCTATACCAGCATGAAGGAGTAGTTTTACTTGCACTAGGCTAGAGTATGTTAAAGGGCCAGGTAAGTTAGATTTTTTTGCCATAGTCTTCATTATGGATTTCAGAGTTATGGATTTTCTTATTGGAGGACATTTATTGCAGGAAAAGCTGGCCTGATCTGACAGCTGTATGCGCCACGGAATGAAAACTGGTAATACAAAAAATCACGAAGCAGGCGGCACATGAGGACGACGTAAATAATTATTATCAACAATTTTTCTTTGATAATGGCACACAGAGAGTGTAAAAAATTAGACGTTTTCCGCGGTTTTAAGGCCAGGAAATCGCGTGTTCACGTAAGCATGTCAGCACTGCATGGAAATTCCCGTCTAGGAAGACAGGACTTTCCCAGCCAGAGGTCACTCAGTGCGAAAGTAGTTCGGTGCGTGCGAATGTTCAGAGGATGGTGATACGTAAAAACATCGCACGGTACTCTATCAGGTATATAGGTATATGATAACTAGGTTTACCAACTGTACACAAAGTGTGTAATTTGTGAAACAAATACACATTGACATGCCTATCAGGTTGTGTACCAATGGTGTATCCATGCACATACATACCACTGAGGATTTGCAACTTTGTATACACCAGATTTTATTAGAGAGTAGTATTGTTTGATATCACAAATATAAAGAGGGACCTCCGTGGCTCAGTCGGTTAAAGCGCTAGAGCAGCGTAATGACCCAGGAGTCTCTCACCAATGCGGTCGCTGTGAGTTCAAGTCCAGCTCATGCTGGCGGCCGTACGTGAGAAGGTCTGCCAGCAACCTGCGGAGGGTCGTGGGTTTCCCCCGGGCTGTGCCCGGTTTCCACCCACCATAATGCTGGCCGCCGTCGTATAAGTGAAATATTCTTGAGTACGGCGTAAAACACCAATCAAAAAAAAAAACAAAATCAAATATAAAGATCCCCAATACCTCGACATTGGGGCATATATAATAAAAATTAGCTTGTCTTAAGGGCACAACAAGTACAAAAAATTACGATGAAATGATGATAAAAAATGATATTATGAAGCGGCGAACTTGTGCTAAAAGATTATAGAATAGGTAGCCACACGCTGCACATATGGTGGCGAGTACTTTTTTTTTACAATACTCCCTCCGGGGGCCAGTATTTAGCGCAGGACAATGACCTAGAGCCTCTTAACATGGTGATCAGTGTAAGGTCCAGCCCAAATCATGCTCGCTTCCCCTCCGGTCGCTTATGGGAAAGTCCTTCAGCGACCCGACGATGGTCGTGAGCTCAAGCTGCCCAAGCTTTGAATTTGTGGGCTATGACAAAATAGGCTGAAATCCACTACTTTGGGGACAGCCATATGCTTCAGTTTATAGGGTTTCCATCGACCACTGTTGCGTATTCTATTTAAAACAGCCTTAAAAGACACACTAGATTGTCTCACTGGAATAACCATATAAATAATGTTATATGAATAATGAATATACCTGTTACCACATGCAAATTATTTATTACATTATTTTATTTTATTATTTTATTACATTATTTTATTTTATTATTTTATTACATTATACGGACATTTTTATTACAAAACTCGAAGACTGGCTGTTATTATATTACACGTAGATTTTTATTACAATGCGTGGTGTGTGTTACATATTACTCGTGTATCATTACGAAACACAATGTAACAAACCTCAACTGGGCGGACGAAACACATCAAGTGGGATTTATTTATTTATTTAAATGGTGTTTTACGCCGTACTCAAGAATATTTCACCTATTATGGTGGGAAGAAACCGGGGAGAGTTCTGGGGAAACCCACGACCATCAGCAGGTTAACTGACAGACTGTTCCCACCTACGGCCGGACCGGAAGCTACCATGAGCTGGACATGAACTCACAGGGACCGCATTGGTGCTAGGCTCCTGGATCATTACGCTGCGCTAGCGCGATAACCAACTGAGCCACAGAGGCCCCTCATACACACATCAATACACACATCAATACAGTTGATGTGAGAATATACACATCAACTGGGAGCACAAAATACATCAACTGGGAGCAGGAAACATATCAACACATCAACTGGGAGCATAAAACACATCTACTGGGAGAAGGAAATACATCAACAGGGAGCAAGAAACATATCGACAGGGACCAGGAAACACATCAACTGGGAGCAGGAAACACATCCACTGGGATCAGGAAACAACTCAACTGGGTGGGTGGGGGGCATAAAATACATCAACTGAGAGCATGAAACACATCAACTGAGAGCATGAAACACATCAACTGAGAGCATAAAACACATCCACTGGGAGCAGGAAATACATCAACTGGGAGCAGGAAACACATCAACACATCAACTGGGAGCATAAAACACATCTACTGGGAGAAGGAAATACATCAACAGGGAGCAAGAAACACATCGACTGGGACCAGGAAACACATCAACTGGGAGCAGGAAACACATCCACTGGGATCAGGAAACAACTCAACTGGGTGGGTGGGGGGCATAAAATACATCAACTGAGAGCATGAAACACATCAACTGAGAGCATGAAACACATCAACTGAGAGCATAAAACACATCCACTGGGAGCAGGAAATACATCAACTGGGAGCAGGAAACACATCAACACATCAACTGGGAGCATAAAACACATCTACTGGGAGAAGGAAATACATCAACAGGGAGCAAGAAACACATCGACTGGGACCAGGAAACACATCAGCTGAGAGGATGAAACACATCAACTGAGAGCATGAAACACATCAACTGACAGCTTAAAACACATCAACTAAAAGCATGAGGCACATCAACTAAAAGCATGAAACACATCAGCTAGGAGCACTAAACACATCAACTGGGAGCATGAAACACATCAACTGGGGGCATAAAAAACGTCAGTTGAGAGCATGAAAAACATAAACGGGGAGTATTAAACACATCAATTGTAAGCATTAAACACATCAAATAGGAGCATGAAACACATCAACTGGGAGCATGAAACAAATCAACTGGGAGCATGAAACACATCAACTGGGAGCAGGATACACATCAACTCGGAGCAATAAACACATCAACTGAGAGCATTAAACGCATCAACTGGGAGCAGGAAACTCATCCACTAGGAGCAGGAAACACATCAACTTAGGGCAGAAAACACACCCACCGGGAGCATGAAACACATCAACTGACAGCATGAAACACGTCAACTGGGAGCATAAAACACATCAACTAAGAATATGAAACACATCAACTGGAAGCAGGAAACACATCAACTGAGAGCATGAAACACATCAACTGAGAATATGAAACACATTAACTGGAAGCAGAAAACACATAAACTGAGAACATCAAACACATGAACTGGGGACATGAAACACATTAACTGGGAACATGAAACACACCAACTGAGAGCATGAAACACATCAACTGGGAGCAGGAAACATTTCAACTGGGAGCATGAAACACATCAACTGGGAGCATGAAACACATCAACTGACAGCATGAAACAAATCAACTGTGAATATGAAACACATCCACTGGCAGCATGAAACACATTAACTAGGAGCAGGAAACACATCAACTGGGAGCATAAAACAAATTAACTGGGGGCATGAAAAACATCAATTCGGAACATGAAACACATCCACTAGGATCATGAAATACATCAACTGGGAGCATGAAACACATCAAATGTATGCATGAAACACATCAACTGGGAGCGTGAAACACATCAACTGGGGCCATGAAACACATCAGCTGGGAGCATAAAACGCATCCACTGGGAGCACAAAACACGTCAGCTGTGAGCAGGAAACACATTAACTGTGGGTATGAAACACATCAACTAAGAGCATGAAACACATCAACTGGGAGGATAGAAGACATCAGTTGGAGGCATGAAACACATTAAATGTAAGCATGAAAGATCTAGGAGCATGAAATACATCCACTGACAGCATGAAACACATCAACTGGGAGCATTAAACACATTAACTGGGAGCATAAAACACATCAACTGGGAGCATGAAACACATCCACTGGGAGCAGGAAACGCATCAACTGAGAGCATGAAACACATTTACTAAGAATATGAAACACATCAACTGGAAGCAGGAAACACATAAACTGAGAGCATAAAAGACATCAACTTGGGGCAGGAAACACATCCACCGTTGGCATGAAACACATCAACTGATAGCATGAAACACATCAACTGAGAGCATGAAACACATCAACTGACAGCATGAAACACATCAACTGACAGCATGAAACACATCAACTGGGGGCATGAAACACATTAACTGGGAATATGAAACACATCAACTGGGAGCATGAAACACATCAGCTGGGGGCATGAAGCACATCAAATGAGAGCATGAAACACATCAACTGGGAGCAGGAAACACTTCAACTGAGAGCATGAAACACATCAACTGACAGCATGAAACACATTAAATGTAAGCATGAAAGACATCAAATAGGATCATGAAACACATCCACTGGGAGCATGAAACACATTAACTAGGAGCAGAAACACATCAACTGGGGGCATGAAAAACGTCAACTGGGGACATGAAAAACATCAATTGGGAACATGAAACACATCCACTAGGATCATGAAATACATCAACTGGGAGCATGAAACACATCAAATGTTTGCATGAAACACATCAGCTGGGAGCATGAAACGCATCCACTGGGAGCACAAAACACGTCAGCTGTGAGCAGGAAATATATTAACTGTGGGTATGAAACACATCAAGTAAGAGCATGAAACACATCAACTGGGAGCATGAAAGGCATCAGTTGGGGGCATGAAACACAACCACTGGGAGCATGAAACACATCAACTGGGGGCATGACACACATCAACTGACAGCATGAAACACATTAAATGTAAGCATGAAAGACATCATATAGGATCATGAAACACATCAACTAAGAGCATGAAACACATCAACTGGGAGCATGAAACACATCAACTGGGAGCATGAAACACATCAACTGGGAGCATGAAACACATCAACTGGGAGCATGAAACACATTAACTAGGAGCAGAAACACATCAACTGGGAGCATGAAAAACGTCAACTGGGGTCATGAAAAACGTCAACTGGGGACATGAAAAACATCAATTGGGAACATGCAACACATCCACTAGGATCATGAAATACATCAACTGGGAGCATGAAACACATCAAATGTATGCATGAAACACATCAACTGGAAGCGTGAAACACATCAACTGGGGCCATGAAACACATCAGCTGGGAGCATGAAACGCATCCACTGGGAGCACAAAACACGTCAGCTGTGAGCAGGAAACATAATAACTGTGGGTATGAAACACATCAAGTAAGAGCATGAAACACATCAACTGGGAGCATGAAAGGCATCAGTTGGGGGCATGAAACACAACCACTGGGAGCATGAAACACATCAACTGGGGGCATGAAACACATCAGCTGGGAGCATGAAACACATCCACTGGGACCAGCAAACACATCAACTGGGAACATGAAACACATCAACTGGGTACATAAAATACATTAACTGAGAGCATGAAACACATCCACTGGGAGCATAAAACACATCAACTGGAGGCATCCCACAACATGTGCATACTACATGTGGAATGAATTCCAGCTGACATCATTGCAATTTTTTCTATCTAATTCACCTTGTGCTGGTACCAAGGGACGTGTACTTTGCTACTATTTAATCTTTTACTTGAACAGTTAAAATAAAGCAATGACTAAGGTAAATTGGCACGAGATCTTGTCTCACCGATTACCTGTGACAATTAATTGTATTATAATATCTATACATATATATATTATAATTACAGCCGAAACATACATCTTTCTTCTGCAATACACAATGCCTGATCGACAATCATACAGATTATCATGCTGTGACGAAATTATACCGGTCATGTATTTGTTGTTTTTTTTTCATTGATCTGCTCTCTAGAATATCACGAATGAAATACAGAATTATATTAGCGTGAAATAAAGAATTCTTATCATTGTTATATAACACATTGCTGGGTTTCAGTTCTTATTCTGTGGATCTTCCCCACTCCCATGTTCCACTGGACAATACAGATATATTCATATGACTTTTATTGTTTATACTTTTGTTGTCAAACTAGTGGCAGGGTTGTATTGCTAAAACTCGATGATTTGATGTAAACACGGAATGCACCCGACAGTTAAATTAATCTGTTCATCTGCTCTGATGAGCTGCCTGCGGACGTGTGGTTAGGTCTGCTACATGCGTACATATCAAACTTCAGGTCCGGCAAATTTATATAAGTAAGGTAGCGTATGCTGCTGTCGAAATATATACGAAAAAAAAACATTAGACTTGTCAAGCGGAAGGCTTGGTTAGTCTAACATTGTGTGATATGAACCATAGAAATGTACGCTAGTGCCCCCTGTAGGCGATTAATTTGACGACGATAAGAAATTAAAATGCACAGGGGAAAAGTTTACCGTGAAATGGGTCCGACTAAGCTGAAGATCCCATGAATCTCAGTACAAATTTAGTATAGAGACTTATCAACAAGGCCGTTTGCCATGAGGTGAGTAGTTTCCATGTAAGTGTAATGATTTGTCCATATAAATGCTTAAATGGTCGCAAATTATAGGCCCCTAAGTAGTTGTGTTATTTACAATTCGTTAGATGTCACTGGTTTAAAATTGCAGGTGTTTCCTTCACATTTAATAAACAATAGCATGGTAACAATGCAAAGGGACAGCTAATGCTGGGAAATGGTCACACTTAGCTGGTGAGGTTACATCATAACCGGGATGTAGCTTTACCTAATTCCGCTTAAACCATGATGCTAGATTGCGCATACGTTGCTACCTTTCTATAGGCATATACACGAACAGTTAGAACAAAACCGTGATTAATTGACAAGAGGCTGTCCTCACTGCTTTGATTTGTCTGTACATACAGTAAGTCTTTTTTATACCGGTAAAAGTCTGTGTGTGTATCTTTAATTAGAAAAAGAGAGATTCTACATATAATGCTTGTTGATACTGCTATGTACACATTAACAAACTACTACTATCGCATTACAGAACTGACAAACACACTGAATCAAGGTTTCAATCTTTTATGCAAAAATGCAGAATGAATGTGTGCGCCGGCACCAGCCGCGCCCAGTACAGCTCATTCGAGTGATGGTTGTAACAATGTGTACACACTGGCGCACACATTATACAAGAAACTCCACCACGCCACCCTCTCCAGATAGACCTCGGTGGTCTTAGATACAGCCTCTAACTCACGGACGATTGCAGGTGTGGAGTCTACCAGCTTGTTCATTTCAAGTCACCGAGTAGTTGTTGAAATGCTGGTTTTAGGGTCACTTCCCTCTGAAAACTCTCCGACAATGGGATTCACCCCTAAATCACGTTACAAATGAGTTACTGCAAGGCCGATTAGTGGGATTTCGCGACAGGGAGTGGCTAGCCTAATTTACTTCACAACAATACAAAGCTGCATGTCTACCGTTGATTAGTACAAGTGTAATAGCATAAATTTAATGATGGTCAGAAATTTAGCCACTTAGTGTTGACAAGAGGAAGGACCTTTGTAGTCGGGCTGACTGAACAAAGCGTCTTGTATACTATTGGTTGTATATTTATTTACTTATCGAGTTCCCAATTTAACTTTCATAAGGTGCTTTTTTTCAAAAAAATCTGTTGGGCAATACCTGTAATGAGATGTAACAGAGTTTCCGTGTGAGGCCCACTGCAACATTTGAAATAGGTCAATTCACCGCAAGTTTTCATTATGTTCTTAGTGGCATGTCATGAGGAATCAGAGTGGAATTAGGACAGACAACCTGCCTAAGGCTGTCTGGGTTTTAGCAGAAATCCCCCACAATTTGTTTTTTTCACATAGACATGTTGTGCTTGCTTTATGCGGTCATGCGGGGTTAGCCTCACAAAACCAAGGGGTACTTAACTCGATTAGGCATATGACGTTTGCCTAACACCGTTATATGAGGTGTTTCACATAGTCACGTAGAGATTGCCTCACTTGGTGACGTGGAGGTTGCTTCCCAAAATTGCATGAGAGTTATCCCATATTTGTGTGTGTGTTACTTGTTGTAGCCATCTGGGGGTTGCCTCACAATGTCAATTGTGTGATTCCGCAGTGATTTGGCCATTGCCATACAAATTCATATGAATTTTGCTGTACAGTGTGATATGTGAATTTTCTTACTTGATTGTCATTTGGGGGTCGCTACACAAAGCTATCTCAGCATTGCTTCACTGTTATCTTGGGATTCATGCTGGCTACCTCTCCGGCCGTACGCCTGCCAGCTGTCTGGCAGCAGCCTGCAGATGGTCGTGGGTTTTCCCCGGGCTCTGCCTGATTTCCTCCCACCATAGTACTGACCGCCGTCTTATAAGTGAAACATTCTTCAGTACGGCGTAAAACACAAATCAAATAAATAAATAAATAAATAAATAAATCATCTTGGGATTTTCCAACAAATCATATCATGATTTTTTCTCACATTTGAAATGGTCATGCTGGAATACCCTATGAAAATCATGGAGGGATTGTCTCACAAAGTCATTTGGGGATTGTTTCACAAAGTCATGTGGTGATTGTCATCTGGAGATTGCCCAACAAAGTCATCGGGAGATTTCCTCACGAAGTCATCTGGGTAATGTTACACAAAGTCGTTCGGGGATTGACTTGCAAATCATGTGACTGTTGTTTCACATCTTGTTATGGGCTCACAAGGTTATCTGAGGAATATAAATGTCTCACGACGATAAATGGGGATTGCCTCACACAGTTATACACCACCAACCCCTTGGTCAGATTACGCATTTATATTATATCAGGAGCCATCAGTGAAACCTTTAACCTATTATAACCATGTCCTATTATTTAATGAAAAAATTCTTACAAACATTCTTACACAAGGACATAGGACATAGGCTATGCCATGTACAAAACTATGTGGAATGGCACGAGTCTACAGGTGAGGTCAAGAAAGTCTACAGAAATCATGAAGAAAGGCTACAGAGAACACGGAGAAAGTCAACAGAGAGCGTGAAGAAAGTCTACAGAGAACACGAAGAAAGTCGACCATGAACATGGAGAGGTCTACACAGACCATGAAGAAAGTCTACATTGAGCATGAAGAAAATCTACACAGACCATGGAGAAAGTCTACACAGACCATGGAGAAAGTCTACACAGACCATGAAGAAAGTCTACAGAGAACATGAAGAAAGTCGACAACGAACAAGGACCTGTCTACAGAGAGCATGGAGAATGTCTACAAAGACTATGAAGAAAGCCTACACAGAACATGAAGAAAGTATACAGAGAGCATGAAGGAAGTATACAGAGAACATGAAGAAAGTATACAGAAATCAGGAACAAAATGTGAAAGAGCGAGGAACACCTATTGTGTACAGGAAGAAAGGCAAGATCCTATAGGGGAGAAAGTGTACAAAACTCATGAAGAAAGTCTACAGAAATAATGCTGAAAGTCTACACAGAACTTGAAAAATAGTGTATAGAAATCGTGAAGAAAATCTACACAAAACATGAACAAAGTCTACAGGAAACATGACCAATAATTGTCGGTGTACACACAGCATTGTCCTGATGAACATTACAGACACAGCTTTGTAATAAACAACAGTATACAAGAAACCTTGTTACAATCAACTATGTGCATACAATGTTTTACTTATCAACAATACGCACACGACCTTTCAATCAATAATATGTACACAGTATTGTACTGATCAACATTATTTACAAGATCTTGCATATACGCATCAATAATATACACACCATGTTACGCTGATCAAAAATATGCACCAATCTTGTACTGATCAACATTATGCAAACAATCTTGCTATATCAACATGATATGTGCAACTTTGTACAGATGAAAGGTGGGATACCCTGTCTAATTATAAACATTAGTACATAAGTAGCCCTGCATACTAATTAACTGCATTGCGACAACCTATTGGGCCGAAAGTTCGAATCCAGCTCTTGTTGCATTAGTTCCGGCTTTAAGTCAGAAAGTGTGTCAGATAGATGTGTGTGAAGAAGAGGTTACTCTCTCCGGCACTCTGGTTTCCTCCAGCAATAAAACTGACCGCCGTCATATCAGTGTAAAACTTCAATTAAGTAAATAAATATATTTCTTCAAGTTTTATCTAGTTAGCCTTCTGCCCGCAAGTTTAAAAAGTATAATTATATCTTCAGAAGTGCCCACATCTGTGATCATTTATGTTTTATATCATTTAAATAATAGGCTTTTCCGCCCTATGGTTTTAATAAATAGATAAAGCTTGAAGATATGGGCAGATTTCCGTTTCCCAGAAAATCATGTGGAGAAAATAACGTGCTCTGTGCATTTTAAGCATAACTGACTCATGAATTTAAAATAAGTGTTTTGATTAATTATGTCACAACGTTTCACCGGCATTTAATACTTAAATTTGAGTTAGTCTGTATTTAATTTAACAGCGACGACGGTGTGATATGTGGCAAATAGTCTTACGTAACCGGTGAAAAAATACGGCCTTTAGTTAGCTACCTCAGTTAGCGTTATATTCACACCCCATATAGCACCAAGGGTTAACCAGGATAAGGTAAAAAAAAAAGCGCAGTGATACTGACTGCAACTTATTAGACGTCTCTGGTCTAGAAATTCCCAATATACTGTGTTGTCATCACAGTTAGCATACAATAAAGGAACAGGCTTGGTGACAACGAGATGCTCATCCGATAAAACTTTATTAGAGAGACATGTATCTCTCGTAGATTAGTATTTTTAAGCCAGATCGAGGCATCAAGTTAACCTAAGCACGCATGTGCAGTACGGATGATTCATTTATATATATGCCTATGTCATAGCATTGCACAGTTTGGCTTCAGTTTAATTCTAGTTTCATGTGTAGTTTTCTATGTGCGTTTTCCCAAGACCGTCCCCTGCTTCCCCAAGGCCGTCCCCAGCTTCCCCAGGGCCGTCCCTAGCTTCTTCGGGCTAAAATGCTGGGAGCCGTCTTTTGAGAGACACTGTCATGACAGTCGAGGGTTAATTTCTTTTTAAATTTTCAACGTAGGTTCGCAGTTATATCTATGCTATTTTGGCCCTGTGCGCAATACACTTAAATGTTATGAGAACATACAGTTGTCAACTTATTTCCCTTTTAAATAAACGCCACGCAAAATACGTGCCAGTCTCCGGGGAAGGCCAAATGTCTGACAGACATTCTTTGCTGTGTTTTCCAGGTACCTAACATTTGTGATCAAAAGCCTGACTCTTCTTCAACTGGTAAGTGTTTGTGTTATTCCTTGTGCCATGCCATTACTATAATTCTTGCCACTTAATATCAGAAATATAATTTTTGCAATATTTTGTAACTCCACTTCGGAGAGATAACTGACAGACATATTGAAATGGTTGTCTGCCTGATGTAACGTGGGTCAAAGATCAAATTCCAATAACACAATGGGTCTTTTCGGAATAATACACTATTATTTAAATACTATTATTTATATAAATAACGCTGGGAGGAGTTGGGGAATAGAGAATATGGCGGGTATAGCGCACATGTGAACATTTGTTTTCTATCTACTTGGAGTAGCCATGTTCGGAAAGATGCATTTACATTTTCTTTTCGACGAAGTTGCACGGTTTTACACTTCAAGGCAATTGTTTTCATCTTTTAGATTGTATTATACGTGACCCCGGAATGGGTCATTAATTTATTCCATAATTCAATAATTTTTCACTTGTGCCATGACGGAGATGATCGTGAAACGCATGTGTTAAAACCAAAAACAAGCTCTTGACTGCACTTCTTGTAAACATATAGCTGTGTTTTTCAGGTATCACCAGGAAGTTGTCAGAATGGGCCTTTGTTTGTCAGAGGAAGTGGCCCTGGTTCTTTGTATTTCCCGAATTCCATTCCTTATCCTATCGTCTTTCACAATGCCATCACCACACAATCCACAACCAACACTCGTTCTGTGAGCAGTGTGGTGGACGAGGCGGTAGGTCTGGTAGACGACGAGGACGCCACCATGCGGAGGCGGCTACAACAGGGTGCGTAACTCTTTGCTTCACAAAACTGCAGTAAAATATGGATTTAACTCGTGAAATGTTATTGTGAAAGAATTTTTTACAAAGAGACAAAAAGCACATACTGTATTCTTCCCCGGTGATTACAATAGCCCGAACATTTCAAACTCAGGAACCTGCTTAATTTATTGAATGTCAGAGATTATATTTTTATTTTATTTTTTGTCAGATTAAGCACACTGTGTGTCATTTAAATGTGAATGACATAACATATAATGAGGAACACATTTGTACCTTTTATAATGATTGAGGTTACTCTATACTTCTGCCTGATATAGTATAAAAGACTTACAGCATAAAGAGTAAGGCCAGGGTAATGATGACAGTATGATAGCTGACAAATGGTCACACGTGTTACTGGTAAAACCCGGCTAATTGTCAGTTTAACTCAGTTCGGCTTTTATTTTATCTTTTCCTGTACATGCTTAAAAAGCAGCAACGCGCATGCTCCTAACCTACCCAGAATTAGTTAATGATAGAGGGATGATAGTCACTAAGTATTAGACGTCACTGAACCAGGTTTAAAATAATTTTGTTTGGGTGAGAAAGGGCTTTGTGTATTTGATCCTCGTGCTTGTCATAGCTTCATGTTGATATAGGTAAGATAATATTTAATTGTTACTATCTCCTGGCAGGCATAGACCGTTACCCCCAAGATTTTGTCAACCCCGACCCCCTGCTGTTCTCAGAGAGTCCAGATGACCCTCGCAGCTTCTCCCGTCAGAGTCGGATAATCAACTGGATAGCCAGACTGCTCAGGTGAGTCCAGCTAAATGCATTTTTTTTTCTTTTCCACTTTTAGTTTCTTTTTAGTTGTTTAATTTGGTGTATTACGTCACACTAAGTCATGTTCCACTGGCATGTCGTTGGTTAGACTTATGTACCGGACCATTACCTTGACTACCTTTAATCGACGAGACCCGAAAGCTAGGAGCCTGATAATTCTCACCCCATAGAAAACTATGTACAGTCAAATTCCTGTTAGGGTTGACCGACGGCATCTTTCATAAAGCTGACAAACAGTTGATTGAGGTCAAACGCACCAAGTCAGAGGCTACTGAATAGCTCTGTTCTTTACTTTTGCTCGACGTGCATACACTTCCATTTCCTAAAAACACACACAACTTTACACGTAGAATGAAACGTTGAAGCCTGATGTACAATATGATAAGACGCGACAAGCGGAGAATTTTTTTTTTTTAAATTCAGCACAAAGGAACGGTAAAAATGGCATCAGACTGCATCTCTGACCCAGGCGCATTATTTGTGGAGGGTATCCACCTATCAACACAACAGTGCAGTTTGAATATTTTGGAGAAAGTTGTCTCCCTTGTCTCGTAAAACGAAACAAGACGTTTGTAAACACTTATAGTTTCATGCTCGTGCATTGCCTGAACAATACTCGGGCGCACTTCCGTATAGTTTTCCATTTCGATGTCTTTCTTTTTCCTTATGTAATCGTGCTGTGTGTTACAGAAAGTACGGACTGGAAGTAAGCTTGGCCACAGCCTTACTAAACCCCGCAGCTCGTCGACATTCCCTCTCGTGTCCCTACAAACCACCCATTAACTGTGAGAGGTTCACTCGCTATCGGACAGTAGATGGAAGCTGTAATAATCTGAACAGCCCGCTGTGGGGAGCGGCTTTCACGCCCTTCGTCAGGCTGCTACCGCCCAGATATGGTAAGCATTTCGTGAGCTACATGTAGAAGCCCAGTTAAAATAAACGGCGTGTGCAAGTAGCTCAGCTACGATATTCAGCTTACGCTTGTGCCCCACCTAAATTAGATGACGTGCGCTTGTAGTCCGGTTTAATTAGTATGTATGTATGCTTAACGTCGTAATTAACAAGTTTTACGTCCTGTGACGACGAGGTGTAATTAGGTGTGTGTCTTCTGGTGGCAGGGAGAGTCCATGCCACCAAAGTACTAACTCCTTAGAAACATCAAGCCGAAGACATCAGACATGACACCCAGTCACATTATATTGACACCTGGACTACCAGTCATGTTTCCTTGCTCTAACCTCTCAGTGCTGAGCGCCAAGTGAGACAGCAGCTAGTACTATA
Source organism: Liolophura sinensis (assembly GCF_032854445.1). Lineage (NCBI taxonomy): Eukaryota > Metazoa > Mollusca > Polyplacophora > Chitonida > Chitonidae > Liolophura > Liolophura sinensis. The sequence continues at coordinate 4,115,713 of NC_088305.1, read as the reverse complement.
TTTAAAGTCTTTGGTATGAACCAACCCGAATTTTATCCCGGGTCTCCCGACTTCAAGGCAACGGTTTAATTAAATATCATGCGCATGGAATGCGGCTAAACCAGGCAGAGTTAAATTAAGCAGGGTGTGCTAGTAATCTGGCTAAAATAGAAAACGTGTGCTAGCAGACCTGATAATATACACCCAGTGCGCTTGTTAAAATAAACAGGGTTCGCTAAGTTGTATGACTAAAATAGGGGGAGTGTGCTAATACTCCAGATAAAATAAGCAGGGTGTGCTAGTAATCCGGCTAAAATACAAAACGTGTGATAGCAGACCTGATAATATATACCCAGTGCGCTTGTTAAAATAAACAGGGTGTGCTAAGTTGTATGACTAAAATAGATGGAGTGTGCTAGTAATCTGGCTGAAATAAGCAGAGTGTGCTATTAATCCGGCTAAAATAGAAAACGTGTGCTAGCAGACCTGATAATATACACCCAGTGCGCTTGTTAAAATAAACAGGGTTCGTTAAGTAGTAGGACTAAAATAGACGGAGTGTGCTAGCAGTCTGGCTGAAATAAAAAGCGTGCTCTAGTAGCTTGTCTATAATAGATAGCGTGCAATATCGTCCATTTCTTTTATCGACTCGCCTATATTTAGCTGTCTGTAAACTCAGTCATACTCAAAACCAAATTCGCCTGTAGTCAATGATACGTAACAACTCAAGTTCTACACGTGGACATGTTGGAAGTTGATAGTCTTGCAAAGAAAATGAAAATAGAGCACTTTTTTCTCATTCATAATGCTGATGTCCTTAAGCTCAGTTTCGACGGCAAGACCCCATTGCCTAGGGTTACAGAATTATTCAAAAACTATTGGCATGCTGTACACTGGGTGGAGTTCAATATGTTTTGACGGAGTGCGGCACAAGTTACCTAAACTGCTATCGCCTTAACTGTAAACCCTGTTACTGACGCTGCCATGTTTGATGTTGTTTACACGTTTTAGTATAATATAAGCTTAATAATTTAATTTTAGTTTATGTCTTGTAGTATATGATCTCAGGGCAAAACAGATTTAGAGACAGAGTGAGTGAGTGACTGAGTGCTTGGGGTTTAACGTCGTACTGAACATTTTTTCAGTCATATGACGGCGAAGGAATCCTTAGAGTGCATGTAATGTGCCTCCTTGTTGCAGGAAGGGTTTCCACGGGATTTTGAGATAGATGTTAGAGTATTAAAGTGTACAGTTTGTTCTAATCGCTTGTTGGAGCAGCCATTGTAAAACAAATTACTCACACGCCAATTGTCCAGCATGCAATTTGCTTTTCAATAATTATGACGTCCCCCCTAGCAATGAGCTCTTGGTGTCAAAACTAAGCTTATGGAGTTAATATTATGGATTAGAAAAAGTATTTTAACTGCATTTTCATTGTAATAATATAGACGTTCCAGATGTGTAAAGCTTGTGTTGTTATGTGCCATTGACTAAGGACAACGTTGGTAGTGAGTGTGACTGATTTTATAAACAGCTGAATATAGGCGACTGGCTAAAAGAAAAGACTATAGTAGCAAGGCTCAATTAGACCACCGTTACCACTAGCCCAGACAAAAGCCATATCGTGTGTGAACAGCCCAGTTGATATAGACAATGTTTTAAAGTCAAGTCAGTAAAAAAGTAATGTACATAAAGCTGATTCGTGTTACTCTTTTGTAAAAGAACGCCGAGGTGACCGAGACGATGTGATGTCTGGACCCTCCTCAACACTGAGTTCTCATCTACCCACCGCCCGTGTGGTCAGCACGACCTACCACGAGCCGGCCCGTGGGGGAGACGACGCCCCGTTTACAATGCTTCTGACGGTGTTCGGACAGTTCCTCTCCCACGACCTAACGGACAGAGCGCCAACCAAAGGTATGAGACCTCGTATGCAGGGCCCAACAACGTAAACATATACAGTAATGGGTAGCGGGTGATTTCTTTCTAGCCAAACACTCTTCACAGTTACGCATAAACGTTTTCTTTTCTGAGATTTATTTTCATGCAGCCTATATCGAATAACAATTATAAAATTCATGTAATGGTTTTGTACAGTATAATGAGTCCATTTTCAATTCCACGTCGTTCTTTTCTTTGCAGGTTTTGACAACACGGTGTTGAAATGTTGTAAGCAAAATATAGCCACGTAAGTTATCGTTGTTTCGTCTATAAAGCGACCTCTTAAACCTTTGCATCTTGTACAGGGCTCATTTAACAAGTAGAATGTAATAACCATGGCGATGGTGACCAATTACAATTCTTTTCTCTTTTTTTGGTAATACCGTGTACATAATGCTTATCTGACTCACACAAAGCTGTTTGGCGTTTAGTAGGAGGGATTTGGGATGATAGTTCTGCTTTTCATCTGGAACCTCGAAGCTATATGCTAGGGTAGACGGGCTGACAGTGTATTTATGTAAACCAACTAACTGGGAGCAACACGGCCATCCCTGAAAACAGCGCTAAAATCCTTCCCTCTCACTTTTCATGGTGTGACAAAATACTGTAGACGACGCTCGTTTAACCGTGTACCAGAATCTAACGCTCGGCGAATAACATTTGTTGTCCCCCAATATGGTGTGCATATCTGTACATTAAACGTGGGAAAGTTAATCAATAACTTGCCAAAGATGGTACCGTGGAAACTACGGTTTGCTCCACCTACAAAACTCAGCTCAGCATGGACTTTGACCCAGCACCTGTTTATTTAGTTTTGTTGTTAATCTGGATCTGAGTCCAGCATCAGGAACGTTTCAAAACGATTCTTCACCGTTGTGAAATACAACACAATGCAGAGTATTGTCTCTTTGTATGTAGTGGAAGTTTTGTACGTACAGCTATGGCAAAGGTTTGTGCTTTTGGAACGCTTTCCACTTCATGCAGTTACTGGGGCACTGCTGGTTCTATGAGTTACAAGACTTGTTTTCCATTAGCAGAGGGCTAGTGTGCACAACTAACTTGCCATTATTCTTTTACAACTTTCTTGTAATAAGAACTTGGTGTCAGTGTTGTATTTAACGATAACGTTTAAGTTTAGTCCACGCTTTGTGACGGACAAAATCACAAAGAGTATCTAATGCCATCATAACACAAATTTTTCTCCTCTTCTCCAGCCCCGAGGGATTCTGCGAGAAACATCCCGATTCCACTGAGAGACAACTTAGACAATTCAACAGAGAATGTCTCGAGTTTCCCAGGTCTTTGGAAGTTACTGATTTAGGGTGCTCTTCGGGTAACAAAACCTTCAAAACGGCTTAATAGAAAGCAACAACAACCGCAACAATAACAGCAGCAACAACAACAACAATAATAATAATAATGATAATGTGTTAATTATAAATATTAAATGTGCGATATTAATATTAATGATATTGTTGATGACGATGTTTCTGTTGCCGGTTACCTTCATGATGCCATAATATCTTCTATAGCTATCGTTGAAAAAATAGTGCATCAAATAAAACCAATGACTCTTCGGTGTTAAAAGCAGCATTCGCCGAACCATGCTGTCAATTCTTACAGTGGTTACAGAAGATCTACAGGCCCTATGGTCTTGGGTTTCCCCCGGGCTATGCCCGGTTTCCTGCTACCATAATACTGGCCGCCGTCGTATAAGTGAAATATTCTTGAGTAGGGCGTAAAACACCAATCAAATAAATAAATAAATAAATAAATAAAAGGATCTACAGGTCTGTCAGCAGTCTGCAGGCTGTCGTGAGATTCCCTGGGGCTTTTTTAAATATGTAGGCCTACCCTTTTGCTTAATCGAAACATTCTTATCATACTACAAGAGGCATACACTGTATTTGCAGGTTTGCGCGAGCAGCTGAATCAGGCTTCCTCTTTCATAGACGGGGGAGCGATTTACGGAGCGACGAAGAACAAATCCGACAGTCTAAGACAGTTCAAGGGAGGTAAGCCATTATGTCTTGCTCGGGCTTGCCTGATGCGAACATGGCCCCCATTAATTTTCCTCAAGCGACAATATTAACGTTTAGCGCTGTAGCTCAGCCCCAAACATTCCGTGGCCAATAAGTCTTGGTGCATACCTGGCCCAGCGTGTGAGAAAGAAGCCATAAACCTATCTTGACATAGGCTGACCGTCAAAGTCTGGACCGTATTATGCCGGCAGCTGGGAGCTGTGCCCAGCAAAACCAAGGGGAAGTCACTCGCAGCCTTATTGCCACCTGTCTCCTAGTGTCCTCTTGCCCAGAATTTTAAACTTTCATCATTAAAGGAGGAGAAAACCTAAAACAATGACACTATAGGCTATTCCGGTTTCCCGATCATCAAGTGCTCTTCGCTACCTTCTAGGAAGAAGAGTTCTACCGAAAATGTACGAATTGCTCTTTGGCCGCTTCCGACGACAACTCTCCTCCTAACACAGAAGACTTTAGGATTAGTTCTATGACAAAATGTAGTGGCCCACAGCGGATTTTGGTTCTGACTTCATTATAATTTATCAACTTGAGGTACATACACTCTTCAAAAAAGAAACGCAAAACCCAAATATCAATGTAAATTTGATTTTATTCAAGGACGTGTAGGTCAGCGGAAAACAAAGATACATAAATGAAATTTTGTGGAGCAATGCATTGCTATGTTGTCCATATTTCATGAGAATGACAGTCATCACAGTCATTACTGCTGTCCACGAGGTGGTGTTGAAGTCAGTACCTCGTATGACCACCTCCAGCTGCTACCACTGCCCGACACCTCCTGGGTACAGATCGAATCAGTCGTTGGATGTTTTGTTGTGGAATCCTTCTCCATCCTTCCTGCAGCATGTGGAAAGACTGTTGAAGATTCTGTGGTGGAATACGACGTCGACGCACCCGTCTATCGATCTGATCCCAGATGGGATCAGATCGATAGACGGGTGCGTCGATTGGGTTTAGATCGCTCCCCACACCATAACATTCCCTCCACCGAATCTGTCCACCTGTCTGATGCAGTGAGGAGCAAAACGTTCATGACGTCGTCTGTAGACACGGCCTCTACCATCACGTCGTCTGAGGCGGTACGATGGAGGTCACGTAGGTGGGTTACCCGGATGTACCGATCTTGGGCAGGTGTGGTGACTCTAGGTCTTCCTGATCTTGGACGGTCATTTGTCAAATTTGTTTGACGAAATCGATCCCACAACCGAGTTATAGTGCTGGGATGAAAGTTGAAGATCCTTGCCACCTCACTCTTTGATTCGCCAGCTTGCAATCGTCCAATTGCCTGATTTAGGTCGGCAGCATTGAGACGTCCCATTTTCGTGTATAGTACTTGCAAAGATATTGAATAAAATTGTGAGATTCGTTTGGGCCTTTTATAGTCACATGCTGTACTCATGTTTTACACGTGACAAAAAATCATTGTGCCTGAACTTCGTGCTGCACGACATCAACGCACATCATAACAATCCTACCGGCCCGGATAGCACAGTTGTTAGAGCTTCCGCTTCGGGACCGGTAGATCCAGGATCAATCCTTGGTGGAGTCACACCTAAGACTTTAAAAGAGGAAGTTGTAACTTCCTCGCTTGGCGTTCGGCATGAAGGGGATAGTGCAACGACTGGTTGACCCGTATCAGTATAATGGCTCGGGCGGTGCAGCTTACTTGCCTTCGGTAAGTCGTCTCAGTGAAGCAGCACTAAATAAAAGAGCGGTGGAAATCTGTCCTGCAACAAGGAGGCACATTTCACGTACATGCGCCCTAAGGATTCCTTCGTCGTCATATGACTGAAAAATTGTTGAGTACGACATTAAACCCCGAGCACTCACTCACTCATAACAATCCTAATTGATAAAACTGTTCAAAATCATTTTTGATTGCGTTTGGTCAAGGATGATCTTCTGAAACATTCCAGTAACAATGTGCAACCCTACAAAACTGTTTCAGTTAACATATGTGTACAAAATTGTAAGTATCATTTTTGAATTTCATTTTGCGTTTCTTTTTATTTTTTGAAGAGTGTATTAGAATTTTTGTGGCATGCACCTTCGAGGAAATGCATACTCTTTTCAATGGTAATTGTTTGATATTTAAATGTTCTCCTTTAAAACTCATACCTGCCCAAAACTCAGACAATTTCCATTATTTTGATACCAAGCATGCACCTGTGCACCAAAAACGACAGGCTGACAGCAAAATAAAAATGTACACCCTAAAATACACTGAATTACATTCGAAAAACGGAAGTTGTAATGGGGTGCTGTGTCCATATTCGGTGTGTTTTAAGGGATATTCTGCCGCCCGGATGTCAATTACTCCTCCGCAATGTGAATTATAATTCCACAACTGACGCATGTAAATAACACCGCACCATGAACCACAGTGCGGTCTTTGTTTGGTTTGCATCAGTCTCTTTGCCATCGATTTTCAACAATCATACCATTAATCAACAAAGCTAATTCAAATGGATTTCAGAGTCGTACTGTTGTTGTTGTTGTTTTGATTGGACAAATCAGAAGTAGTGGTTTCCGATTAACCAACGATGGAAAACCTTCTCCAGCCATTTCATTTTATTTTATCTTTTTGTGTATAGTATCTCTAATTTACTGAACTTTTAATTTAATCAGGTTTTCCATGTAAAACCCAAGGGCTGGGTTGTGTTGAAGTGTACTTGCTAATACCGATATGAAGTCTAATTACATATTTACGATTTAAACAATTGCCAGCAACCAATAGAGTTTACAGAGACCAAATGGAACAGTAACAGATTTAATTCGCGTTTAATATACTGTTACACATACATGTATATTCTGGAACTAAATACAAAACTTAAGACCTAGGTTGAAGATAAATGTGGTAAGCCTTAATACGGTTTTGAACAACAGGGTTGTGATCTATTATCACCCTTATAGATGTATCTGTCTGTTCCGCTATTCTGTGAGCATTAATAATGTAAGCTTTGATCCCAGCCTAGAAAGTGGTTTAAGTCACAATATTTGGAATTTACACTTCCTGGATATAGAACAGGCTACAATGTTGAAATATTGATGACATCCCCCCCCCCCCCATCCCACAAATTCCAAATTTCAGCTCTAGGTTTTATGTTCTACACAGAAAAGTGTATACATATCCGAAAAAAAATGGTAAGACTTCATGTTGGCTTTTTTGATTGACAGGTCTGCTGATGATGTCCGTCCCCAGGGAATTACCCATCATGCCTCACGGAAATGTTCATGCGACGACTCGGGGATTTGCGTATTACGCCGCAGGTAAAGCAGTATTACTGATGGCACCTAAGTTGCTACACTGTACTGTCTGAGCATTTTACACTGAACAGTTAGAATAAAACCCTAACTGAGGTAAACTGACCGGAGGCAGTATTTCACCGGTTACGTGTGACACTTTGCCAGCTATCACACTGTCGTCGCTGTTCTGGTTTTTACTGTCTATGCTCTAGTCGTTTATACCTTTAAACATACTTTATACTACATGTAGTTTTAAATTGGAATTTGAGCTACACCTATACATAGAGTATCGGCTATCGTGAATGCATCGTTGAAAACTGATAACTTCTCTATTACATCTTAACAGATAGGTAACAATGTATACATTACAGATAGTAACAATGTATACATTACAGATAGTAACAATGTATACATTACAGATAGGTAACAATGTATACATTACAGATCGTAACAATGTATACATTACAGATAGGTAACAATGTGAACATTTATTTTGTATATATTTCTTTGAGAACTGATGTTTTAGACTGTTTTGGAAATAGATCTCACGTTTCTTGACTTGGAACGTCTCTTTGTGATTTGCAAGTGGTATACGAATATCGAACACTTTGATTTAGAATATTTGTTACAGTCACACCTTGATTAACTATACCCTCGTTCCAACAGGTGATAATCGTGTGAACGAATTCATCGGACTGATCGCCATAGAGACGATGTGGGTGAGAGAACATAACCGAATCGCCACGAAACTGGCGACGATAAATCCACACTGGAACGACGAGACGGTTTTCCAGGAGACGAGGAGGATCGTCGTGGCTATGATTCAACACATTACCTATTCAGAGTATCTGCCAGCTGTCCTGGGGCCTGAACTCATGGGTAAATACGAGCTCGGCGTGTTACCCAATGGCCGCTACCGCGAATATGACCCAAGGGTAAACCCCGGCCTGGCCAACGCTTTTGCTACGGCGGCCATGAGGTTCGGACACAGCATGCTACGAACCACATTTAGCATGATTGATCGGCAGAGAAAAAGAAATGGTGACACACCTGTGGACTTGAAAGATTCTTTCTTCCGGCCGCAGACCTATTTAACCAATGAAAACCCGTTCGTACGTGGGATGGCCCTAGATAGCAGCAAAATGTGTGACCGCGTCGTGTCAGGCAGTGTAATTAACAACCTGTACGAAACTGAACCTGGTAACGGTGCTGATCTGGCGGCTAGTAACATTCAGAGAGGGCGAGATCACGGGTTACCAGAGTACGCGCAATGGAGGAGGCACTTTGGCCTGAGCGTTCCAACTAGGTTTGACAAGTCCTTGGCTGGTTTCTCTGATATCAACGCCGCTGATGTAGAAATACTTAGCACACTTTACAGGTAAAGATTATTTTGTTTGCTAGGTATATTTTGGTGTAGTACATTTTGAGCGTATTGCCTTTATTTCAGTTGTCACTGAATGGCTTTACGAAGTCTACTTTGAGAGGCCAAAGTTTTTCAAGATTAACTAACAGCCGTTATAACACATTTATTTGAAATGAAAAGAAACAGTTTTTGTTCATTTGTCTGCTGTATGGTCAAACTTTTCTTCATCGGCCCCGGCCGTATGTGGGAGGGTCTCTCAGCAACCTGCGGATGGTAGTCGGTTTCCCCTGCGCTCTGCCCGGTTTCCTCCCACCATAATACTGGCCGCCGTCATATAAGTGAAATATTCTTGAGTACGACGTAAAACACAAATCAAATATATCTGTAAATATATCGTTATCGGCTCAAAATAAATGCTCGATATGTTTGGCTATCGTTCATCTACATGTTCTACGGAACGAGCTGTTTGTGATACTTTGCTTTGCATGGTTTTGACCCAGAAACATTACCGTCGCCGTATATATAGGATGACTTTCATTACAGGTAAAAAAAAAATGCTGTTAAAGTAAACTTCCACAGTATTTGAAGTACATGTTGGCCTATATGGCCCTGTATTGGGTATAGTCCTATATTTGTGGGATGTGTGATCTTCCGAGACACTGTTAAAAACGATTTATCTCCATGGGAACTGCAGGACTTATAAAGTTATGAGGTCTCTCCAACGCATAGTTTCGAAAACAAGAGTATTACCGAGTTTAAAGGACTATAATGGTAAGTAAATCTGGGCGTCACTTTACCACATTTGCGAAATGAGAAACTCCCTGCATTAGGCACACAATTACACAGAATCCATCAAGCTTGTACGTAAATGTGTAAAGGTTTACAGAAAATTTTAACAGTGCAGCGACGATTATGTGACTTTTGCAAAATGGTAACACGTATAGTCGGAGAAATATAGTCTACAGTCGGTTTACCTCATTACTTTTTTTTATAATTGTTCACGTAAATGCTTAAATGGTAGCTATTAGCGCGCCCACAGATTCCAAAAAAATCGCCTTCACCGAAATTCAGTGACCTTTGGCCAGTGCATGAGGTGGCGATATTGAATCCAACTGCTATTCGTTAGGCCCCTGTTTTTAATCAGTGAGGTAGCTATGTAACTGGCGGTACGGAAGTCTTTTCACAGATTCTTACATCAACAAATTTTGATCGCTTTATAAGTGATGTATTCTTAAGTAGACACTACAGTCAGATGAAACCACTAATGAATCATTCAAATAAACAATTAGAAAAAATCAAATGGACGATATACCTTCAGACATTCGTATATCGGCGATCAACCAAATCCGGGTGAATGGTCGCAAGGTCAATTTCCAACACGACATTTAACACAAACAACCAATGAAGTATGAAAGCATATACAGTGCGAAAATTAGGACGGAATCATGCAACGACAAAAGGTGAACGTTGAAAAAAAACGCAAGGAAGTCATTAAAATAAATGTGTACTGTTGGCAGGTCCCCGTCCGATGTGGATCTGTTCACGGGTGGAGTGTCGGAGGACCCTGTACAGCAGGGGGCCGTCGGTCCACTATTTGGAGACATAATCGGACAACAGTTCAAGACACTGAAGATGGGGGACCGTTTCTGGTACGAGACTAACTTACAGCCTCAAGCCTTCACTGAGGGTAAGCGTCTCCACAGGCGAAAGTGATGTATATATTTATTTATTTATCTTACGCCGTACTCAAGAATATTTTACGTATACGACAGCGGTAGTATAATGGAGGTAGGAAAACGGGCAGAGCCCGGGGGAAACCCACGACCATCAGCAGGTTGTTACTAGACTTTCCCACTAACGGCCGGTGAGTAACTTGTATAGGGTAACATTTCAGCGAACTAGCTTGCTATTAAAAGAGAATTCCAGAACAAAATGTCGCTGTATTAAAACTTGTTCAAACTTACTAGAATGATTCCTTTGAGGCAGCACAAAGTTCCCGTAAAACGAAAGAAAAAAATTGAAATCCACTCAATGAGTCTACCCACGCAAGCCTGTAAGCCGTCATTACGCCAAAATGATGACGTAATCATTACGTAACAGTGAATCTTTTTCCATACGTCCAAATGTTGTGTGTGGCCACTGTGGGCAAAGAAGTGATTTTCCTTTCAGATCCAGAACACTGAAAAATCTTTTCCTAACCGAGCAATCGAACAATGTGCGCTTAGCACCCCGGTATTTTGTCAAGCACCCACGTCTCTATTTGAGACGGCATGGCGTCATACTGTCACCTCTACTCAGTAACTTGGATTGACTCTGTCTTCTTTAAAAACAAAAATAAACACACAGAAATACATTTTGTTTGTTCTTTAAAACCCGATCATAACAGTTTAGCAAAAAAGCCTTCCAATCTTGATGCAAATAAAGGACAAGAAATACCCTCAAAAAATAAGCTGTTAAATTTAACAAATTTTTTTCTGTCTGAGTGATGTTGGAATATATTCTGTTATTGCAGCAGGTTATTCTGTTAAATATAACACACATTTTCTATTAATTCAACATAAAAGATTCTGGCTGGCTTCCTCTCCGGCTATACGTGGGAATGTATAACGGAATACATTCTAGCATCACTAAGACAACAGACTTTCTGTTAAGTTAAGACATTAATTTCTTGAGTGTATGTTTTTATTACACACTGATGATTGGAATTCCTCAAAAGTAACGCTTGCAGTTATATTGGTGTCTTCGGACGTGTACCTCCACAACTTATGTAAATGTCTTTTCATGTTTAGAACCACTACTGAACCATATCATTTTATGATATCACCATCTATATTCATGGGGCCTCCGTGGCTCAGTCGTTTAGCGCGCTAGCGCAGCGTAGTGACCCAGAAGCCTCTCACCAATGCGGTCGCTGTGAGTTCAAGACCAGCTCATGCTGGCTTCCTCTCCGGCCGTAAGTGGGAAGGTCTGCCATCATATACCGAACAACATGATTAATTGGAGATAACAACTCTCCCTTTATATTTATATTTATTATGGGACATAATCATGTGGGACAAATTCTTGTGCTCACATGCTCTCCTAAGATCCCGTACCAGGTTTTTGTTTTACCATTTTTTCCTACAGCGACTTATACATGGATGTAATAATAGACTTCCATACAGAGTAAAATCAAAGCAGCGACAACAGTGTGATAAATGCTCACACGTATAAACGGTGAAATACGGCCTCTTGTCCATTTACATGAGGGCATTATTCTAACCAAAGGAAACTGCACGCCCGTTAGCGAAATATCTTCTTTTCAGAATCGCCTCTGATGTTTTTTTTCCTTTATAAAAGTGCGCTTTTGTATATAAAAATATATTGTTCAGGTATTTGCTTTACTTTGTCAGGTCAACTGAGTGAAATACGGAAGATTACCCTAGCCCGTGTTTTGTGTGACTCCTACAGCTTTAGCACGATACAGAGAAGAGCTTTTCATACACCACAATCTTCAGGGTAAGTGGCAATGACAACAGAAGTCCTGTGAAGAACACTTTAATATCTCAACAGTCTCAGAAGACACCTTGCAATAAACAAGAAATTGTCCTACTTCTTTGCAGAAGTGAGGTGTATGTTTTTTTCACGCACACAGCAGCGAAAGACAGGGACAAGACAGCATCTGGCTAAAACATGTTACAATCGAAAACAGAATACTCAAGCTGTCTAATAAGTATCATACTACATTATTTTAATGAGGTTTCACCGAATAACATGCAGAACAAAATGACAGCACTGCACAAATGGCTGGTGTGAGTCAAGGCAGCCAAGAAAGCCAAGGTGCTTTCACTGACGTTCGCGAAAACTAGGCATGCACTGCATTCATTCTAGATGCCACCGCTACAAAATTGAAGCATAAAATCCAGCGACTGACTTAACATTGTGTGAAAACTTGGAGTCAAATGATATATACTTATACTTTTAAGACAAAAGTTGTTTCAAAAGCAGATTTTGCTGTCTTAAGACCTCTTTCTGAGGGAATTCCCTTCTTAATAAACAAATATGATTCATATTTTTATAAATCGAAAAAAAAAGTATTTCAGGAGTCTCGCCAGTTCATGCAGGTTTCGGCGAGACAATGAGGAGACTCTCGCAAACTCACGCCTTTGAAAGGCGTGATTTTCCTGACAGGAGCTGCTGGATTGAATACACGTCTTGTATGTCGGCTCAGCGGCGTGAAATACCGTCTTTTAGCCGCGTTAGTACGCGAGATATCTCACCTTGACCAAACCTACATGAAGTCGCGAGCCTCATTAAAAGCTGTTTCACCTGATTGCCACAGAAGTCTCACGTGGAAATGGGGGAATCCACGAGTTGACTTCAAGAAATGATCCAGGCTAAAAAAAAGTATACTCACTTAAAACTGCTTACCTTAAAAATCAAATGCAGGTGGTTTGGTTTTAGTCATACCTGCCTGTTTTAGTTCGAGTATAATAAATATATATAATATTATATATTATAATATTATTATTATCAGTTCGAGTATATATATATATATATATATATATATATATATATATATATATATATATATATATATATATATATATATATATATATATATATATATATATATATATATATATATGCACATATGTATTTCTTTATATATATATATTTTTTCAGGAATACGATTGAGTCTTGTTCGCAGATACCATCTATAGATCTGAACTACTGGGAAGCATTGCCCTAGAACACGACGCCGTAATAAATACACCAGAGTCCGTGGAAACCAAATATCCGAAGCAAACGGAGCAGACCGACAATCATTCCAGTTTCAAGAACTTCTTATAAGCGCAGATATGATCTTTTACACATTTGTTATGGAGGTATTTTTCTATGTTTTGCACGTCTTGCCAGGAAATTTCAGCCCATTATTTTGATCTCATTTTTGTGCCGTAATTTAAGCCTGGCATCGACGTTAATTTTAACATATCCACATGCTGTGTTGCTTTCGTATATAACCAAATGGTTTCATTATAAAATCATGTACAGTCCAAATTGAAACAGGGATGAGATGTTTTTAAATACAATTATTGGACAAAGTTTAACGTATTTGAATGCATGTGTTCGTAAATAAAACGTTAAAATTATGTCAAGTATATCAAATAATTGTAACATCGGAAGTCAGCTGCAAACTGGGAAAGTACATTTTAACGTTTTAAATTAAAAGATATGACTAAACATGTGATATGTATGGGCCTCATGTAGCAAACTTTGCTACATGAGATCTGAGTTTGTAGAATTTGAATTTCTAATATGATGACATATTTTAAATAGGATCAATTGTTTTCAGACGGTAATATGGCCACTGTCGTGTTATTGATAGATTGGCAGATAAATACGACCACACGAAAGTTAACCACGCTCTCGCGAGAGTTAACAAAGTCCTTAAGATAAATTTTGTTAGTTTTGTTTTGGGGCTATTATTTCGGGTCTAGTGTTCGACTTGCACGAGAATAGATACAGTAACGTATTTTTTTTCCACAAGAATTAAATTTTCTGCATGTACAAATTTCAGCTGGATTCCATAAAAGAATGAATAATATTTTGTTATAAACAAACCGTTGTTTTGCCTCTTATTTTTATCACCACACCTGTTGTTGACTCATTACTATCACAAATGATATATTTCTCCCACAGGCTAAAAGTGGAGGGTTCAACAATAACGTTAAATCCGCCACTCTCGAGAGCTGTGTCTAAGAACAACACCAAGTTATTCGTATTTTCGTCAAAGATGCGATGCTTGTATTGCGCTGTTTGCTTGCAATAATTATGATGCGTGACCGTGGATTGGTAAATGTTATAGATAATTTGCAGTGATTTGAATTGTTATCAGATACGGGTTGTATATAGTCGGAAGACCAGGCTACGTCCACAGTTCCTGAGCTGGACGGTTTTAGTCAGACATCAAGTCACCATTGATATTTCCTGGCTCTTATTTATTTGAATTTTCTTTAAATCCATGCTCAAGAATTATTGACCTCTGTACGATTTGCGGTTAAGTTTTATGGGTGGAGAAAACCAGGATAAATCACTGGTTTTTAAGCACGATACTGACGAACGTGTAAAACACAGGCTTAATATTTGTGGAAAACATGTCTCCTTCAACAAGCAAAAGGCAACACGAGTGCAGTTAAAACCACTACTCAGTATATGGATAGATGGAGATAAATAGGGCAGAAGTAGGTGAAAAAAAACATGTGATGATGTTCGTTGCAATTTTATAAGTCGCTGGTTTAGAAATTCTCAAAATGATGTGTTTAATGAGCTAATGCTTGATCGCCGTGAAGTCTGTTGGTAGGATGCCTAAGTATGTCAGGTGATTGGGAGCTGGAATGTGAGTATGTCAGCAACCTACAGATGGTCGTGGTTTTCCCCTGGGCTCTGTTCGATTTCTTTCCACAATGATGCTGGCCGTTTTCTTTTAAGTGAAATATTCTTGAGTAAGGTGTAAAACACCGATCAAATAAATAGAAGATGAAAGAGCTGTGTCGAGTGTCCAGCTACATTTCAATACTTGAATTATTACATCCAAAAATTGCTGTCCTGAATATTGAGCAGAACCTGAACAATTAAAATCATACACACGAGCACGATAGTTCAAGGGTACTAATTACTTATGACGTGTGACAACAAAACATTTCATACGCTACTATCACAACACAAACTTTCTTTGCATTCTTTTACGTTTTATTATTTATTTGTTTCAATTCATGTTATTTCTCACACCTTAATATATCGTCACAAAAGAAAACAAATAATCATATCCAAATACAGCGTATAAGCAATGTCAGAAAACACTCACTGCTATTTTACATAACGGCTACATAATATGTTTTTTTAGGCGAGATAGTAAAACCTGCGTATGGTCGTGGGTTGTCCTGGTCTCTGCCTGGTTTCCTCCTTCCATAATGCTGTCCGCCGTAGTATAAGAGAAATATACTTGAGTACGGTGTAAAACACCAATCAAATAAGTAAAATAAATTTAATCGATAGCGCACACAGGACACGGGTTCAAACCCGACCTCAGACTAGTAGATTCCTGTAGATTCTAACTCCCACGCTCACTGTTTGCGGTTCAGTGGTGTCAATGAGGGATCCGTGACGCTTGTGGGGCCCTTTGGGCAGTTTAAGGCTCGTTGAAAACCACTATGATGCGCAAATGACAATATTGTTTAGAACTGCCTTCCAAGATTTTGAATAACTCACAAACATTGCTATCCGTTAACTATAGAGATTACACGATTATTACCCTGAATATAATAAATGATAATAAATTTACCATTGAACGAAAATAAAGACGAGATCTCATTCCATATTGCAATTTCAGTATACAAAATCTCTCTCGTCAGTGACATTACGCAGTAATGTCCCTCACGCTTTGGTTAAGGTTCATAACTTCACATACAGGAGCTGTACTCTTAAACACAAAGGCGCAGGGTTAAAACATGTTGGTGACTCCAGATGACATCACCGCTGATGACATCAGGTGTTTCCAACGCCCACAATGAACGTGCCTTTGTGAGCCGTGCCAGGGTTGAAAGACATCCCACTGCTTATTTCTTGATTATTAACATTCTACTTTTTTGCATTTGGTAGTTTGGCTGAAAATCACAGCGTATTTATTTACTCAATCATTTACATTTGAACAAAGCTTACGTTAAAGGTGAAAAATCCAACGGATGCGTTACATCTTTGGATCGCCATACATATCACAGGTCATGATCATGACATTATAAGAAGCGAAAGGAAAAACGAAGAGTTACGAAGTACAATGTAAGCTAGCAAGTTGTCTCCTCTTTGCATCATTTTGCATTGTTGTACGCAAACGGTGACACATTTTGCACAATTGCATACAGCTGTCTAACGCATGTACAAATATCAAAGGATAGCACGTACAGAGTCACACTGTGTAACGTGCCACGTATGTCACATAATCGAGCAGGTGACCAATAGACAATCATCACACTTTACCTGAGAACATATACTTAATACCAAACAACGTTCTCACGGTTCGATCGGTCACACCCACACATGTTGGAATTATTAGCAGGGCTCATGCTACAGACTGTTACAGGTATACACTGACTAGAGCTCTTTCAGCGACATTTTGTATCACTGAGTACTCTCATCAAAGCGTCATGAATTGAATGTGTTTCTTTAAACGCTACAACACTATGTCAGCCGACGATGTCGTGACCCCACGTACGAATGGTAAACCCCACCTTGTTTCGATACACAAATGATCACGTGACAGTGGACCTTGCATGCATCCTTGCCTTTACCCTTATCCTAGTCTTGATATAGAAGTCTACAGCATGGAGAGTGTGATGGCTACCAAATGATCACGTCATGTAACACAGCGCTTCTGCAGTTCCCTTGTTTCATTTCCACAAAAGTCACCATGGTAACGATGTAAACTACCTCTACTCTGGAATTTTACACGACATGATTGCATCCTTATCACCGAAACGCGGTACCATCGCTATTTCACCGTCCCGCTGTTTTTTTGCTTTTCACAAAGGGTATTCCCGGGAGCGACTGATGACAAGCACGCTGTTGGTCTCACGAGCCATTATCAACTGATATAAAGGCAGTCCTTCATTATTTTATTTCCCCTTCTTCCGGAGTTTCAGCGTTCTCATTTCGCTCGAATCCTCCTAAGTGCAACCGACAACCAGCACAACATTAGTTTTGTTAACCAGTTCCGACTGATAACTCTCAACAGTCAACATTTCTCGTTATTTTGCCTCCCCTCCTCCTTCCGGGCTGTGCGCGATCTCATTACGGACTATGCGCGATCTCATTACGCAACAGTCATCCTGGGAACGACAGTCGGCCTGCATCGCACTAGCTTTCTGTACCATTTCTAGTAGACACTAGGACGGGCTTCAACTATCTTCAGCATTTCAATTTTCCATTTCCTAATTCTCCAAACTTTCCATCTGTCTGAGGACATCGTCCTTTTCCGTTAGGCTCGTCAGACGCTCTGCCCGTTGAATCTGCAGCGTTCGGGACCGTCCGGACACTGGCGTAATCACGATCCGTGTTCCGGGGAGTCATTCGAATGCTCTGGGTCACGTGGTTGGGACTGTCGTACGGAGAGGACTCCAGGAGGCTCCTGCGTGTAGTGAACGTGGGTGAGGGGGCACGACGACAGCAGGGGCATGTCAGTCTTAACAGCCCAAGCACCTGAAATACAATGGCAGGCTGACTAAATGAGTTATGTTTCATTTTTTTATTTGATTAGTGTTTTACGCCGTACTAAAGAATATTTCACTTATACGACGGCGGCCACCGTTCTGGTGGAGGAAAACGAACGAGTTTTTGTTGATTGTTGGAGAATCAGTAAATATGTATTTATTCTATATAATCTTCTATACTGAAGATTATTCCACTTATACTATGGAGATCGGTTTCATGGTAGGACCGCAATTGGACCGCGTCATAAACCACATACCTATGGCAAACGACTGACGAACTTTCCAAGATGTGACCTAACTATATGCACACCATATTGGTGGGGAAGTCAGTAAAGAAACGGTCATAGAAATATGTTGTTTATAATAACTTAATAACTATAAAATCAGTGGTTCAGTTTTACTATTTTATTTATAAAAATTGTAGTATATTGAAACCTATGATATTGATCAATTAGTAGACGACTTTACTTACCTCTCCATTAAAGAAACAGAAGAGAAGGGCAACAAATAGTCCCTGAAAAGAAAGAACAAAAGTTAACTCCCTTACACAATGACTGTAAGAATTTGATTTACCCACTCAGCTCTTATTGTATTTATTTAACCGGGTACAGACGTTTTTCTCCCACGACCACCCGCAGGCTGCTGGCAGACCTTCCCATGTACGGCAGGAGAGAAAGCCAGCAACTGTCATTGTAAGAAGTAATGTTCGTTTTATTATATGTGTATTGACTCGGCGATTTGCTGATTATTTCTGTGAATACAGCTATCTCATATAGTGACGTAAACTATCCCACATGACCAAATATTATTATATGAATCTCTGATTGTTGCTGGCTATCTTTACTTGATTTATTTAATATGGCTAAATATAAATTTATTGTGAATCCAGAAACAGACGAGAGTGACGACTCGGCTCAATCATCAAGGACGCGTGGTCCAATCAACATTGGGTTGGCTGTGGCTTTAAGTTACGAGATTTTCAGGGCATTTGGCATGTCCTGTGGTCCACCGACCCCCACCCCCCCTCCCCACCCCACCCCCCTCCCACTCCCCTCAATCTCCACACACACAAACACTCATCCTATGAAAACATGCCATATGTGAAATACGCGACATCAAGCAATTAGTCAAAGATGTCAAGTTAATATACCACCATCCTTCTATACCAGCAATATTTGAAAGTGAAAATGAAAAAGGAATGTCTGAAAATTCATAAGAGATATGTGACCTGAGAATTCATCACAAATATGGTGAACTGTTCGTAATTCGCCTCTCCTGGGTCCCCGGTGGAAATCTGTATATTGTGACAAACAGCTGAATACCAAATAACGGCAGAAGAACAAACGTCGCTTTTAAGGCACGCCTAAAATGAAAGAGAGATACCATTATTTTGTAAAGGTGTGTAGATGCTATTTTTGCATATCTGATTACTCTCCCTCACATGTCATTTTAACAACACCATATCATAGGCGTTGATCTTGACATTAGAAGTACTGAAACTGCATTCTATTCTTTGTCTTCTGTTGTGACAACTTACCATTTGTGACCATTTGCGGCTATTGCCCTGACGTGACTACTTTCGCTTTACTTGCCATGATGTAGGCTTTAAATTGTAGAATTGTATTCCATCATAAACCAAGGGCCGATTCAACAAAGCCTTTTTTGACTTAAGTCAAAATTTAGAACCTCTTTAGAATGTGTAGTTTTTGATTCTGGGCGTAGAAAGTTGGACACGTTTGTGTTTATCTAATACTGATGAGGTGAGCAAAATTTTAATTTCTAAAGCCGAAAAATAAGCTTTATGATCGAATTCTCATTTAGGCTATTAAGTCAGAAATAGCCTTGTGGAATCGGCCCCTGGTGACTGAGCATTCCCGAGGTCTGGTCCCACTGCATTGTTCTCAGGTAATTATTAAATGTGTGAACACGGCATGTTGAGTATTTCTTGACCAGTTATGTTTAATAAATGACAAATATTTATATATTGATTTATTTTATTGGTGTTTTACGCCGTACTCAAAAATATTTCTTTTATACGACGGCGGTCAGCATTATGGTGGGAGGAAACCGCGCAGAGCCCGGGGTAAACCCACGACCATCCGCATAATGCTGACAGTCCTTCCCACATACGGCCGCAGAGGAAACCAGCATGAGCTGGACTTGAACTCACAGCGAGCGCACTGGCGACAGGCTCCTGGCTCATTACGCTGCGCTAGTAAATGACAAATAATATTACAGCATACTACGAACAGTTTCTGTCAGCATCTACATGAAATTAGGATAAAGCCCTAAATTAGGTGAATTGACAATAGGCCTTATCCACCGTAAACCGTTTACCAAGTATGACACTGTCGTTGCTGCCCTGCTGGTTCATCCTCATGCTATAATCTATTGTATTCTATTCTCAAAGATGATTGCTGTGTCCGGAAGCCACAAGAGCAAGCCTCTTGATATTATTTTCCACACATACCACCAAGCACCATAATTACCCCGGCAATATATAGCAGCCTAACTACTTAGCTTAACCCATAGTTACCTCTAATAACTTCAACAGTACCAGCAAAATAGGACAACACTGGATTATCGTCAATGATGCTTGGTAGCTCGAGAGAAGACGTGGCTGTTAGATCAAGCTGTTCTTAATACCCTAGAGGCGCTCTAGTACATTGCAGGGTAAATTATTTACAACGATCACCGACCTAATTCTTTCCCCCTGCCCCCCGACCAAGGCAAATTAGGCCATGGGCTATCATATTAGAGTACACAAATAAGTATTTCCATTAAAAAAAACAGGCTAGAGGGATTATTTTTTAAATTTTTTGAGGTGGTTTGTTGCTCACGCTACACGCACATATTTTTCATTTTTTCATTTATGTTAAGGTTGTCGAAGTAAAAAGAGTCGAAGAGAGTCCCGGTACATTTTCAGGTGACCGCTTTATTACCTTATTTTATTGTTAAATAATGATTTTAACTGACAGACTTATTCCCACCTAACGTGTAGACATGTGCACGCCAGGTTTATTGATAGAGATCGTCAACGATCGTCAACGAACCGAAACAGCGCCATGGGTCCAAATGTTATTCGTGAAACGTTAATTGTCAGTTTACCTCACTTAGGGCTTTATTCTAACTGAATTAAATTTTTTACCTAACTCTGCTTAAGCCATGGTGCTAGGGGGCGTGTGTTTTGCTACAATTTAAGCATTTACATGAAAAATTATAATAAAATCCTGAGGTAAATTGATAAGACACCGTATTTCGTCGGTTACGGTTGATCATTTATCAATTATCGCACTGCCGGCGCATTTTTTTACTCTATGTTGCAACTCTTTTATAATATTGCTAAATGCTGAATGTTCTGTAGTCTCTCGGGCAACAGGGCGTTTGTTTCCATGGATAGGAAAACTTACCGGAAACTGCTCGGTTCATTAGGATGCACGTGAATTTGAGTTGTCAGGATTCGTAAAATCATACACAGGAAGAAGAAATTTGTCTGAAATTAGATAGGCATATCTCATCTAAATATCACTGTAATGCAAAGATTCCATGCTACAAAATCTAGTCATTTAACTTTTTATCTCTCATTACTTGACTTGGAGTAGTAATTTAGTGCCTTCCTAAATATATACATTTAAAATGCATTTGAATCATTGCATTCTACGGTGACATGGTTTTTGCCATCATTCACAATGCATATCCATATATATCTATAAATGCATTCACCGAATGGGCCCTGAAATGAAGTATTTCAACCACAAAATATGGATGTGACGTCACTGATAGCTTCTAGTTCACTGCAGGCCAACGTAAAATCTGATGTTATAAACTGATGTTACTCGGTTGCAAAACTAAAAAAAATCGAATTATTTTCTTGAACAGTGTTCAGTGGTTTTTCATGTGATATATACTTTATTTCAGTGTTTTCTTTACTTTTAAATCTAGTCACATGACATAGTCTTCCATCTTCATCTATCACTTGCCAGTGTCAGCCCTAATCAGGCTCTCAAGAATGCTTCATTTACGCGATGGTGGTCTGTTCCGCGAGTGTGATGTCTACAACAGTTTTAATTTTGCTGTTATAATGAATTACAGATGCAATTGTAGGCATGACTACCACCTCTTACACCGTATTAAATCGACTCAAAGGCATTGTCAAAATTAATTTACATCAAACAGCCCGTAGTCTAACAAAGCGTTGCGACAAACACTGAATACTGAATACGAAAGTCGCATATACATACCGCTAGACACACGAGGTTGGGTGTATAGATAATCCATTCATACTCTCCAAAACTGATCGCCCAGCAGCTGAAAGACGAACCAAGACAGTCATTAGTCCATTTTATGGCTGGTTAGGATGTTGGACGATAAATTTCATGGTTGGATGCGTCAAGTAGTGATAGTTATTTTCACACGCTTCACTGTCACAAGATGGACACGTGATCTGCTCAGAGCAATTGAAGTGCTTCATACCTCCATGATGACGTTAATACATGGTTTGAAGAGGCTTGGAACTTTTCGGGAAATATTATGCTTCTAGCTACTATAACCGTTGACCACAACAAATGGCTGATCACAAGACGAGGACAGGTAATTTTGATTACTATGGACAAGAGATAAAGCAATTACTCTCTCAAATATATCTACATGATTTATAACAAGATTTTCGCTATGTCATGGGATGACTGATATTCTCTATAAAGGACATAAAAGCTGATACTTTCTCGTCAGGATCAGAATACAGAATCAGCTAGGTTTATCCTTGCATTAGGTGTTCCACGACCATCTGCAGGCTGCTTTCCCACGAAAAGCCAGCATTAGATGGACAGGAACTCACCCCGACTGCAATGGTGAGAGGCTCCTCAGTCGTTGTGATGCACTGGTGACAATTTCATTCAACAAGATGTACGACCAGTGCCTAGCCCAGGATTAAGCTGAATCACGTCCATCAGAAATTAGGGAACCATTGGTGTACAATTACTACACGTATGCTGCCGGTAATTGTTGGCACTGATGTGAGTCTTACCTTTT
This sequence comes from Liolophura sinensis, assembly GCF_032854445.1. Taxonomy (NCBI): domain Eukaryota; kingdom Metazoa; phylum Mollusca; class Polyplacophora; order Chitonida; family Chitonidae; genus Liolophura; species Liolophura sinensis. The sequence continues at coordinate 4,092,866 of NC_088305.1, read as the reverse complement.
ATTTGCATATAACACTCTCAGGACGCTGTAGATCGTCGAGGACACCAGTGGCACACCTGTTCGGCAATCAGTTTGAAGAAACACTAGTTATAAGCAGGACACTACTTTTCGTTTGAGCACAGTGTGAGCACGACTCATGTAATCCTAATTCTCAACGTGGATATTCTTTAAAATAATAGGTGCACCACACGTACATAAATTACTTTGCAGGGCGACTCCATTCCATGGAATGATTTTCGCCAAGGCAATAAGATGTGTTTCAGGGATTCAGGTTGTTTTAATTGTGGTCAATCCATTGAGAACTTAACACAATGCTGTGGCTCAAAAATCTAAAATTTGAAGAGTACTTGCATTTTTGGTGGACAAATCATATTCTGACACGTTGATTTGATAACGAGTCTCGCTGTAAGGTGTGACATGAATTTCACGGCCATTTTAGAGAGTGGGCAAACAGCTCGACGGGGACTTACCCCACGCCACGATATACAGCGGTAAGAGGGACGAGGGAGGCTTGAAGGCATTTGATATTAGCCGATGTAGGTAATACCCTTCGCAAAACATCCACATGTAGTTTGTACTTTTGGAATAAATCTTTAGATAAGACAACACTTTGCATCCTATCTGAAATAGAAAATATCAGAGGTATACATATTTTGTTCACGTCAATGACACAGTAGCGGAGGGTCGAGTTCGAAGTATTTCCCGTTTAAGGTAAAAACAGACCGTCTATATGATGTGACTTTAGACATCTTTTGTTGACACTAATTTACCATTCACCGTGTTTCAGAGGCACTAATGATACCTTTTTCCTTTAGAAACTTCTCAAGTATATAAATGTTCCGTTCTTCAACTGAATTCATCGTTCGTTAATTCTAAATACCTCTTTGTGAAACTTGCTTTCAGGCGCTCATGTTATGGTAAATCTTTAGTATTTATTTATGTGTGTTTACTGTATGACGACGAGGAGTGATTGGGTGCGTGTACACAATTTCTTCTTGTGGTAGGGCGTGACCAGGCCGCCAAAGCGCTGCCGCCAATAAAGTATTATGCCGAAGACACCAGACATGACACCCCGTGCAGTCACATTATACTGACACCGACCCAAACAGTCCTATTTCTTTGCTCTAACCTCTCAGTGCTGAGCGCCAAGCGATGCAGCAAGAGCACCTTGTCTTTTGTATAACCCGACACCATTTTTATCTCGTATCTCTCGACTTCGAAGCGGACGCTCTAACCATTAGGCCACCGAAGCGGGTATTTAACCATTGCGACAACAGAGTTCTAACTCGAAACTTCGCTATTAACTATGACAGCTTACTGGTGCAACACCAGATTTCTTCGTCTCAATACAGCTTCGGAATAAGAGTGGTGTGATCAGAGCTAACGATTAACAACATACGACTAAATACCATGTGTAATAGCGACAAATCTGATAACAGCAAAGTGCAAATCTCGCTGTAATGGTTTTGTTTCTCTTCATGGGCTTTGTTGTTTAATGGAGTGTTTTAAAATCCCATTGCTTATTTATTTATTTACTGGATTGCTTGGCGTTTGCCGACATCTTATTGATTGATATCATGAAAAAAAGAAAAAAACGTTGATAGCCAGGGACCATTAGCGTGTTAATGAGACGGTTACCTGGATACACGCAGTCTATCTCGACGACTTGACCGTTCTACCCTCCAGCTAGACCACACGAGACCGGATAATTACTCTGTCTTAGTTGATTCCTCGCTGTGTGAAAGGTGGCACAGTGGGTAATTGGAACCCAGGTGAGGTAATATCAGTGGGAGGGGACATATAGGTTGGCTCTAGGTATTTTGGCCACATATTACCACTAACACATGACAAAGATCTTTCTAATTGATGAATACAGGAAGTATGTCTCCATGTATAAAAGCTAGGACGATTCTCTTTGAGAGCTTATAATTAAAATAATCCACTGAAGGGAAAATGGAGCTTGTATCAAGAAGGATGAAAGCTAGTAGTTTGCTGTGTTTCTTTGGTGGTTAACACATCATTTCGATCATCAATTACGAAGGTATATCGTATATTATGTGTCAGATGTATATTTCCACGCCATTAAAATGCCCGACCAAATGGTCCAATTATTTGAGCGTCCGCCTCGTGGTCGGGAGATTAGGGATCAAATCCGGGTCGGGCCACACCACAGACTTTAAAAATGGAATTCGTTGCCGGTCTTAAGCACTGAGAAGTTAGGACAAGGAAACATGACTGCTGTGCCGGGTGTGTGTATAATGTGACAGGGTGGGGGGTCATAACTGGTTCCTTGGCAGCAGCACAAAGGGCGCCATGACTCGCCATGCCACGAGAAGACGATATATATGTGCACACACCTTAATGACTTCTTGTCCTCATATGACTAAAAGAATTAAACTGACCACAGATATAAGTTGTTAAGTATTGCCGCAAAATTATACCTTAATTATATAGCATAAAAGACGTAGAGCAGCGACCACAGTGTGATAATCGGTAGATGGTCACACTTAACCGGTGAAATACAGCCTATAAACCGAGCTAGAATTAAAGATTTTCCAAAATATATGGCAGACATTTTCTAGCACATTTAGTTTCATGCTTGCCAACAGTGTGTCCCAATGTAAATTAACAGATTACATGTGTTTGCAGGTTGCTGGCAGACCTTCCAATTACATCAGAAAACTTTAATGGTGAGTCGATGAAAAATGGCCACAAAGGTTACAAAGGGCTATAAAAAATATACTCACATCTAACAACGCAGAAATCTTAGGGCTTTTGATATAAATGTAGTAGTCTACACATTTGTATTCCTCAGTTAATACAAAATCAGGTCATAAATCATAAAAATTTCAAGCTTATTTACATTCAAGCTGGCGCAATATTGCATTTCCCGATGATTTTCGTCGTGCACAATCTGGAAAAATAATCAATTTTTCATTGAAGCCAGACATTTCCAGTAAAGAAGATGTAAAACGCTATTGTTGTCTCTCGGGAATATAATGGATTTTAGCATGTTTCCTCCTACGGTATTGTGTCCGTGATATGCCTCATTTTGTCTAGAAATCATTCGCTGACAGACGTTCTTGGAACGATTTACAAGCAGATTCCAGCTGAGTTCCTAATGTATTATTCTAACTGAACCCTGCTGTTCGACGATGAGGACTTGCAGCGGCACATTAGACGTAGCGCTGTATTTGACAAGGGAACAATAACATCAGCAAGTCAGCGGTACTTAGAAAAGATAGACGTACTCAATGTAATAAAAAATAATAATCCGACCAATGAAGAAAAAGAATGCCAAAAAGAAGTATGTCAATATATACGATATGACATAAGCACATCATTTTACAAGAAGACAAAACAATTTCGTGTTCAGTGAATAACTGTAATATCTATTTGAAATTTTTCCTTCAACTTCCGCGTTGGGAACAAACATGACGTTTTTTGAACTTTAAACATGACTTAATTTAAGCTATACCACGTTTTCCTTGAAACTATTCTTATTTAAGCTTTCATCTTACTTTCTCTATATCAAGATTTCCCCAATCAAATAAATAAATAATAAAGATTTCCAAATATTGCTGATATATTCATTTTTGTCAAAACAAACTTGCTCTCATCAGATAATCTACATTTTCCGGAGGACAACTGAAAGAAATACATTCCACAGTGTATATCTAATGTAAGGCAATCATTGATGTAATCAACGAATCCCTGCTACCTTAAGTGCTTTCGTCTTAATGCATCAAAGCAGAATTTGTCGACAATATAAAGACACGTGGCAGCATGTGAAGTGAAGTGAAGACAGCGCGGTCGTCTCTGGAGGCTGATGTATTTTTAATGCAGATTTTATTCCATTTCTCGGACTCAGTAGAATTCGACCATCAGTAAACTGACTCCTACAAGGAAAAGCTGTCGATAGTTTTCAATGATGTTTGAACTACGCAACGAATGTCCTTGACGACTGAATGAAAACAGCAGCCATAGTGCGTGACTTGCTAGTTTATAAGTTGCCCATAATCAAAATGTGTATCTCAACGAATATACAGCCCCTAGCCACTTGTTAGGCGGAATCAGACTCAGTTATGAAACAGAGAGTGCCAGAGGTTCTGAACACTCAGTTCATAGTTGGTGATTACGTTCTACATGCACAAGGACTTGAAACAATCGCAACAGTAAAATTGTTTTATGAAAATAATTTACTATTAGTTTTATGAGTGCAATAGTAAAATAACCCTATATCGTGCGCAATACTTAATTCACAACGGTCGTATATTTTTATTCTACTGACGAAATGGACTTATACTAGATTCAATATTACGCAATTATTATGTACGCAACTACCAAGGGGACATGATACCTACAACTGACTACCTTGGTAGTGGCACACAAGCTGTAAAGACACTCATTGAGGTTAATTTTGCAAACTGCCTCAGCACTGCTTTAAACGCATTTATCAAGGTGACGTGTAATTCTTGGCTGACGTTACGCCAGCTGCGTGCTACGATTGCTCGGTAAACAGTTGTTATGATACTTGTACATTCTTGCACATAGCACATGCTTATCAGACCTAACCACAGAAGGCATTTTTGTAAGCTTTTGAATCACTTCAGAAAAAATTCAGTATATTTCATACTGTTTCTGGTAATTGCTTTTGATCATAAGAGTATACTTACTATCTGTGAACAAAATACAAAAGTCAGTTAAAGCATATAGGACTGTCTGTCAAGTAATAACATATTGCAGGTATAAAGCGCTTAATATGAAAGACGTAGGCATTATGTCACACGTTTTGATTATGGACTACTTGTATCCTAGCCTGGTACAGGATTTGAATACTGATTTCACTCAGTTGCCAAGAACATACCTCGAGCCTTTTCAACATCATTGACTACTTCTCTTTGCAGGATGCTGTCCTTATTTCTGAATTTATATACTTCCTTAGTTCTTCGGTAGTTTGTGTTAAATATCGTTTTAGGCATTTTCTTTGTGATTATTGACCGGGAACATCCATTGTTGTTGACGGCTTGTATACAAATGTCTGTTTAGACGCATAAATTTATGTGGTTGACGTCTACGAGTTTTTTACGCTCACTCTACGTGCGCTGTAAAACGTTTGCTCCCATAACTTACATTGTTCTGGTACATCCTTGTGTCCGCCATGTTAGGGTTGGTGAGCTTGTCATACGTGACAAGTATGTCCCACAGGATTACGCTTAATCCGCTCACAATGAAGGACAGGAAGAAGTTAATGTGAACCTTTATCCTGTGTTGCCGTCTCAGAGTCCTGTTGGAAAAGCACAGATAGACAGCTTTCCGTTTTAAACGTAAATCTATTGACTAAGTAAATCAATCCTGAGATTCACAGCAATAGTGCAAAACGAGGTCAAACGTTATCTTCAATTCATGTTACAATGCGGCAAAGCTTGAACACTGTATTAGGGTCGAAAATTTACGACAATAAAAAAACCCAAGGAGTTCGTCTCTATAGAGATTAGATTCCTGGTTTCATTACCAAATTGAATACATATTTCAATGCACCAGAAGACTCAATATTAAATATTTCACTTGCTTAACGGCTTTAAGGTTTGTGAGTGTGGGAAACCCGGACACTACATAAACCCGCCCTTCCTAAGGTACCAGAGTAATCCGCTGACTTAAAGCCGCAGGGAAACCAGGAGGAGCTAGACTACATGTCGCCATGCATGAACAGGGTAAAATTACACAGTTCATAACATCCCACCCAGTCACATGATATTTAAACCGGGCTGCACGGGACCGTGTCTCAATGCAAAAAGACAGATGAGCGATTAACAGGATTACCCACAAAAGTCTAGTGTTAATCCAAATTCGACCCTGAATTAAACCCTGTGTATCCTCTCAGGAGGCGGATTATCGGACCACTAATACCTCCAGCAGTAATTCAAGATATCATCAGACTAATGACAACGAACGGCCCAACAAGGTAAGGAATGTATTAAACCAACGTCAACTGTCTTTCTATTCTGTCTCCTAATCTGACACACACGTGCAACTATATATATTTATTTATTTGATTCGCGTTTTACGTCATACTCAAGAATATTTCCCTTGCAACTATTTATGGGGACAAACAAAATACACATCACACGTATCGTCGTTCTTAATCCCGTTACAATCGGTCACTCAAACGGTATAAGCACCGCTACGTCTGCACAAAGGAGGGCATGAACGTCCTACGAGCATATCTTTTTCCTTTAAACAAATCGCAGGCAACGATTGGACAAAGGAGGGCATGAACGTTCCCACGAGCATATCTTTTTCCTTTAAACAAATCGCAGGCGACGTTTGGGCAAAGAGGACATGGACGTTCCAACGAGCATATCGTATTCCTGTAAACAAATCGTAGGCTACGTTTGGACAAAGGAGGGCATGAACGTTCCAACGAGCATATCGTATTCCTGTAAACAAATCGCAGGAAACGTTTGGACAAAGGAGGTCATGAACGTTCGCACGACCATATCGTATTCCTGTAAACAAATCGTAGGCTACTTTTGGACAAAGGAGGACATGAACGTTCCCACGAGCATATCGTATTCCTGTAAACAAATCGTAGGCTACGTTTGGGCAAAGGAGGACATGAACGTTCCAACGAGCATATCGTATTCCTGTAAACAAATCGCAGGCAACGTTTGGACAAAGGAGGACATGAACGTTCCCACGAGCATATCGTATTCCTGTAAACAAATCGTAGGCTACGTTTGGGCAAAGGAGGACATGAACGTTCGCACGAGCATATTATATTCCTGTAAACAAATCGCAGGCAACGTTTGGACAAAGGAGGACATGAACGTTCCCACGAGCATATCATATACCTGTAAACAAATTGCAGGCAACGTTTGGACAAAGAAAGACGTTAACGATCACAGGAGCATATTATATTGCTGTAAACAAATCAAAAGTTAACTTGATTGTTACCATCTTGTATACAAAAATGTATCCTTAATTTTCGTAGTTACAACCAACATAACCAACAATCGTTTTTGTTTTCAAGGCTCAGACACTGGGATAAAGTTTGCTCTAATTTAAGTCCAAGATGATTACGTTTTGTGCAGTTGTCTTTGTAAGACATACATATTTTGTAAGCTTCAACATAAAAGACTACATATAATTACTATGTAGTTATATATATTTGGGGAATGTGGGGTTGATCTATAGTCATTCATTCATTTATATTTGTGGCGCTTAAGGTATCTTGGCGCGTAAACCACAGATCGCGTGCCTAATACAGTTATTCCTCTACACGGAAAGAAATCTTTATCCTAGGATCATGCTTTGTGACATTTTTTTATCTTGAAGGAGAGTTTCCCGTAATTGAGCTCATCCCCAAAGATAACGGTTTACAGATTACGTTTATCATCACAGTTAATGACTGAATCACGTGCCTCGTATCACCTACGGTGTCAACATATAAATAAATACATTATAAATGACTTGCAGCATAGAGAGCGAAACCAGAGCAGCGACGACACTGTGATAGCTGCCAAATGGTCACGCTTAACCGGTGAAATACGGTCTCTTGTAAGTTATATCTCAGTTTGGGTGTCAAAAGTAGAAAGTCAAACGTCTACAGCATCCTGACCGATGCAGAATAACGCATCAGCCCAGGTCTCCTTTGCATCCTTTGCTAAGATAGCAAGAACTTGCAAATAAACCTGGAATTAATCGTAGTCGCAGGGGATCTTTGCGAATCTTGAAGAGTCTTCAGATATCGTCTGTGATCGGGTATGGTCTTTGTACATGCAAAATCCTAATCGGTCGGGCTTTGTCGTACGAGCATAACAAAGTGATCTTCATGCATCGTACGTACATTTTTGTCACAAAGTGCCTTTGATTTCATTTAATCACGTGGCTAACGCGTATAAACATGGGTATTTCAAATCGAGATAAATCGGCCGCGAATGGACACTATCAAAATATCAAAAGAGGTCATAGCTAGTCGTAGTCCCTGTTCCACGGGGTATTAAGTTTATTTATTTAATTATTTAATTGGTGTTTTACGCCGTACCCAAGAATATTTCACTTATACGACGGCGGCCAACCTTATGGTAGGAGGCAACCGGGCAGAGCCCGTGGGAAGTCCACGACCATCCGCACGTTGCTGGCAGACCTTCCCACTTACGGCCCACGGGGTATTAAGAGGAAGCTGACAACAATATCAATCTTTTTTTAGACGCCACTGCTCTGGAATTACTCAAAGTGTCACGTTCTTGTCATATTTAACACACAATAACGTAAATACATGTACAATGTAAAGAGAAGACCTACCTGAAACCAACGAAGATGACAGTACCGGGGATGAGGAGAATAATACTGATAACGTTACAGGCCAGGCTAATGTACACGGTCATGATCAAACCCTGCAAGAAAAAATAAGGAAGTTGTGAATAACCGTGACTTAACAACACTTGCCTTTGCCTCAGCGCAATGCATTTCAATGACAAAGCTCTCTTACATAAAACGTAAGTTGAAAACGTGAATATTTTTTGTATTTATTTATTCATTTGATAGGGTCTTACGCCGTACTCAAGAATATTTCACGAATACGACGGCGGTCAGCATTATGGTGGAAGGAAATTAACAACCTACAACCATCCGTATGCTGCTGGTAGACCTTCCAACGTACGGCTAGAGAGGAAGCCAACATCAGCTGGACTTGAACTCACATAGACTGCAATGGTAAGACTGTACTGAGTCAATACGTCAAGCTGGCATGCAAACCACTCAGACACGAAGGCCCCAATCTTCTTTGTAAGACAAAGCAATTGGAGCTAGATACTCAAACTGTTATAGCTCTAACGGTGAAGAATCAGAGGTTCAAATTTTATTATTTTATTGCGTATATTTGGATTATAATTTTATCATAAAACCCAACATGATTTCTTTTCAATGTCTGGTAAACAACACAAAAGGCTAACAGCACAGAGAGTAAAACCAGAGGCGCGATGACAGTGTTGTAGTTGGTAAATGTTACCACGCAACAAGTGAAAGTCCAATCTTTCGCCAGTTTACCTCAGTTGGCGTTTTATTATAACTTTTCATGTAAATGAACCCGTTGCTAACTAGAAACACTAACACACTCCCCCGACACCAAGTCTTATGAAGAATTAGATTTAAAATGCAATGACGATAATTGCAATTTAGAAGATGTCACTGGAGTAAAATTACTCAATTGCTGTGCTTTCTCCTTTATAAAAAAAAAAAACACCAAGAAAAAAATGTTAAAACGTTTAGTCCGGCAGTGGAAACTGTTAACGCACATCTTTGTCCAAACAGGGAGTGTAGTCCGTCCATTCCATCATATCCTTCCGCACCCAGGTACCATTCAAGTTACATTTCTTGACTGCTGAACCTGTAAGCAAACGGAGAAATTATACTTAGGTGTGGGCTGACAAGTTTGTTCAAGATCTAATCAAATATCGGAAAGCAGGAATCTTTTCTTATCTCCAGTGCACGAGATAACGGTAACACTTTGTACTAAGCATACAATTATAAAAACAAATCTCCAGTAGATAACAGGCATTCATATACACTAATCCTCAGAAGTGACCTGACAGTCGTACACACTAATCCTCAGTAGTGACATGTCATTCGTACACACTATCCTCAGTAGTGACATGTCTTTCGTACACACTAATCCCCAGTACTGACCTGACAGTCGTACACACTAATCCTAAGTAGTGACCTGACAGTCCTACACACCAATCCTCAGTAGTGACAATACATTCGTACACACTAATCGTAAGTAGTGACCTGACAGTTGTACACACTAATCCTAAGTAGTGACAATACATTCGTACACACTAATCGTAAGTAGTGACCTGATAGTCGTACACACTAATCCTCAGTAGTTACCTGACAGTCGTACACACTAATCCTCAGTAGTTACCTGACAGTCGTAAACACTAATCCTCAGTACTGACTTGACAGTCGTACACACTAATCCTCAGTATTGACCTGACAGTCGTACACACTAATCCTAAGTAGTGATCTGACAGTTGTTCACACCAATCCTCAGTACTGACCTGACAGTCCTACACACCAATCCTCAGTAGTGGTTTAACAGTCCTACACACTAATCCTCAGTAGTGACCTGACAGTCGTACACACTAATCCTCAGTAGTTACCTGACAGTCCTACACACTAATCCTCAGTAGTGACCTGACAGTCGAACACACTAATCCTCAGTAGTGCCCTGACAGTCGTACACACTAATCCCCAGTAATTAACACACAATCGTGTACACTAATCCCCAGTAATTAACACACATTCACAAAGACTAATCTTCAACATAATCCGCAGTAGGTAACAGACATTCACATACACCAATACTAAGTAGATAACAGACATTCATATACACTAATCCTCAGTGGGGAAAAGACATTCATATAGATCCAATTCTCAGGAGGTAACAGGCATTCATTTACACTAATCCTCAGTGGATAACAGGCATTCATATACACTAATCACTAATACACTTACAGTAGGTAACAAATATTTATATACACCAATACTCAGTAGGTAACAGACATTCATATATACTAATATTCAGAAGGTAACAGATATTCACATATACCAATACTCAGTAGGTAACAGACATTCACATACACCAATACTCAGTAGGTAACAGACATTCATATACACTAATACTCAGTGGGGAAAAGACATTCATATAGATCCAATTCTCAGTAGGTAACAGGCATTCATTTACACTAATCCTGAATGGATAACAGGCATTCATATACACTAATCACTAATACACTTACAGTAGGTAACAAATATTTATATAGACTAATACTCAGAAGGTAACAGATATTCACATTCACCAATACTCAGTACTTAACAGACATTCACATACACCATTACTCAGTAGATAATAGACACTGATACACATTCACCATCGTGGGTGACAGGCATTCATATACACCAATACTCAACATGTACATGTACCAGCCATTTTTCTCCGGTCACAGACTCGGTTTCATTTGAAACACCAATAAAACATTATGCAATGTTGACTACTTCTCAAAAAACGTTTCTCGGAAGCTGTAACAATTTGTTGTTACTTACTGGAGGGTATTGAGTAAAGGATGAATGGTGGACAGCTAATATGGGCGTGGCTATCCAGGGGCGTGTCTCTCCAGCAGCCCCACCCATCCCACGTCCTGGGACACTGAGTCAGAACGCTGCTGACATTTTCAGCCAATTGCTGCTGACAACAGTCGTGTGCTGCTTCACAACAAGAAATCCACCTGTGACACTCGTCTTCTCCTAGCGTCGAGCAGACACCTAGTCGGCTGACGTCATCGTGGATATTTGCCTCATACTCGATGCTGTAACCAGAAGATGAGTTGCCGGAAGTACTCAAGTACTTTGGGTACAGTGGTGTTAGAATGCGCTTTGGAAACAAGTACCGGTAACACTCTGCGCATGTCCACATTCGAAATATTTCAGGGTCAAGGGGCACGCCGTGTCGCTCTCTGCACGTACGCGGGAGCCTGCCATCCACTGTCGTTATCACCTTTGGAGATAAGAAAACATAAAAACAAAAAGCAAATGAGTGAAGAACACTAAGTATTTGGACAGTTCAGTCATTTGGTTCAGACACATGACGTATTTATCAAGCTCCTTAAAGGAGAAGAAAATGTAAATATCAAATAAATACCATTGAAAAGAGTATGCATTTCCTCGCAGGTGCATGCCACAAAAAAATCGTAACATGTACCTCCAGTTGATAAATTATTAATAAAGTCAGCACTTAACGATCAGGAAACCGGGATGTTGAACGTAGGTTCAGAGTTTACACGAACAAGCCGGAAGTTTTAACGACTCTCAATGGCTGAGAGGCGACACAGCCCCAGCATAAACTACAGGGTGTTAAAGATGAGGATTCGATGGACTCAGCGATTTATGCCAGCTTTGCCGTTTTCAGGCTTTACGCGTATGGCGAGGAAAATCGCAAAATTATGTAGCAGGCACCATCAGATAGAACAAAATGTGCTATTTTAAGCCTATAGTGTCATTTTTTAAGTTTTCTTTTCCTTTAACACTTAAGTCATCAAATAAATGCTTCAAAACATACCTAGAATAGGAAAGAATTGAAACTGTGCTTGGTACAGTAAATCGGTGTACACATTTTAAACTTAGGAATCGACAGAGCAAATCAAGACTTGCCGAAGAATGTTTTCAACCTCTCCTCTCGGAGGCTCAACCAGAAGGAAATGGCTATGCTGGGCAAAGGACTTATATTCAACATTTTTCCTGACTGCTTACGGATTATTGACATTCAACCTGAATTCAAAGCCCTGTTCCAAAACCTGATAAAACAGTGTCAACTCACTCCACCAAGTTGAGGATAAAATATGAATTAATATCAATGTACGAAAAGTTTGTAAACGGCTTCTTCTGGATGAAAAACAACTCAATCCACAAAGACGACGAAATTAAGACCCTCAGAAACCTCAGAACACAATCAATGCACAAAATCAACCTCATCAGGACATTGCTGCACAGATCTTGGCAGATATGCAGCTCATAAAAAAATTTTCACTCGCAATTACATCATCTTAGGAAACCTTACAACAAAATAAATTCCCACAGCATATAATTGACCAAACCATTAAACAATTTTTAGACAAAAAATTCAAACCTAAGATAGAGAAATAAAAACAATTTCGCACTGAATAGAAACTTATCTGTCTTAAATTACCATATCTCGGGACAATCACAAACCAGCTTCGCGGTGACCTGAAAGCTCTTAACAATTTCATTCCCTGCACCAAAATTGTTTTAATTTCCGAAAATAAATGTGTAATAAATTAGTTCTCTCTTTCCTGTCAAAGACACAGAGCTCCCTGCATTCAGAAGTAAAGTTGTTTACAAAATGAACTGTGGGAAATGTTCTAAAAGCTATATCGGTAAAACGTACAGACATCTAACTGACAGGTTACTTGAACACGACGTCACCAGCTATAAATATAACTTTTCTGCTGTAGGTGACCACTGTCTCAATAGTCCAAATAACTTGCGCATGAAACTCTTGATTACAGTTGAACCGATTTCAAACTTAGAGTAAAAGAGTCAATATATAGCCAAACACAAGCCTTCCCTGAACAGCATGATTTCCTCAGCACCGCTGTGAGTTCAGATCCAGCTCATCTTGGCTCCTTATTATTAATTAATAAATCAAGATATAACAGTACATTTACTTTATGTCTCAAAATGTATGTATAGTTTCTGTTCCAGCCGTTGAAAACGTGAAATGTTTTTGAAGCGGGTTTACATATATACTAGAACGGCTGTTTATCTGAACACAAACCAGAAAGACTTTCACGGCATAAATTATTCACTGAAGATCGTATTTTGTTTGTTCAGATTTTGATAAAAGTCTTCCAATCAGCTTCAGCGAGAGCTGATATCAAACGTGAGATCTGAAGAGACAACTGAGAGCGTACTTCCGGCAGAATCCATTAGTGCGTATGATGAGTGACCTCCATCCAAGGTGGTGTGCAGGATGGTTTCCTTTAGAACAGGTAGTAATTAAATGTGCCGTCTCGGTTCAGTAAACACATCACCTGAAAGACAACTCCCGCCTCATTCCATAGCCTGGAACAATCAGGGTACGGGTGATTAAAGCTGTCTACAAGAACCATAGAGATTGTAACGGCATTATCTAATACACAGTGTTATCATTTCATGTTCACGGGTAGTAGATGCCGTTGTTCTTATATAAAATCGTGTCCGAGTTAAACCGTGCTTCCAGGATGCATACTTCTTTCTAATACATGTGGTTCATCAAACTAGACGCATCATTTATCAGCACACCCTGGCCGGCCCCGTGTCAAATGAACGTGGCAATCCTGTATCGTCGAATGTGCACGCAGGTGAAGCTCAATTCAGGGGTTTGGCTAATTGCCAAAACAGTTACTGAATAATTCGACTCGAAATTCTGACACGACGTCCTAACCACCTACCAGGTGATAATGAAATTTAGTGAGAAGTTGTCCCCTACTTCTCTTCTATCTAGATCTATTAAACCTTCGTGGCTCAAGAGTTCGCCTGAAGCGTTCATGTCGCCACAGCTAGGTCTAGTACGAATGAGGTCGCGTGTTCGAATACATCTCTCGCTGTTTCACCTACTGGCTGAAGTGAAGAAGTGGCGGGGGTCAGTGATCTGCTTCGGGCACTCGGGTTTTCTCCACCCATGCTACCGTCATATTCGTAAATTCAGAAGCACGGTATCAAACACCAGTCAGTCAATAAATCGCCGTGATTGATCGGTCAAAGGCTCAAATCCAATCCTTCCGCCGTGACTATACGGCGAGAGGTTTCTCTAGTATCTGCATTAGGGCACGGGTTTCCCCCGGTTTCTCACATACACACATGCATCTGGCAACCCTTCAGATCAGATAGATCTAACGGTACTGCACGCCGAGCGATTTGAACACAGGGACGTTGAGGGTTGGCCTAGTAATCCAATTCCTAAATAACACCATCTTTAGGTGGCTGGTAGAAATTTAGAACATTGTATATATTTTATTTTGCTTTAGTGTTATTTATGTTTAATGTAATGGGTAACACACTGAGTCATCCTATACCAGTGACGTCTAATAAAGTGCAACTAACGTCACTGCGTAGTGCTATGGAGTAGGAAAACAGGAGTCATTTGTTAGATGCCTACCAAAACCACAGCTGAAATAGAGCCATGAGCTGTATTTGAAATCGCTATGTCATTTGTCAAAAACTAGCTGTCGTCAGGGCAACTCAAAAGAACACTTGTCACACGTAGAAACCAGCTGACGGAAGATCACGTCGTCAATGAGAAAATGGTCACGTGGTTATGTATGACCTTATGCCAATTATCACACTGCCGTCGTTGCTCTAGGTTTACTAGCTGTGTACTAAGTCTCATTATATAAGTATAGAAATGTGTCCTAGGTAGCTTTCCAAGCTACATCCATCACACACCATCTCAGGCACTACATTGTGTTATACTGTTTTATGTTGCAACTCACTTTTGTGACTCTTACTGTGCTTCACTGGATTGTGTTATACTGTTTTATGTTACAACTCACCTTGTGGCACTCATTGTTCTTCATGTAATTGTATGTTGCATTGATTTATGTTACACTGGACTGTGTTAAGTAGAATTATGTTGCCACAGATTGCCTTAGGCTGGATTTATGTTACACTGGACTGTGTTAAGTAGAATTATGTTGCCACAGATTGCCTTAGGCTGGATTATGTTGCACTGGACTGGGTTATTTTACTTTATTCTTCACTGGGTTGCACAGAAATGTGTTTCCCAGACTGTGCTGTTTTAGGGTGTCTTGTACTTGGTTGAAGAGCTCTGCGCTGTCTTTTTCTAGATTACCTTGTACTGCGGGATTATCTTCTACCAGATTGCGCCCAGCTAAACTGCTTGGTTCTGGGTTGTGTTGCGCTGTTTTGTGTGGCACTAGATTTGTTACCATGTATTGTGTTGCACTGAGTAGTATTGCATCGGATTACGTTGCACTGGATCGTGTTACACTACACTGTGTTGTTCTTCATTATGCAACAATGCAAAGAGATGCCATTATTTGTTTTCGATACAATATAACCCAATGAAGACCGTGCGGCGATATCTGCAACTGCTCTGTTCTACAGGTATCTTGATATCCTAAAGTCAGCGAACATCGATCCACCTATGTGCGTTCCTGTATTGTGCGCACAAAAAGGTTTGCGTAATCATTAACTTTTAACAATGCTTTCCCGCGCATATACACGCCCGGAGGGTCCCAATATCGATGTACTGTTATGCCTTATAACTCTCCTGACGATCTGAAAGAGAATTCTCATTAGCTTTTAATCAGAAAAAGTATTGCTTTCCATTCCATTTCAAACGATTGTAAAACGCATGTGTCAACAAAAACTAACTTATTTTCCATCTATAAAATGTTTATGTTTAAAGGGTGAAAGGAATAAGTGTTATTTGCAAGTCATCGTACCTAATGGAAGTCGAAGGAAAAATGACATCATGATAGGCATCTTCTTCCGAAGATTAATTCATTTTTAGCTCGGAATTACACATGGGATTTGACGATAACTGAAGCTTGGGGAAGACAGAACAGTGAGAATGTAATCCGGTTACGGGAGTTGGATAATGCCATAAAATTGGAAATAAATACATTTTGAAGAGCTGTAAATTAATGGATTTCTCTAATCACAGCTTGTTGATTTTTGCACCTAATTCTTGACGACCGTTAACGAGTGATGTATCACTGTGAGTTACATAAGCCTGGTTAAACAGTGCACATCCGCGAGATGCCGACAGATATCGCACAAAACCCGGATATTTATTTTCAGCTCAAACCTTGCCCATCTGAAGTCGAAAGGCGATAGACAAGAACAAACGACTCAGCTCAAGGCGCTGGGAAGTGATGAACCTAGTGCGTAAAGGAAACGGATTGCTTAGTGTAAAACCACCGACTTGTGGTAAGTTACCCGCGCCACTAGTGGCGTACTGATCTTTGCACCTCATTGTAGTCTATGTGTTAAAAATCATGTATTTTCGGTTTTTAGTCAAGTGATTCAAATCAGATGGATGACAACTTTCCTCGAATTTCTTGTCTGCCGAAGATGCCCACATGTATTCATTTATTTCCTGCAGTTTTACGCTGCACTCAAGGATATTTCACTTATGCAAGGTCGATAAGCATTATGGTGGAGATATCTACAGGAATCATGGGCTAAATAACATTTTTAAAAGTATGGTTGCCTCAGTACCTAAATGGCGTAACGTGGTAATGTTCGTGACTGTTTCACCTAAAGTATACGTACAGCATAAATCCCAGTGCCAGATGCCACCATTGCTCTTTGGTCCTCATCAGCGTTGTAAAACCAGCGTGCTGCGTGGATATATATATATAGGGGACTACATGTATATACGGCTTGATATTTCCCTGAGAAGAAATATCAGGCCGTATACCCATGGAACACGCTGATATTACTTATTTGTCACACTGAAGAGCACGACGAACAACTTTTCTTTAATTTATACTAGTACCGGTACTTGAGCCAGCGAACGCTGTGTTTTGACGAACGCTTTCCTACTGTGCGGCAAAATCCGGCATCACGAGCCACATGACGAAGGGCACAGGGCCCGGTTCGTAGCCTTGGTTGATTTGAGAGAAAATACTTGCCTAATGAGGACTGCTACATAGTCATTTTCGATACAGTTTTTTTTTAACTTGTTGTTACCTCCTGAATCGTTTAAACTCATTTTTGAAAACCAAGGCAAGAAAAGTTATTGACTCGTACATTGTCAACCAGCATTGCTATCTGGCGGCCCGTGTACACAGAAAACAAATCCAGTGAGTGGAGATGTATTCCTGTTGGGTTAATTGCGGTAGCTTATCCAAGGTGGATTGACCAGTGAGAAGCTTAGAAACTGTCACCTGCATTATGATAACTGGCCACACCAGTCGCCATTAATGCCGTAATAAAGAAAATACGCAGAAACCTTTGAATACCTACTGCACTACTACTACGCTTGCTAAATCGGTTGAATGTTTACGATGAAAGTACAGCCATGAAGCACAAAACACTAAAACTATATAGTTCATTTCCGCGCTAAAGCCGAATGAACGTTATAGAACAAGAGCGCTAGATTTACAGAGAGTAACACCAGTGCAGCGACGACAATGTGATAGCTGGCTACTGCTTACATGAACGTTTCCGGTGAAGTATGACCTCTTGTCAACTTACCTCAGTCAGGGTCATTCATCTAGCACTGGGGCTTAAGTAGAAATAGGTAAAAAGTATAGTTACGTTACATTAATTTATTAGAAGTCATTGGTTTAAAATTACTCAAAATACGGCGTTGTCATCAAATTTAACAAACAATAACATATGAACAATGGAATGGAACCATACTTCGAAGATATTTAGTCCAGCATTTACAAAGACGTCGCAGGTGGTGGAAAATACTGAGACAAGAATATCATAGGTTTTTGAAAACTTAGAAAAACTATAATGGGTCTTGGATATAAGACTGAGAATTAAATCACGAACAGAATAACGGCTTCTCGTGTATGTATTCTACTGGTCCGTTAAACCCGGCATTACATAGGATATGCCCATTGATACAACGTTACCGTAGCGAAAGTATATATGAATGCTTTGGGGTTTGTTTGTTTTTTTGGTTTTTTTTTTCTCTTTTTTTTCTTTTTGTTTTTATTTGGGGGGGGGGGGAGGGGGGGTGTACGTCGTACTTAAATATTTTTCAATTATATGACAACGAGGAGACGTTCCGTTTGTGTACCATTACCATGTCTTCTTATGGCAGGGCGAGTCCATACCGCCAAAATGCTGCCTTCACTGAAGTGTCATGCCCATGACACCAGACATGAAACCCCACCTTGTCGCATTATACTGACACCGGACTGAGTGCCAAGCGAGGCAACAACTTTTGCCATTTTTCAAATCTTTGGTATGACTCGATCTGGGTTTATAGGCCACCAAAGCGGTTCCTAGGCTAGAGTGGCAGAAGGCACCCATATACGCACTGGTAAACCTCCTTGTCTGACCTTGATTGGTCACTGAAGTTGGACACGCTCATGGTTTTACTAAAACGAGAGTATAAGTGGACCTTCTAATAGATAGATTACGTGCTTTGCCCGATTGGTCACTGGAAGTGCGCGATTTAACACAGCTTCAGCCAGGAGAGCTTTAATCTTACCAGCAATCCGCAAACAGAGCTGTTGAAGGAGGTTTATGAAGGGCGTAGGGTTTGATTCGCTCGTCGAGAAGAGCAGATACATCCAGCAAATGGTCCAATCGATTATAGATTCCGTTATATATGGTTTCAGATCTGACACTGAAACTAACTGTAATGATTCTTCGAGTGGAAAACACAGCCACTCACCGCAGGAGAGATTTCAAAAAATACCGGGATTATGAACTTACTAAAGCAGCTTAGACAAGAGCAACGAGAGACACCGGAGTTGTCGAGTTTTTTGGAAGAATGGCAAAGCCCGGAACGCCTAAAACCTTTATATCCAGAGAGCTAGGGGCAGCAAAAAAAATTGATAAAGTTCGGGTATGTACATGAACGATTGGAATAATACCCCATGTGAGGAAAATGGACAAGAGGTCCAATTTCACCGAATTAGGAATCTTATATGTATGAAAAAATTAATCACCTCTAAAATGTTTTGTTATAACGATAAAGGTATAGACAATGAGTTTACCAAAAGGTTTATACATACGCACTTATACTTATCTATACGTGTGTAAGTAATCGTGAACAATGTATCGCCGTTAAAATTCATTTTAAAAATAAGTAGAAGATACAGATAATATAAAGCTTCTCTTTGTCGCATTGGCGTGAAGTCAGGCTAGACGTGTAATACATTACGGATAGTCTTCCGTTTTTAATTTAAAACTTTGTCTCTGAGTAATAATTCCTTGTGACAGTTCTTTAATCCCTCCGCGTTCACAGGTGAATGTAGGTACACGCACCAGACACCGGACATTTCTCCGCCCCTATATCATAACCGATGACAGACCGAGGCGTGATCCAAACGCACAAATCAGCGACAAAGACAAAAGACCGTCAGGCGCGTTCGAAATTTATGTGTATACACCGAGCCTTGAAAGAGTGGTGCTACTCATTAACAACCACGCGCTTACCTGAAGTTCGATGAGCACTGATATCTCTTCTGAGAATATCGTAAGTAGGTTGCTGCCTGGATGTGTAATTAATATATCCCCTGTCGTGTTTGAGAAAACGAACAAAGAACGGGAAGTTAATAATGGTAGTGACAGGTCATTGCTGGTGACTGACGGCTCAGCGTGGTATATTGTAAACTGGAAGGTTGAACTGAAATAGATTCCCCTCATCAGTCATTCTAGACCAAAGTCGCCCGATAAACTGCAGTTAATAACACTGCACCTCTTACCTAAGTCTACTTAAGCCATGGTGCAAGCAAATGCTTCATTTGCTACATTTTAAGCATTTACATGAGAAGCTGATGTAAACTCACAAGAGACTTGGCTTCAAAAGCCACGAATGACCATTTAGTAATTACTCCGCCGTCACTGCGCTGGCTTTTCGCTCCAATAATCTTTTATATTATATTCACATACACAGATACAACCTAATCGCATTCAGCTAAACTCGGTTACCATTGTTCCGAGTACACTATACAAATAACCATTCCGATTACAAATAACCATGCATGTCTTGAAAAGAGAGTACACCTTCAAAATGACTTCAGAAAATTAAGTTCTAAGCATCGCTGCTCTAGTTTTACTCTCCATGCTCCGAATTTTTTTATGTTGTCTTCCCATACAAACCTGGATTCTGCTGGTGGACATTCCCTAGACCTGCTCCATTTACGTTATTTTCATGTTACTGTTTATTAAATGTGATGACAATACAGAATTTTTATTCCTAGACCAGTGACGTTCAATAAAGTAACACCACTACAATTCTTTTTACCTAATTCAGTTTTAGCCATGGTGCTAAGGGCGTTTGATTTGTTAATATTTCAGAATTTACATGAACAGTTAAAGTAAAGTTCTAGCATGTACGCCTATTCCGTGCACTGGTTCCAAGTTGAGACGAAAACACTTGTGCATCTGTTCGTTTTCTCCCTCAGGTCGTGAGAAGATCTCTGGACGAAAAGCACTTATCCAAAAAGCTATGGGTTTTCCGTTTACTTTATGAAATGAAAATTGCTTTTACATTTGGTTTATTGGAAAACTCCTGCTACATTCAAACACAGTGTACTTTAATCTTTTTTTGTTCAGATAAAATTGTTATGTAAGTAAGCAGTGTAGAAAAAAATTTGACAGCATTTATGTCAGTGAAAAGACAGAAAAAAGAAGGAAAAAATAAAGAAGGAAAAGATACAGAAATGCCTTTTTAAAGACCTTTCTGCTGAGTGTTACGTAATTATTTTTTACCAAACTTAAAGATTACATGGAGTCGGCATCGTTTTTACGTGCTTTTGTGCCGCCGTCGGGGTTTCGGCTGGTTAGCGAGTTACTTAAAGATAACTAGCAAGCCATGGTAGTGTTATAAAATATATGTATCGATCTGTGAATGGACAAAATATCAAAATAATGTAATCCTCTGAACGCCTTGATATCTTTTATTTATTTGATTGGTGTGTTTTCACCCCTGTCCTCAGTTTTACTACGGCTGTCCAACAGGTTTTATGCATAAAGCGTCTATGGCAAAAATGTTCACATGTATTCATGACAAAACTCATGACATAAACAATCGGCCGACGCAGCCAGAGCTGGAACGAAAGTGAAACTGGATCAAGGAATGGGCAAGGGGATCATTCAAGAAACTGTTTTGATCTTTTCGCTTTCCGTCATCTGGGGAGCGTTTCTTTAACAACGTTGAATGGGTTGTAAGAGTTGTATTTACACGTACGTACAAATAATACCACTCACACAATGTACATGTATATTCTTACATCTGAACGTGATTTTACTTACAGTATACTTCATGTACTTAGTTATAATGTAAAGGATATATGTGGTGACGTAATATATAACAATATATATATATATATATATATATATATATATATATATATATATATATATATATATATATATATATATATATATATATATATACAGTTACCAAGTCCGTAATGTAAGAATATTTCGCTTTTACGGAGGAGACCAGCATTATGGTGGGGGGGGGGGGGGGATACCCACAACCACCCGCAGATCTTCACACGTAAAATCGGAAAGGAAGCCAGCATAATCTGGATTTGAACTGACGCGCTAACCACTCCACTTGTCGTAATGTACGTATTTGCAGTGCACGTAATCTTTGTACGTAGATGTAGATAGAATG
The DNA here is from genome assembly GCF_032854445.1 of Liolophura sinensis. Taxonomy (NCBI): domain Eukaryota; kingdom Metazoa; phylum Mollusca; class Polyplacophora; order Chitonida; family Chitonidae; genus Liolophura; species Liolophura sinensis. Next base: position 4,070,962 of record NC_088305.1, on the reverse strand, counting down.
TACGCTATGTACCTGGTTACATCGTGCATAATCACAGTGAACGTAATATACGTATTTACTTTGTATGTGATGCACCTAGATGCATCGTGTACAGAGTTACAAATAAAGTAGGTAGTTACTGTGTCCATATAGTACCAAGATACAATGAACACAATGTGCGTAGTTACAATTGCACGTCTTAAATACAGTAGAACACTTGATCAGATTTAATGTTAGCGATAAGGTCAGTAGTTACAATGTAAGTAATGTGCATAGTTACAATGTACGTTTTATGTCCAGTGGATCGTTTGATCAGATTGGATGTGTGCGATAAGGTCAGTAGTTACAATGTAAGTAACGTACATCGATACAACCTCCAGTAGATCACTTGGTCAGATTTGGTGTGTGGTAATGAAATAAGAACTACTTACCAGTAGGATGAGTAGGTAGATCCCGTCAGTCAGCATGGTGATGTGGCAGTGTAAGGTCTCAGAGGTAGGCCTGAATCCAAGGATCAGACCGCCTTCTATCTCCCATGGTATTTACCTAGAAGGCAAACACATATTTGTCTCTGCAGTATGTAAACGATGTGTAACCGATGTATCATTACAAACACCAGGCCATGCATACAAGGCCTTTAAATATTTACCACACACGTTGTAACAGATGGCTGCTGTTTTAGCAACTGCCAGACCTTAAGTCGAAATGAGATGAAGCGCTATTGTCGAGTTATCGCGCCATTGATTGGTTATAGATAAGCTCAGGTCGAGGATTAAGAACAGCTCGTCCGCGAGCATGCTTTGAACATATGAAGGAGAGCCTCAAAAACAATTTTCCCATGGGCTTCGATAAGCTTTTTTATGGTTATAAGAGCAATTGAGTTCTTCATATCCACTGTCTAGGAAGCAGTTAAGGCCATTTCTGTCTTAACCGTTGTTCCCTCTGTTCTTGTGTTTTTCGATATTGGGATATTAATGCTCAGTATTCGGGATATTGCATTGCACTGAAATGAATTGATATCACCAGTACCCCAGAACTTGTTGTTGGCTTTGTGTCTGGCGTTTGGCGCCAACTCCCATGTCCTCTGTCAGACAGAGTTTATTAATATCGGTTTCACGACACACAGGTCGGTTTCTCTTCTGTTGAAGTTGATGTATAGCCTGACTACAAGACAACCATCCGTTCCTGGAACATGCAAACTGTTTTACGCCAAAAAGCTGTGCCACTGCTCAGCGACTCGTTAAATCGGTGAATCAATGTTTGCCACATGAAAAGCAAAGAGTGATACTATACAACGCAATTACGTCGCCACAGGGCTATTTTTAATGTGGTTTAGCGTGTAAAACAAATCTAACGTGTCAACTTTTATATCCGATAGGCCTAAGCATTAAAAAAATAAAAATGACTTTTTTGTTATACCTCGCTTTATCTGTTGTATCCAAGAAGGCGATACAACCCAGTCATTCGTCATGCGAAATTACAACGATACATTAACTGTAACAGGTCACACAGATTCCCATATATCTATGTCACATCTATCACCCAGTTTCCGAGACTCTGGAGCCATATGTTTACAAGAATTCGATATTCATAGGTTGGAATAAATCTTTTCTCACACTGTTTTTTTTTTTTTTTTTTTTTGGGGGGGGGGGGGGGGGGAAATATTATTAAAAAAATTAGTATGTCAAAAGAAAGAAAAATTTCTTCTGATGTTAAAGTCCACTTATCAGTTATTATGAAAATTCCTAAGGTATTTGCTAAGCAGATTTTTTTTTCTTTCACCACAAAAAAGTGAGGTAATTTGTTTACCAGACAGAGCAATTAAAACATTGTGTCGTTAAATTCAAATAAATATGAGCATAGCCATTGCACACATATCCATATCCCAGGCACCCATTTTTTTCCTCATTTTTGTCTTGGTTCCTCAAAATAAATTACATTTCAACAGGAGGACAAGGGCAGCCCATTTCTTTAGTATAAGCTGTACACTGTATTAAATATGTGTAAGTGTTGGGAAAATTAATCAAGTATCAGTGGAAATGCCATAAAAGATATGTCCAAATACAACTACCATTTCTTTTGAAAGGAAGGAATGCAGATATAGGCTACATGTTTGTTTGACTTCTGTAGTGGGTTTTGTGAACCCCGTTGATAAATTATGTTGTGTAATGGTCTACGTGTGCACAGAAAGAGATTTTACAAAATTTTAACGGGAAGAAACATTTGTGACATAATGCCACTTTGGAATTAAACCATTATCGTTCGTTTAAACGTTACACGTTACCGTACCCAATCAAAAACGTCAAAATACACAAGCATAGCTATTCATAATATAGTTTCCAATAGTCTTTTCAGTAACGCTTACCTTATTATGGTGTATTTATTCAGTTTAAATCAAAACAATTTCAATCCTTCCCCAGAACTGTTGGTTTACAAGGCTTCAGCTTAATCCCTGTATTGGACAGCGGATTTCTAGATTCCCGTGCAGCAATTTTTGTACGAAAGGGACGTCGTGGCAATAACCGATCGACGCACCAATGGGACAGTGCGCAGTGCTATGGTCGTTTAAAAGCCAGAGGCCGCTTTTACAAAGGGCACGTAACGTTACGTGCTCTTAACTTCCATGGAGACCAGTATTGCAGGTATTACATCGCTAGGGTAGATACGTGCACGTGGATGTAGCGCTACGTGCGCTTTGTGAAACGGTCCTGTTGTATGTCTAACTAACACCGGAAATGGTCCCCCGGGTCAGGGTGCTAGTCCAGCACATTGACTCAGGAGCCCCTGACTAGTGCGGTCGATGTGAGTGCCCATGCATGCTGGTTTCATCTCCGGTCGTACGTGGAAAGATCTGCCAGCAGCCTGCGGATAGTCGTGGCTTTCCCTATGCCTCTGCCCGGTTTCTCCCCACCATAATGCTGGCCGCCGCCGTATAAATGAAACAGTTTAATTCGGCATAAAACACGTCGGTCAAAAATTTACCCACCAAAACACTGAAATTCTTGTTAACGCGTAACGGCACACACATGATTTAATACCACAGAAAAAGCAATGCTTTTGTATGCTTGATATGTGATTACATAGACCTCATTTTATAACACATACCACAACCAATTCTCACCGCTAACGTAAACGGTTATCATCTAACCATTATGGTTAAAAGAATAGACAGCCCTAAACAAAATACATACATGCACCGATAAAGTATCTCACACTACATTTAAAAAGCATAACTTTTTATGTTTATGATGTTAAATAACCGAGATTTTGCAGTTTCAAATGTTCAGAATTACGCTCATCGAGACTATCCGAAGTGCCGCCATGTTATCCGTTTTATCAAAGCAGGTGCGAGTTATTTCTGAAAACCCGATGATGTGTCTGTTTCTGCTTACGTCACCCGGACTGTTATACCTATAAACCATATGCTCATCGGGTACGAGTGACACCCTGTTTTTCAGTTACTCTAACATGGCGCATCTCTCGCAAGTCACCAAAACATGTCACAAAACAGTGCCTGTGAGCGCTTAGGTCCGTTCTCACCTCTATTTCTAAATGACTTGGGTTATATTATTTGTTGTCTACACCCCCATTCCTAAATAACTGGGGTTGTATTTATTGTTGTCTACACCTCTATTCCCAAATAACTCTTGTCGTATTATTTGTTGTCTACACCCATATTCCTAAATATCTCGGGTTGTATTATTTGTTGTCTACACCTCTATTCCTAAATAACTGGGATTGTATTATTTGTTGTCTACACCCCTATTCCTAAATAACTGGGGTTGTATTATTTGTTGTCTACACCCCTATTCCTAAATACCTCGGGATGTATTATTTGTTGTCTACACCTTTATTCCTAAATATCTCGGGTTGCATTATTTGTTGTCTATGCCCCTATTCCTAAATAACTCGGGTTGTATTATTTGCTGTCTACACCCCTATTCCTAAATACCTCGGGATGTATTATTTGTTGTCTACACCCCCTATTTCTAAATAACTCGGGTTGTATTATTTGTTGTCTACACCCCTATTCCTAAATATCTCGGGTTGTATTATTTGTTGTCTACACCCCTATTCCTAAATAACTCGGGTTGTATCATTTCTGGTCTAGATGCTGGTCCCTTTCTTTATCACATTATACAATTTCGTCTTTTCTTTAACACGCTTTTTACACATGTATGGAATATGCACCGGAAGGAAACCACCTCACCGACCAAGAGCCTGTGAAACCTCTTGAAGCCACGTCAGAATCAGCTAGAAAAATGCAGCATCCAATCAGAAAAAGAGGAAACAATATCCGCCAGAAGACAGCATTTCCTTCTGCCAATGGAGGAATCAACTTCCTGTTATTAAGAGCGGTTTCTTTCGCATGCTCAAAACTATGTGTTTAATTGGCTGTTAATCAAATATTCATTTTAAGACATTAGTATTGAAAAAAAACACTAGAAACATCCTGAAAAACACTGAGGATTTGTTAGATAATTATCCTCAGTGTCACCGAAGGTTTTATACACGGCCAATGTAGCCAATGAAAAATCGACAGAGATAGGCCTAATCTGAGAGATTGTTCACTCCAAGAGCGAATCTGTTACAATTAGGTACTTACATTAATTCTTGACGGAAGCAATGGTTCCTGTAAAGGCTATGGCGTGACAAAGTTAAAGTCTGTAATGGTGGTTTTTTCTCCGATACTCTAACGATGTGCTCGGTTCTAATGGCGCCTCTTCCTGATAACAGAATAATAGTCCCTGCAATTAGCAATACATCTGAATTCGTTCTTTTCCAAACAAAAAAGGCGTTACATCTATGACACTGTTACAAATTATTTCCTTTGTCAACATCCAATACAGTACACTTCCATATATGGTACAGAAATAGACACAAAGCTCACGCGAGTTCAGGACGAACCTGCCAGTTTACTAAGCACGCGTTGTGACGTCAGCACACGGCCAGAGTTATATTTATGCCACTAAGTCTCTAGCAGCATTAAAAAAGGACTCAACAAAGGTTCCTAGACTGAACAAAAAGGAAATTGTCAGCCTATTGAACACTAGAAGTCAGCAATGGTTCCCTTTATATCTCAAAAGATGAAGACTTGGGTTTTCATAAGCAACTAGCCTGAAATTCACTAGCATCAAAGACATTTTATTCACTTGTGAAATGGAAAGCCCTCTCACCCCTAGGCCAAGGCAAGCAGCGGGTCAAGCTTTGTATTTGGGTCGAGCTTTAAATGAATGAATGAATGAATGGGTTTAACGAAACTTTACAGAATGTCAGTCATATCGTGTCAACGTCAATCGTGTTTTAAAACATAAATGGTCATATTTTGAACCGTGGTTCAGGATCGATGTGAGTTCAAATCTAACTCATGCTTGCCTTCTTTTGGTGGCAAAACACCTGCAGAATAATCACAGCAGAAATCAGCATGAAAGTGGTTGAAGACAACTGTCACATTTCACCTCACCATGAGACGCTAGACGTAATTTTATACCGCGTTTGGCATTACAAGACACCACAAAAACTGTTTATCTAAGATATACATGTAAGGGTGCATCAAATGGTGACCTATCCCATCAGTCCTTTTAGTCATGTTTCTCCGGAAGTATAAGGAGGAACATGCAAAGCTGTCACATGGTCAGACATTCTAGTCTAGTAATTCATCAGTTAATCATTGTTTCATCTGTCCAGGTCTCCGATACAGCTGCCACTGTCTGGAAAATCCCTGCACACACTACATTTGCTATGTCAAGGGCATTTGGTCGTTCTTGTACCGTATGCCTGGTGATCATCAGAGAGTCTTCGTAACAATTTATCAGATTCGTAACCTATGAAGTGACTATTGGTATACTTTAAGTCCTTACATGCGTTCTTTTTCTTTGAAACTTCCATTCGGTTTACCAATGGCTATTGTTTTTCTATTTTAGAGGTCACCTAAACTCTCATAATGTTTTTCAAGATCTCTCAAGAAATCAGACAACGTCACTCACTGAATTTCACCTTTTCATCTTTCTTTTGAGATTTACATATTTGTAAAACAACCGGTGAACCAAATTGGCGGATTAGGGAACTTCGTTGACCAATACCCCTCGGGGAAGGGTAGGTGGGTTCGAAAAAAATGAGACTGAGAAAATGAGAAAGAAATTAATCCTCAGTCGATGCGTTCGATTAACCAGTTCAATGTCCTGCCTCAGTCCGTCAGACCATTCTAAATAATATACAAAAAAACCCATCGCAAATTAAGGTAGAAACTTCATCTATGAACTTTAATTGCTTTCCGTTCCTGGTACGCTCAAACCACGGGAAGTCATTTATCTTGGAGAGTGTGACTTTAGATCGTTCTCTTGCACCAGCAGATGGCTCTTACGTTTAACAACGGGTAACCGTATTCAAGTCAACAACTGAAATGAGCTTATGGACTTTTACCTATTTATCCTACAAAGCGCCCAGATTAGCTGAGATTCACTCCGGCTTGATGACGACCGTTTTGCTTTGTCCCAGCCTATTGAGGTCTCATGGTCTCAAATCACAATCAGGTCCTAGTATTGATTACTTAGTTTCATCATACTGGAAGCAAATTCCCGGTCGTCTCCAACTAGTACATGTGTCTGGTTATTGTCTCATTGTGGCTTAAATATTGCCAATAAAACCTGTACAGCCTTAACGCACAGGATCGAGTGAGTAAGTGAGTAAGTGAGTGAGTGCTTGGGGTTTAACATCGTACTCAACAATTTTTCAGTCACATGACGACGAAAGAATCCTTAGAGTGTATGTAATGTGCCTCGTTGTTGCAGGACGGATTTCCACCGCTCTTTTATCTAGTGCTACTTCACCGCCCGAGCCATTATACTGATACGAGTCGTTGCACTATCCCCTTCATGTTGAACGCCAAGCGTTGAAGTTACAACTCTCTCTTTTAAATTCTTAGGTGTGAGTCGACACAGGACTGATCCTGGATCTACCGCTCCCGCTCTACCAACTGTGCTATACGGGCCGGTGCCGGCAGGATCGATGTCAAATACATTGTCTCATAAATGACATCACTGAATAACATCAACGAAAAGGATCAAAGTAGAACAAATTATCTAAGAGCGACAGTGAAAATTGAATAGCTCTCACAGACAAAACCAAGGTGGAACACGCTGTCTTTCAACGACAACAAATACTAAATAGCTCAAAGACAAAAAGGAGTCAAAGTCAAACACGCTGGTAAGACCAACTGTTCTTTTACCGCCGTATTGAATTGCATTTTTTTTCTTCTTCTTCTTATACAATGTCCGTCAGTTTTATGACGGAGGGAAACGGGTTGTCAGGAGTAAGCCACCCAGTTTTGGTACTTGAACACCTCATTGGTGTAAAGCAAATCGACTGCAGTGAGCATAAGTCTTAGCTATTATAAACTGTCACCAAGTTGCCATGAAGTTGCCGTGAAGAGTCAGCGTCATATTTATTGGTGGAGGAAATCGTAGTACCCAGAGGAAACAACTGTCCTGCCTCAGGCATCTCACAAACCTTCCTGACTTAAAACTGCAGTCCAAAAAAAGAAAAACGAGATCTGGATTTGAAAATCCGATTTCTTTGTTTAAGAGCCTGCCCGTAGCCGCGATCCAGCCATTTAAACGTCTGATAGCGCACTCGCTATACTATACGGATTTGCTATCACTACGGATATGATATTACGATTTCACTGGGCTGCTTAAGCTGGTGGTATGTTTAAGCCTTTGTAGAAAAGGAAACCCTCACTACGCGTCCAGAAATAGCGTAAAAACTATAAATAAAACACAAGAACTAGAACATTGATCTATTTAATGACGTGACCGTTCCTATAATAGCTCTGCTTTGTGGATAATGGAACGAGCGTATTGTAAAGCTATTTGGAACACAAAGCCTCCAGATTAGTGGACACGCATGCCAGGCTGATATTAGACAATCCCTAATGTAACTGTTTACACCCACGTGTATATATTTGTTAAGGTTTAGTTTTGTCTTGTGGCTCGAAGAAGTGGTTTTGCAATAGGTTATAACTGCACATGAATAGTATAGTCTATTTCATTTAGCCAGTCGTGAGTGAGTGCTTGGGGTTTAACGTCGTACTCAACAATTTTTCAGTCATATTTCATATGAAATCTTTAGGGTGCACGTGTAACGTGGCAGGACGGATTTCCACCGCTCTTTTATTTAGTGCTGCCTCACTGAGACGACTTACCGAAGGCAAGTAAGCCGCCCGCCCGAGCCATTATACTGATACGGGTCAACCAGTCGTTGCACTATCCCCTTCATGCTGAACGCCAAGCGAGGAAGTTACAACTTCCTCCTTTAAAGTCTTAGGTATGACTCGATCAAGGATTGATCCTGAATCTACCGGTCCCGAAGCGGACGCTCTACCAACTGTGCTATCCGGGCCGGTCATTTAGCCAGTCGTCTAGATGAATATTCAGATCTCTGTAAAATCGGTCGTACTTGCTAGCAAAATTGCCTTTAGTCAGTGACAGCTAACAACCCAAACTCTATACGTGGATACGTTGAAAGTTCAAATTCTTACAAGGAAAATTAAGTTAGAATTTTTTTTAGTTTTTAATCCGTAATTCGTAAAATCCATAAGCTCGGTTTCGAGTGAGTGAGTGAGTGAGTGAGTGCTTAAGGTTTAACGTCGTACTTAAGAATTCTTCACTCATATGATGACGAAGGAGTCCTTAGCATGCATGTAATGTGCCTCCTTGTTGCAGCACGAATTTCCACCGCTCTTTTATTTACTTGCCGAAGGCAAGTAAACCTCCTACCCGAGCCATTATACTGATACGGGTCGTTGCACTATCCCCTTAATGTTGAACCCAAAGCAAGAAAGCTACAACTTCCTCCTATGTCTTAGGACTTAGGTGTGACCCAACCTAGGACAGACCCTGGATCTACAGCCCGGAAACGGACGCTCTACCAACTCAGCCATCGGGGCCGGTAGATCGGATTCGACGGCAAAAACCCCGATTGCCTCGGGTGACAACACGCTTGGGTTGTTACGTTTCACTGACTATTACCAATTGTCGTAGCAAGTAGGACCGATTTCACAGAGAAATAGACTGTAGCTGAAAACATGTACATAGCAATTTTTCTGACTATATTTGAACGTTCCCTTACAGTAGGCATTATTTCTTGGCGTTTTTTAACAGCCCTACTCTTTTGCTTACTTCATACCAGGATAATATGAATAATACATGTACCGACAATTCAGTGTTTTATTTATTTATCTATTTATTTGATTGGTGTTTTACGTCGTGCTCAAGGATATTTTACCAAACACGACGGCGGCCAGTGGGAGGAAACCGGATAGAAACCGGTGAAAACCCACGAAAAATCCGCAGGTTGCTGCAGACCTTCCCACCTACGGCTGGAGAGGAAGCCAGTATGAGTTGGATTTGAACTCGCAGAGACCGCATTGGCGACAGGTTCCTGGGCCATTGCGCCGTGCTGGTGTGCTACCCACATCGGCCAAGAATGTCGCTTTTTAATTCAATACGTTTCACTGTTATTATAAAAACATTCAGTGTTTTTAGATAAACATTTGTAGACTATGTGCCATATTTGACGCACCGGATACTACACACCAATATTTTCCCGTCATTATTGAAAACTGCTGACTACTTCTACTTCCAAGCAACTGTCTTCCGTTCAACAAATATATACTTCTTAGAGTTTGTGATGCTAGTCTTATTTATGAAACTAGTCTCTGGGAATTCGATTTATTTATTTATTTATTTGATTGGAGTTCTACGCTGTACTCAAGAATATTTCACTTATACGACGGCGGCCCATTCATTTATTCGAATGTCGTTTAATGCCGTGGCGAGGATTCTGTTAGAGGCCTACATGTCAGATTTCATTGTGGAAAAGACCGGAGTTGCTGGAGTAAAACAACCTTCTTTGTCTGTACCTGGCAAAATGTTGACATAAGCCGCAGATGCAGGGATGCACAGAAGTTGCACATCTACTCTCTGAAAACTGGCATGCGGCTGAAGGCTCGTAGAGCGAAGGGAAATCTCTCTGAATCCATTCGTCGAAACCAACCGTCAAGCGAAATGGACGTCCCGTGTCGCAAGGCCAATTCCCAAAACACTGTCTAACACAATTCACCAAAGAACTAAGAAAGTATATGAAGTACGACATTCGGAAATTTAACTGGTACCTCGATTTCAACCTAAACTAGGTATAAAGGTTACAAATTCTCTGGACACCGGCGTAAAATTCACTTAAGGCAAAATCATGCTTTAAACGAAATTTGTATGTTATCACACGAACTCGTGTTCACGCGTGTCAGTAGAAGAACATTCCCGTTGAGAACCCATTTAGCGCATTTAAAAGTCAGGTGAAAGTGGAATATCGTAAAGCTGCAAGGGACTGTGCCGCGTGTAACCGTAACCAACTAACCAACGAATCGCTCGCTGGTGGAACCGAGCGGTTTGGTCCAGACCTCAGGGCGTGTTATTAGTAACGTAAGACGACACGGCTTGGGAAGAAATATACCCCAGGGAGTGTGTCCACACGGGCTGACCTGACAGACAATAGCCTGTCGTTTACCCAGACACAGGGAGCCGGACTTCATTACAGTTATAGCTGTCCGTCTCAATCTATCTTATTCAATAATGTCTACGAGTCCAATATCCCGACAGAACTGTGCCGGAACTTTTTACCCTTCATTCTCCAGTGAAATGACGTATGGAGTTCACGAAATTCGACAAGGGCACTGCTGACAGGTTATATTAAGTTTCTGGTCCTATTTGCTAGTAGCCCGACAGGTCTGTCAGGTCTGCCATGAAGAGAGTTATGAAGTTGGAGGTGGGGATAGAGCGTTGTGGACGTTGCAAGAGAACACTGTGTACTGTTCCACGATCTCGTTATTAGCTCAGTGTTGGGCATATTCTGAGAAAATAACACTTGAGGGGTACATATAAAACTGATGGTCGTTTCCAAATCTATTTCCTGACTGACATTTTCCCCGATGTCCACAAATTGAAAATGACAAATAGGAAAATAGCAGCCAGATTATCATCGACAAAAGTCAATACTCAATACAAAAATTGCGGACTACAAATGTCATTTTTACAATTTGTTTATTTATTTGATTTGATTCGTCATGGATCATATCGTTAATGTCTCTCCGGTGTTTCCATTTGTTTGCCGGGTCCCACACTGGTATTCATGTTTTCCCACTGGAGCCCACATGCCAGTAATGGTCAGTAAACCTAACTGGTATTCCAAGATTCTCTGGACTTTGTACATGTTTAGATGAGACCGGGTACGGGCTCTCGCAAACTAACGCAGCCAAAAGATGTGATTTTAAGGTCAACTACTAGTCCGATTAAACGTCGTGCATAGTCGGACCCGTCAGCGTAACGGCGCTCCAAACAACATGGGCGAAATAACATCTTTTACAGAGTCACTGCCTTTTCTTGCGTAAATTCGCGAGAGCCCTAAAATGACGACTCGGCTTACACGATCCTGACACCGACAATTAGAAGCTAGATGTGACTTGTACACCGTCAATGCTGTATTCTATAATATTCACTTAGAATCGTTGTAGGTGTAGAGTTGTAGGACTTTGAAAAATTTTATTTCTAGTTCATCGCACTTTGTTGAGATGGTGATCGGTTTCATTAGTAAACCACCGGTCTTTGGCAAGAAAGTGACAGACTTTACAACGCAAAGACAGTCTCCTGAGAGAGAGAGTTCAATGTGTATGGCATATGGGGGAAGGCATGTTAACATCACTGAACATTGATAGCGAAGTTAACCGCCCGCCACTAGCGGTCATATCTGTTATTTGCATGACAACGTTAGCAGCCAGATGAATCGGCTTGCACAGCAGCGGGAGCGGGGACATGTGTAGAATTTCATATTTGACCGCACTGCCATCCGCATGAACAGCATGATTCAAGGCATTAAATCATTATTGTAGACGAGCAGAATTCATATGACATTCCTGATTCTTTCACTTAGACGAAAAATAGATCAAATGATTTGAGTAAAACCTTGAAGGAATGCTTACCACAGGGAAAATAGATATTACAGCCTATCACTGAAGGATTGCTTACCATGGGGAAAACAGGTATTACAGCCTATCACTGAAGGAATGCTTACCACAAGGGAAATAGGTATTACAGCCTATCACCGAAGGAATGCTTTCCACGGGGAAAACAGGTATTACAGCCTATCACTGAAGGAATGCTTACCACGGGGAAAACAGGTATTACAACCTATCACTGAAGGAATGCTTACCACGGGGGAAACAGGTATTACAGCCTATCACTGAAGGAATGCTTACCACGGGGAAAACAGGTATTACAGCCTATCACTGAAGGAATGCTTACCACGGGGAAAACAGGTATTACAGCCTATCACTGAAGGAATGCTTACCACGGGGAAAACAGGTACTACAGCCTATCACTGAAGGAATGCTTACCACGGGGGAAATAGGTATTACAGCCTATCACCGAAGGAATGCTTACCACGGGGAAAACGTATTACAGCCTATCACTGAAGGAATGCTTACCACGGGGAAAACAGGTATTACAGCCTATCATTGAAGGAATGCTTACCACGGGGAAAACAGGTATTACAGCCTATCACTGAAGGAATGCTTACCACGGGGAAAACAGGTATTACAGCCTATCACTGAAGGAATGCTTACCACGGGGAAAACAGGTATTACAGCCTATCACTGAAGGAATGCTTACCACGGGGAAAACAGGTATTACAACCTATCACTGAAGGAATGCTTACCACGGGGAAAACAGGTATTACAGCCTATCACTGAAGGAATGCTTACCACGGGGAAAACAGGTATTACAGCCTATCACTGAAGGAATGCTTACCACGGGGAAAACAGGTATTACAGCCTATCACTGAAGGAATGTTTTCCAGGGGGAAAACAGGTATTACAGCCTATCACTGAAGGAATGCTTACCACGGGGAAAACAGGTATTACAGCCTATCACTGAAGGAATGCTTACCACGGGGGAAACAGTATTACAGCCTATCACTGAAGGAATGCCTACCACGGTTGAAACAGGTATTACAGCCTATCACTGAAGGAATGCTTACCACGTGGAAAACAGGTATTACAGCCTATCACTGAAGGAATGCTTACCACGGGGAAAATAGGTATTACAGCCTATCACTGAAGGAATGCTTACCACCTGGAAAACAGGTATTACAGCCTATCACTGAAGGAATGCTTACCACGGGGAAAACAGGTATTACAGCCTATCACTGAAGGAATGCTTACCACGGGAAAAAACACTTATCACAGCCTATCACTCATTCATCCAGCGCTTCCAGGTTTATAATCCACAATATAAAGTACCATCTCCATTATCTGCATAGAGTACACTGATGAGGCAGAATAGAATATGCAAGTCTACAGCATAGAAAATAAAACCACAAGAAGTCTTAAACGTCGATAAGACTTGTTCTAGAATGCAAATCGGCTCCAGTTTAAGCAGACCCATTTATTCGTTTGTACTGTGTGTAAATAGGTTATTTGTATTATCATCTTTCTCTTTTAACCAGTCTCCTAAATTCAGCTGCCGGCCGTACGTGGGAAGGTCTGCCAGCAGCCTGCGGATTGTCTTGGTTTTCTCCCAGACTCTGTCCGGTTTCCTCCCACCAAAATGCTGGCCGTCGTCGTATAAGTGAAATATTCTTGAGTGTGGCGTATAACACCAGTCAAATAAATAAATAAATAAAATATTCAACTATGTGTAAAATCAGTCACACTAGCTAACAAAATCGGATTTAGTCCATGGCATGTAATAGCACAAGCTCCCTTGTCTCTGGATAATTATGACTTCACCCCAGGTAATGAGTTCTTGGTGTCGAAACAAGGGTTATAGAGTTTAATAAATTAGAAACACTGTTTTAATTTTATTTCCTTTGCAACTATATTGACTTCCTGCACATCGACGCGCGGAGCTTGTTCACAGCTCACCAATTGTAAAACATCTGTCAACCAAAATGGATGTGTAAAATACGAGATTTTGACGGATTCATGTAAAGAGAAACCGTCAATGGATTTCATCAATGTTAGAAAGACGAAATATTCTATGTGAATGGACAGTATCCGACATGTATAACTTGCTAGTTTATAAGTTGTCGATAATGAAAATATGTATTCCAGTTGCGCTGAAACCAATGTGACGAGGTCATGTCTAATTCTTTGTAACGTTATTATAAAGATTAGAAGTATGATTACAACAGTACTACAATCACCACTTGACCAAAACATAAGATTACAGGGAAATAACATCCTATATGCATCCAAAGCCTTCGTTCACAAGTTTAAGAGTCAGTGAGTGCTTGGGGTTTAACGTCGCTCTTAACAATTTTTCAGTCATATAACGCGAAGGAATCCTAATAGTGCATGTAGTGAGCCTCCTTGTTGCAGGACGAATTTCCACCGCTCTTTTATCTAGTGCTGCTTCACTGAGACGCCTTACCGACGGCAAGTAAGCTGCCCCGCCCGAGCCATTATAATGATATGGGTCAAACAGCGAGGAAGCCGCAACTTCTTTTAAAGTGTTAGGTGTGACTCGACCCACGATTGACCCTGGATCTACCACTCCACAAGTTTAAGACGATGCTCATCAACGCAACAAATGTTTAGATACATGTCATACATTCATGTCAAAGGCGACTTGAATGAATGTTACAAAACTCCAACTATTATAACTCATGCTGGTTCAGTCGCATTAGCGGACAGGGAACACTGTTGTCTTGTGTGGCATTGCATGAAGCTCTTTACAAATCATTTGCCTTCCACTAATATGAGAGTGACACACGTGGGACTGTCTGCCAGTAACTCGCCAAAGGACGGTGGTTTAGCCCGATTTCTCCCACTTGACAAACTGGCCATATTTAAAGAGGAGAAATCTATGGGCATGGCTTAAAAGAACAATTGAAGAAATAAATCGTTTAAGTGTGAGGAATTTATTTTTAGAGGAGGGCAATAAAATCAATTCCGCACAGACAAACAAAATCAGGAAACAGCTGATCTGAACTCATTTACAGAAGGAATGAAACTGGGTACATCGATATTGGTCTTAAATGTGAAAGCGTCTAGAACTACCTTCCAGACTTGGTTATTACCACACATTGCAATATATCAAATGAAATCATTGTGGTTTTAAAGTTCACTTTGCTTACAAACAATAATTGACATCCCTGTATTCCATGCATGTAAAGTTTGTCCCAAAGTACCTGGAAAGGTAAGGCGGAGGATCACTCCCAGAGACGTAGGATAAGAAAATGCAAATTTCAAAATCCAGCAAAGTTCTGTAAATTTCTAAATAAGAAGTATATAACTTTATGGAATCACCCATAAAAGTTATATGGATTGGTTGCTTTGTAATAACCCTGACAAAAATGCACTTTCGTTCAAAAAAGCCAATTTTTTCTTCAAACGCGGCACTGTGTCTTTAATTTACAGTATGAAGATCAACGTTAACCAAAAGAAAATCTTCCCTGACACTTTTATGTGTGTATTTCTACGTGCTGTCAAAGTTTCGTTCTGGTTAACGTTGGTCTTCATATGTAAAACATGTCATGTTGTGATATGTTTGAAATTTGTATTTCGGCCATTTTCTCCCAGGCATACTTCATAGCACATAGAACTAATGAAGTCACTCAAGGAAGTTCGAGTCTGCCTTGTTTCTTTTTTGATAAGTGTTGTCATAAATAAGAATTGCTAATTGTTAAGCTATGGTGTTACGTAACTTGTGGCAACTATAACGAAATCATACGTCAATTCTGATTGAGAGCACATGTGGTCCTCTAGCTATCATTAACATTAACATGTTTATGATAGCAGAAGTATAAAGCTGAGCATTTGTTGTATGTGTATTTGATTGATCGGTGCATGAGTCAAGAATTTAGGAAAGTTAAACTTGTGATGCCGTGATTTTACCCCTTTACAGTGTCTGATGCACAGAACGATATTTCAGTGCGACTGGAGCAGTCTAACATCTTTCGATTTTATTCCCTGTACATTGCTTCAGTGTATGTTTGGAGCTTTATAAGTCGAATGCTTATCATATAACAGGAAAATAAGAGTAAAACAGAACTGAAAACATGTAGCCTTACGAGTGTGTCAGCAGCTGTCACTCACAGCTATAGTCAGTTTCGTTTCTTGAGGTGCACAATTTCTTGAACCTGGGCCGATTCCCAGCCTTACCATACCAGGTCCTTTCCGTGTCTTTAAGTCGTAGCTAACAAAATTTCATGATTACTTCTTTCCGGCATTTGTGTAATTATATTTGCAGTATTCGGTGACCTTGTGATGGAAGTGATGGTTTGTCTCTGTGAATAATGATTTTTCGTATTACATTTGTCCTACAACACATCAACAAAGCCGGTACTGTTTCGTATTTTTCGAATTAACTACTACTTCCCGAAGGAACACTTTGTTCTTTATGGAATTAGAAAGATCAAAGGTGGCGAGAGATCGGAAGATTGTGCCAATACCCAAGATGATTCCACGAGATTTGTTATCTGGTTAACTTCCTGTACTCACACATAACGCAATTATTGAATATGGCTTCACCGGAAATCATATAATCATGGTCATTTGTTAGCTAGGCTTTGGCTGGACTGTTTGTGACAGCTGTGATTGGATGCATGTAGAAAAAATGGTTTTAAGCAATGATTTGGCTGTCAGTATCAATAGCTCATAGAATCACATGCCAACTTTCATGCGACAAACTTTTGTTTCGTGGGAAACTTTGCTTGCCTAAAGTAATTCGAGTCACAGCTGTACAGTGTTTGTTCATTCCTATGATTGCTATGGCGATTTTGTGGGAAAACTCATAAAAAAGAAGCCATGTATCAGAGCACAACAAGGATCACTCTGGTTTGGATCCACGACACAACTGCGCTGGAAAAGGTGGTGCATTTGTTACATGGTATGCTGTGACTTATATGTATACGTCTGACTACCGAGGGTCCAATACGAGAATAACAACGTCTTTTGTGGCTATTATGCTTAAGTAAGAAATAGTGTTTTGCTACGCTTCGCTTCTTAAAGCAGACTTTTCAAGTTACAACTTCATCCTAAACAGTCAGAATCGAAACCCCTGCCGAAGAAAAAGGCTGCAGGTATTTAGTTGTTTTTGCCCGGGATACTTAATTTGATGTGCTTGTACGTAACTAATGGTTCCTTACGAATACTGTGCCTTCAGAGAGACAACATAGAATGTCCACTACTTGACTGGTCGATGCGATAGGCCTACCATAGCTAAGCTAAACTCAGTAATTCCACTGTTGTACGATTCTAGTCATGTTAGTGCTCAGTATGCCCAGAGGAATTGCTTCCAGACAAGGTGTTAGGCTTTTATATGATTGGTGGGCATGTGACTTCGATTTCAGGCGTTACAATAACAGTTGGCATCCATTTCAACAACCGCACAATTTCCCCCTTAGGCGCTGCCGCACCCAAACGTCTTTAGCACATTTTCTTCTTCATTACCCTGTCTTCCGGTCGATGCCCCTGTGGTGAGACAGCTCACACGAAGCCAATCTCAGAAACTTTTGTGAATCGAGCCCCAGACACGACAATAAAGTAGAGAAGGCAAGCAATGTTTCTAACGACTAAAAGGGGTCACACCTACATCTGGGAGTATAATGCAATTGGCTAAACAATGAGGTGTGAATTGTTAAGGCCAGCAGGCTGATTTACAACAGTGTTAAAGATTTTTCACTCCATGCGTTAGTGAACCGTTAAACAGAAGCGGTATATATGGCACCATATATAAATTGTGTTTTTTCTGACATATTCACTGTGAGCCGTGTCTGCTTATCGTTTAGTGCTAAAAAGCAATGTACTTCGGAACAGAAAAAAAAAACAAATATTAACACCAGATACCATTTTTGTAACATTTCTCTTAAATCCACCTTATAAACGTTCTTCAAACAAAGAAAATATTTCCCGTGGTCTACAAAATGTTACTATCAATGTTTTAAAACTTTTCCCGCTCATCTCTTGAGCTCAAAATTTGCCATCTATTTGGGGAACTAACTAACAAAAACAACTATAATGCCTTGTTGTGTTATACTGAACACAAGATTCAAATTGCCTTGCGAACAATCTAAGGGGTAATCCTATCATAGATTGGGGTCAAATTTACAACATGAAATGATATCAGTTGCACGTCTCTCTGTCAACCGAAGACCAACAATCGTGAATGGTAAAGACAGACGCTTGTTAGCGACAAACATGAAGTCTTATGGCACTCGATGGCGTTAGCTCGCACATCAGAGTACACGTCGTCATTTACGTGTCTGTACTCTTCGCGAAGTAATCGTATCTACACCGTCGTTTTACAGAACCACTCAGACCAGATATACCTCAGGGTGTCGTATTTCGAAAAGCCCTTTTACTCTCAAAAGTAGGGAGTTTATTTGATGCCGTCGGGAATCGAATGGTCAGGAATGCTCTTATCACAGAAATGCGAATTTCAGCGCCGAATTTCCCGGGTTGAAAACACCACTCGAGTAAAACGTGTTCTAGACGATTGCAGATTTGCATGAGAAATTTGACGGCACTTTCCGCAGAATGATGATCGCGCTTAAGGGGGGCAGTCCTAAGTGGATCTAAACCCGAATGTGACCTTCGCACGTGGCTCTGAATTGTTTTATACAATCCTTATATTAGCATGGCATCATTCTAAATGTGGATAGCCTACTAAGTGAAGAAGCAATACTTTTCCGATTGTTATTCATATTTGTGGCATTTAAGCCATCTCGGCACGTGAAAGACAAATCGCATGCTTAATACAGTTATTCGAGTACGTGGAACGAAATCTTCATCCCCGAATGATGCTAAGTGACAATTTTTTTATCTTGAAGGAAAGTTTCGCGTTATTGACCTGATTGCCCAAGATATCGGTTCACTGATTGCGTTTATCATCACAGTTAATGACTGAATCCCGTGCCTCCAATCACCCAACATATAAATAATACATTATAAAAGATTTACAGCACAGAGAGTGAAACCAGAGCAGCGATGACAGTGTAATGGACCACAGATGGTTACACGTAATCTGCGAAAGACGGCCACTTTTCAGCTAAACTCAGCTAGAGTTCTATTCTAACTTTTCATGTAAATTATTATATAGTAGCAATTTACAAGCCCCCTACCGTTATGGCCTGAGCAGAATTAAGTAACAAAAATCAGAAGTCACTGGTCTAGAATTACTCTCAGTGCATTGTCATCATCACAGTTAACACACAGCAACATGAAAACAGTCCAGATATACAAGGCCTGGGGGATGCTTAGTCCACGAGTCGAATTCTGATTGTTGCAGGAATGCAATGTAAAACATTAACACCATAAAGTGTAAAACCAGAGTCAACATTGTGAATGATAACAAACACTAGAACGTGACCACTGACATGCGGCTTGTTGTCACAGTAAGTGTCACACTTACAATACAGCCAATACCCGTCACTTTGTAGATCAGGGTTGAATGCTTATGTCTTGACGGCGTGGTCACTTTTTGGTAATATTTCTCCTATTTTCTGCTTCTTTTAACATGTTGAATAGATTCAGCTATCTGTAAAATCAGTACTCACTACCAAAGAGGCATTTCGTCACGGACACGTTATTCCAAAAGCTATACACACCGATATATCGTACATCCGCGTTCTTGCAAAGACCTTCCAGTTTGAATACTCTTCTAATCCATGATTCTTCGACGTAGTTATTCACAAGAAAGTAGCAAACTGGATAATAACTTCAGTGAGTGAGTGAGTGTGTGCTTGGGGTTTAACGTCGTGCTCTACAATTTTTCAGTCATATTTTTCAGACGACGAAGGAATCCTTAGGGTGTGTGTAATGTACCTCCTTGTTGCAGGACGGATTTCCACCGCTCTTTTATCTAGTGCTACTTTACCGCCCGAACCATTATACTGATACGAGTCGTTGCACCATCCCCTTCATGTTGAACGCCAAGCGTTGAAGTTACAACTCTCTCTTTTAAATTCTTAGGTGTGAGTCGACACAGGACTGATCCTGGATCTACCGCTCCCGAAGCGGACGCTCCACCAACTGTGCTATACGGGCCGAAGTAATTTGCCCCGCCCGAAGCATTACACTGATACGGGTCAACCAGTCGTTGCACTATCATGCTGAGCGCCAAGCGAGGAAATTACAACTTCCTCTTTTAAAGCCTTAGGTGTGACTCGACCCAGGATTGATCCTGGATCTACCGCTCCCGATGCGGACGCTCCATAACTGGGCTATCCGGGCCAGTAAATATAAGTTTAGATACCTACGGTAATGCTGGTGGCACTGTAAGTCGCCATTGTAAAGTCTTTAACGCTAAGACGTTTAGCAACGTCCGAGTGTCGCAGCTTACGTAAAGCGTTAGGAGTTATATTTTGGCGAACTTCTTAAGGGTTATACATGTGTAACCTTTGTTTCAGTTCAAGAAGTCAAAAATCAGTCAAATAAAAAAGTACGAGACAACAGAGGGGTCTGAAAGAATACCGACTTTTACGCAACACAATGTACATTTGTCCCATTAGTATTTATTTATTATTTATTTCATTGGTGTTTTACGCCGTACTCAAGAATATTTCACTCATACGACGGCGGCCAGCATTGTGGTGGGAGGAAACCGGGCAAAGCCCGGGGGAAACCCACGACCATCCGCAGGTTGCTGGCAGACCTTCTTACCGGTGAGGAAGCCAGCATGAGCTGGACTTGAATTCACAACGACCGCATTGGTGAGAGACTCCTGAGTCATTGCGCTGTGCTAGCGCGCTAACCAACTGAGCCACGGAGGTCGTGTCCCATTAGTAACAGGTGCCAAATGTACCTGTACGGAGACAAATAGAAGAGTCCGTCAAATGTGTTATATTTGTCTTCTCTTAAAACGTAATATAGAATTGTCTGTCAGAATAGTTTCATGCCATTCATATAATAATGTGCTCGTCAAATTTTATGTTCAAAAACACATGCTCCGTGGCCCGAGTGGTTTATACTGGATACTCCAGCAATTCAGCTTAATATGGTTAGCATCAATCCAAATACAGCTTATTCTGGCTTCTTCTCCAGTCATATAGGGTCTGGCAGCAACCTGCTGACGGTCCTAGATCCCGTTTGGCTCTGCCCTGTTTCATCCTACCACAATGTTGTCGTGTAAGTGAAATTTTCTTGAGAACGGCGTACAAAAAACAAATCAAATCAAAATCCCACCACAATGCTAGTGGCCGTCGTATAAGTGAAATATTATTGAGTGCATTTAATACATTTTAATATGTTAGGGCAGCCATTCAGTTCCAGTACTGCATGCTGAGTCTGATATCGTGACTGTTACAATGGCGCAGGCTGAGTCTGATAACGTGACTGTTACAATGTCGCAAGCTGAGTCTGATAACGTGACTCTTACTATGTCGCAGGCTGAGTCTGATAACGTGACTGTTACAATGGCGCAGTCAAAAGAAGTCACATGTGGTAACAATAATTGTTGCCATGCAAAACTCGCTTCCTGGCGCCTTGTAAGGACAGCTTATTCTCAAAGCGTTCCCATAACTACGGGATGTCTCATGTTTCTTTTTCTATTGGTGAAATGAATATAAATCTGAGTAAGCTTTCTTTGGTTACGTAAGCGACCAATTATAAATCATACCGACTGTGCTAAGCACCAAAATTACAGGCGATTTTAGTCTTTACCTTATTATTGGAGTCCAAATTAAACCTATATAACTCTGTACATGGCTTACATGGATATTATTTCTGAGTGCTGACTCTATGATGTATTGTTACAATTTCTGTCAAGTTTGAGCAGTCAGCTTCAAATAAAGGAAATTAAAATTTCAGATTTCAGCCCACTCTGGGTTTGTAAAACCAGGTCCTCTGACCTAATTCCTTCTGATTCCTAACAAGAGTAAATTCTTACACATTAAGGTCAACGTTAACCGGGGGAAGGGGGGGGGGGCTAAGCCGAATAAGCCGAATAAGCCCATCCTTAGACATTCTCATTTATCTTCACATCAATAAATCAGCATTGTCATAGAGACATATATCATAATCAGATTATCTCAGAGTTAATTTATTGACTTTCTACGACCAGTGGAATCCCGTGCGCTCTGCTGGAATTGATACTACAGGGTCATGACTAAGTGAACAATTTGGTCGTTTATTAAGCTCTAAAGGGCTTTGTTACCGTGATCCCTATAAAAAAATGCCACAGAGGACAGAAATATTAACGATATCCACTGAATTAGATGGCCTCGTTCGCAAATCTAACATCAAAGCCACCACAGACATCATAACAAATTTGACCTTGGAAATCTCTCTCTCTCTCTCTCTCTCTCTCTCTCTCTCTCTCTCTCTCTCTCTCTCTCTCTCTCTCTCTCTCTCTCTCTCTCTCTCTCTCTCTCTCTCTCTCTCACACACACACGCACACACACACACACACACACACACACACACATAACACATAAGACATTCAATCTCATATGGAGATGAGTTGAATCGCACTACTTTAACGGAAAATCAATACTCTTGACTGTACGAAGATTAGTTGCCGTTAAGAGTTAAGTCTAATCATGGCTGGAAACATAGGTTTTGAATTCACTGCCGTTCCTCATGAGTAAGTAAGTGCTCGTATATCAAATCGAGTTTACTTGTGACGTTTTAATGGCTGAAAACCTCCAGGGACTTAATAGTTTAACGTTCTCCGGAGAACCTTACTATAGTGTAACCACTTCCCATTTTTGCAATAAAAAATGACAATAAAAAAACACATCCGAGCCTAAACCAGTTCATGCGATCATGGTACATTATACAGATAGTGCATGCATTTGTACGTCGATAAGGGAGCTATAACCACCGTCTGGTGTTTACTTTACGAACAAACAGGCGCCAGAGCTTTCAAAGGAAGATAACTGTTGTGGAATTAGCACGAGATCGTTGGACATTGCCTCGTCAACGTGGAATAATGCTTTGTGAGCGTGACATTGCATTGCTTGGCGCGCGTGATCGTTGTACATCATGTTTGACAAAATATCATGTGACCGTTTCTCGACCACTGAAAACTGAGAATTACCCTATGAGATATAATAATCTCCTTTATCAAATTTTTCGTTAGTTATTTCATGGAATTTCCCATTGCTCTCAACATTTCTTCATTTATGTCAATGTAACCAGGTTTGCAGTACTTGGAAAATTAGGCATTGTCAGAAGGGAAACGAAATATATCGCCGAGAATTCCCAAGTTGCGACACAGGTCGCCTTCCACTCAGTAACATAACTTTCGTGGACTTTCTGAGTTATCCTGCATACATTTACATGTTATTCCCGCGTGTCAAATGTCAGTTCACATGCCATTACAGTTTGCTACAAAGAAATATAATTGTAATTTTCCTTAATGATAAGCGATTATTAGTACGTAAAAACAGAGCTACTGAGACAATGGTGGCTAAACATATAATTGCACAAGGACACAGCGACCTGGCGCTAAGCCATAATCATTCATTCAAATACACAGCTATACGCCAAGACACAGCTTTTAAACATATGCATCGAAACAAACATTCGTATACCAGCCGTCAACCAAGATGGTCGTTGCAGGTCGCAATAGTGGCAAGTCCAATTCCCAAAACGGCGTTTAATGACGTTAAAAACAGCTATTCAGAGAGTCAGGTCCTAAATATTATCACGATTTAAGGACACATTTACTTAATGACACAGATTCTTGGATGTCTCCTTGTGTGACGGATGTGTTCCTGACGAATGTCGTCTTTTGTGATCCATGTGTCCCGGATTTATGTCGTCTTGTATGCGGATGTATTCCAGATAGACGTCGTCTTGTGTGTCTGATGTATTC
Organism: Liolophura sinensis; assembly: GCF_032854445.1. Classification (NCBI taxonomy): domain Eukaryota; kingdom Metazoa; phylum Mollusca; class Polyplacophora; order Chitonida; family Chitonidae; genus Liolophura; species Liolophura sinensis. The sequence continues at coordinate 4,047,110 of NC_088305.1, read as the reverse complement.
CACATGAACATCGTCTTGTGTGTCGGATGTGTTCCACATTAACGTCGTCTTGTGTGTCGGATGTATTCCACATTAACGTCGTCTTGTGTGTTGGATGTATTCCGGTTGGATGACTCCTTGTGTGACGGATGTGTTCCGGGCGAATGTCGTCTCTTGTGACCCTTGTGTCCCGGATTTATGTCGTCTTGCATGCGGATGCATTCCAGATGGACGTCGGCTTGTGTGTCGGATGTATTCCAGATGGACGTCGTCTTGTGTGCAGATGTATTCCAGTTAGACGTCGCCTTGTGTGTCGGATGTATTCCACATGAACGTCGCCTTGTGTGTTTTAGGTATTCCGGGTGGATACCTCCTTGTATGACAGATGTTTTCCGGATGAATGTCGTCTTTTGTGACCCATGTGTCCCGGATTTATGTCGTCTTGTGTGCGGATGTATTCCAGATTGGCGTTGTGTTGTGTGTCGTATGTATTCCAGATGGACATCGTCTTGTCTGTCGTATGTATTCCACATTAACGTCGTCTTGTGTGTCGGATGTATTCCACATGAACGTCGTCTTGTGTGTTGGATGTATTCCGGGTGGATGGCTCCTGGTGTGACGGATGTGTTCTGGATGAATGTCGTCTTTTGTGACCGATGTGTCAAGGATTTATGTCGTCTTGCATGCGGATACATTCCAGATGGACGTCGTCTTGTGTGTCGAATGTATTCCAGATGGACGTCGTCTTGTGTGTTGGATGTATTCCAGATGGACGTGGCCTTGTGTGTCGGATGTATTCCACATGAACGTCGCCTTGTGTGTTTTAGGTATTCCGGGTGGATGCCTCCTTGTATGACTGATGTTTTCCGGATGAATGTCGTCTTTTGTGACCCATGTGTCCCGGATTTATGTCGTCTTGTGTGCGGATGCATTCCAGATTGACGCTGTGTTGTGTGTCGTATGTATTCCAGATGGACGTCGTCTTGTTTGTCGGATGTATCCCGGATTGATGTCTTCTTGCGTGCCGGGTGTATTCCGGATTGATGTCTTCTTGTGTGCCGGATGTATCCGGGATGTATGTTGTCTTGCGTGACAGATGTAGGTCGGATTGATGTCTTCTTGTGTGCCGAATGTATCCCGGATTGATGTCTTCTTGTGTGCCGGATGTATCCAGGATTGATGTCTTCTTGCGTGACAGATGTCTGTCGGATTGATGTCTTCTTGTGTGCCCGCTGTGTACTATCCTAGACTGGCTTGTATGTTCGATTTTTTTCTAATGCTTTTTAATGTCTATCACAGCTTATTAAAGAACGTGATGTTCTCTAGCATCAAGCTGACTTCTTCTGTGACCCCTAAAACGGCTTGTTACCTAGGATAATATTCTTTGAGAAGACGAAGTTTGAGCAGACGGTGAGATCATAATGGTTTCTATGTATGAAAATAATCTCTTTAGAAATAGGAATACGTATCGAGAAGTTTATACCTCGGGCAAAACTGCTGTCTTCCTCCAATGTACATGTCTTCTATCATTTAGTCAAACACGAATAAGGAATACGGCTTTATTTAGAGAACCAGGAAGAAAATGCGCCGAATTCATTTTAAAAAGAATGTGGACTATATGTTTCAAGCTGCGACAATCCCTGTCAATGTAATATGATATTTTCCTGTAGCAATATGTAAGCACAGCACACTGAAACTTACTCCACTTTACTTGTAGGCGCTGGTTAAAGCACTGGGTCTGTGAGAGTGTTAGGTCTCTCAGTATGCCCTGGAGGCGACATATATGTGAAATAGGCTTTATTACAACATTAAGCAGCAGCCAAATTAAGAAATATATAGTATCAGCATGGTCGAGGGCTAAATCCACAGCGGATTTGAAAACGTTATAGCGAGAATGTGGCTGCTGTAAGAAATTTGCAACTGAAAAAAAAACACAAACAAAAAAATTCGATGAGCTACGGTGAGTTATGGACAGGTTAAGGCTTCGTAAAACGATGGTACAGACCATGAAGTTTTTGATTTCCCTACAAGAAGTCAATTAGTACAGCTTTACTATCCCCAAGGTACAATCTGCTGACATGTAGATTGGTCACATGAAATCTGCAGAATATTTCTGCTTCCAATATGGATTGTGGGAGATCATTGAGAACATCTATGTCATCTCATGCGTACATGTAAGATAGTTTTAACCAATTGCAGTGCTATTTCTTTTAACTTGCCCTTGAGAACTGGACTTTGCTTAATGACTTACAGGCGGTCAGGATTCTGAATTGGGCAGTCGTTGTCATTTATGTGATAATGATGTTATTTTTCATGTCATTTTTTTTACTCTCGCTCCTACGTTTTTCATACACTCTCCTGCCAGCACATTTTTTGAGCGAGTGATGGAAAACAGACGGTAGAATTCCGAGATGGAGAGAACTGAACGCCTTGCAGGTCCGTTCCTCTGTTTTCTCCCCGCTGCAGTGTCTCTCAGTTTTATTGATGGTGACGCTTTGCTTACTGCTGCCGGCTTATCGGCCTCTGCCCTGGCTTCTCCCTGTGCTTGTTCCCCACTATAGTGACCGAGTTATCCCACAAGTCCTTGACTTTAGCAAACAGCCTGACAGCTATCAGGTTTCAGATCAGTGGCCAGTAGCTGACACACTCCTAACATGGCTTTCATTTCGAATCGATTGCGTGCCCCCGTGGCTCCACATGCTTATTTGTTGCACTGACAGCTGTACTTTGATGTGAAGAAAACAACAGTCCCTGTGGGTTCGTACAGTGTTTGTCACTAACGAAAATGGGATTCTCTCGTTCAAAATGTTGGAGGCATCAGTTCAGTCTATCAGGTCACTCCGATACTCTATATGAGAATCCCTCCTTTTCAAAGCCAGGCCTCTTAATGCTATCGCATGGAAATATGACACATTACGTTGCTAATACAAAGCATTGTTAGTGTTCCAGATGGTTATGGAAAATGGAATTTCCTCAACGATAATAGATTGATGCAATTCATCATTTGATTGGGTTTTCAAAGATGTTCTATAGATCAAAGACTAAAGGCGTTAAGTGGAGAAATACTGCCGATGCGGCGTTAAGCCAGTAATCATTCATTCACGCTAAAGCTTCGCCACGCGATGTAATAGAAATATTGCCGATGCGGCGTTAAGCCAGTAATCATTCATTCACGCTAAAACTTCGCCACGCGATATGATAGAAATATTGCCGAAGCGGCGAAAAGCCAGTAATCATTCATTCACGCTAAATCTTCACCACGAGATATGATAGAAATATTGCCGAAGCGGCGTTAAGCCAGTAATCATTCATTTGCACTAAAGCTTCACCACGCGATATGATAGAAATATTGCCGAAGCGGCGTTAAGCCAGTAATCATCCATTCGCACTAAAGCTTCACCACGCGATATGATAGAAATATTGCCGAGGCGGCGATAAGCCAGTTGTCATTCATTCACGCTAAAGCTTCGCCACGCGATATGATAGAAATATTGCCGAGGCGGCGATAAGCCAGTTATCATTCATTCACGCTAAAGCTTCACCCCGCCATATGATAGAAATATTGCCGAGGCGGCGATAAGCCAGTTATCATTCATTCACGCTAAATCTTCACCACGCCATATGATAGAAATATTGCCGAGGCGGCGATAAGCCAGTTGTCATTCATTCACGCTAAAGCTTCACCACGCCATATGATAGAAATATTGCCGAGGCGGCGATAAGCCAGTTATCATTCATTCACGCTAAAGCTTCACCACGCCATATAATAGAAATATTGCAGATGCGGCGCTAAGCCATGATCATTCATTTACACTTCCGCTTTTCCACGCTATATAACTGAAATATTGTCGACGTGGCGTTAAACTATAATCAGTCATTCACACTACCGTTTCGTCACGCGATATGACTGAAATATTGTCGACGTGGCATTAAACCATAATCATTTATTCACACTACTGCTTAATGAAATTCCATAGTGTGATGCAATTTTTTTATTTAATTGGAGTTTCAAAAATATTGTATACAAAGACTAAATGCGTTAAGAAATATTGCTGCTGCCGCGCTGAGCCATAATCATTACACTACCGCTTAGCCACGACATGACTGAAATATTGTCGATGCAACGTTAAACTATAATCATTCATTCACACTACCGCTTAGCCACGATATGATTACAATATCACCAGTGTGGTGGTACGCAATATCAACAATTTATAGTATAAGGCTTTGCCACGATATGGCTGAAATATTGTCTTTGCCACGTTAAGCCATAATTACCTCTAGGCCAGGCCAAATATATGTAGTTATGTCTTCTTTATGCAGGACGTAGACACAGATCTATATTGACTCTAAAGGGTGTCGTTGAAGCACATGATCAACACATCGGACATTAGGGGTATAGATATAAATGTTAAATTTTATACGGAAAGCTGGAAAGTAATTCGTTTCACCGAACATTTTTGAGTCTCGTTTCACTGGACATTTTAGTGGTTGGTTTTACTGGAAACCTTGATGATTTGTCTGGACATTTTGGTGGTTCGTTTCTCGGACATGGTTCCTTTCACCGCAGATTTTGGCGACTCATTTTACAGGACATCTTGGTGGTTCATTCACAGGATATTTTGGTGATTTGTTCCTTCCTAAGTGTTATGGTTATGACATAGTTAAAGTTAAATTACAAATAATGGACTGGAATTCTCATGATTACAGACTGTGACGGTGATAAGGTCTGATCTATCCCATGACATTTTTCAACGAATAATAATCTTGTGTTTAATTTTGTTTCCTCCAAGTTATCTGTGAATATGTTGTCGTAATTAGGTTCCAAATTTCAGTAAAGCGTGCATTTTATTGTCTTCTGTCCATTTTGGAATTGCCTGACAGTTGCGCACATATTCACTTGGCTTCTCCACGAGAAAGAACTCACGACTGCCATCCAAATAAACCTCAAAAGCTCGTTTTTTGCCCATCCTCGTGCGTCAAATGGCTTGCAACTAATTATTAAGCCCATTTGCATTTCTTGGGGGAGGTAGGAGGAGATATTTCAAAGGATTCAGGTATCAAATTTAACCAAGAATGAAAATTTCTTCACAATGGAAAAAATGAAGAACACAAAAGACAAAATCCTAAATTTCTCGTCTGGATAATGAAGTCAGAAGAAGAAACCGGGAATTATGCAGGCTTCACTTTACATCAAACGACACGAGGAAATTAGCATGAAAAGCTAAGTCTTCCCTATGCTATATTGTAAACGAAATATATTTGGCACAACTTTATGAAAGATTGAAGTTTTAGGAGAGATACAAGGGTAATTTGACACAGTCCAATCTCATTTCAGTTATTTGACTGTTGATTAACACCATAATTCCTGTACTACTTGTACTATGGCTGTCAGCTTCCTTGGTGGAAGATTACTGAGTGTCTGGGATAAACCCTTGACCTTTAGCAAGTTACTGGTGAACTTTCTCACCTGCGACTTGCATACCTGCACGTCATTTTTTGCTGAGGTACCTTTGATCCTCAAATAACGCAGGACCACACACTAATATAGTAAACGACTGACAGCATGGAGCGTAAAACCAGGGTAACAACGACAGTGTGAGAATTAGCGAATGATCACATGTAGCCGGGGCGCCACAGTAATACCGATGACCAGTTATTGTCGCAAAGGCCACGCGAACAGTGATAGCGGGGGAATCTACTATCTCCATTTCCATGACTGGGATTGAACCCCTGCCCCTTATGCCAGCAGCTTGGAATTGCGCCCTAAGGCTAAGTCACCTCAAGCTCTCCTGTCCATTTTCAACTAATTTTACCTTTATATCCTGGGGATCACTTCGACGAAACGGTGCGAAATGTCTGGCTAGAAGTTCTATGGAAATTTATATAGCAGAAGATGTTTTAAACCGGTATAATTTCGTCAAACAGTGAAATAATGAACTAATCAAGTATCAGTCCAAACACAACTCAGTCACAAAGCGGTAAAAATATTGATACAACCGTCGATCCTTCGTCCCGCGGACTCGAGGGTTGTATGAATATTTTACCGCCTTGTAATTGAGTTTTGATTGAACTGACACTTCAATGTACTATGATATTTCGCAACTGCCTACATGGATATATCAGCTTTCAAAAGCAGAATGGCTTGATATGAAAATCAATATGTTTAACCATTCACTCAAGAGCTACCTGCCCTAGAGCATACAGCAATCTACCTACCAGCCGAGATGAAAAATAAAATTAACTTCATTTCATTCTTTTCACTCGTCTAACAAACAATAGGTGATACTTCCCATGCTGTATGTTGATGTATTATATGCATCTGAAAACATTTACTCATGTAAAACTGCAGGTCCTATGTGACTTTGTTTCCATCATTATATACACTCGTCGAGGTACACACACAATTCTGAACTGCGGAGCATAACGATTGGTGCGAACTGAATAGACTCCTATCCCAATTTGTTCAAATCTAATACTCGTGAAGTCGGCGGGTAGCCTTGTTTCAGACGAAACGGTTTATGCGCAATCTTGTACTAGAAGGAAAACTATTAACCATTGTAAAACATTTTACAAAGGAAAGGTGTGCCCCAATAATGTCTTCGCTTAGGCTGCAACTCTTACATTTTAACTGACCGCCAAAATTGCTCTTATTTAAGCCTTTACATGGGCAGTTGGAATAAATCTCTCACTAATCTAAACTGACAGTAGGCTGTGTTTCGCCGGTTACGTGTGAGCATTCGCCATCTATCATACTGTCGTCCCTGCTCTGGTTTTCCTCCCTAAGATGTAAGTCTTTTATATTCCACATCTCTTGACCGGTGACGACACATGCTTCATGATGTCAGTTTTTATTAGCAATTCCGTTAAAAGCTCCTTTCTTATCGCGGAATTTCTTGCCTAAGTATTTAAAGAAAAGGTACGTACTCGGTAAGTTTAAGATCTCCAAGTATTGCTACCATATTCCACACGCTAGGGATATCAGCGGCCTGTCTCGTCATACTTTTACTCCATCAGTCGATATGAAATATAATTTTCATTCTCCTTCAAAACAGCTTCGTGACCCAGTTATTAGAATGCCAAAACTATTCATCAACAACATGACTGACTGCATATCAGAGACAAAAGAACTGCGAAGGATTTATATAGTGAAATGAAACAGACAAATATGGCGGCATTGAATACAAACAAGCTTATATGTGGGCCAACTGATAGTTGTGCTCTTGTGTTGTTAATCGACTCTAGACAACAACCGATCAACGAGTTCGTACGAATTGTTAGAAGGCTGTTTTGTTGTATTATTTTATACATTACAAATTGTGCAACTTTATGCCAATGGGTCTTCATTTCGTCACAGATATCAATGCTTATGTCGGACGTACGTGGGAAGGTTTATCAGCAACCTGCGGATGGTCGTGGGTTTCCCGAGCCGGGAAAGGCCTAACTATGTCACATCTGGCACGGGAAGTTGATCAACCGCCACAAATTACTTGCCTCTTCTCAGACAATATACTACGTGACAGCCCATGCGGTCCTCTCTTTACCTTCGCTTTACATCACAGCTACCATTAAACAATGCTCACCTTTTCACCGCGTGCCACCATTTTTTATCGAAAAACGCTACGATAGCCCTCATCAATTAGAGGATATAAAGTCTACATCACCACAATTCTTGATGCTACTAACATCTCAGTACGTTTTTGTTTGTTAAGAGTCAATGGATTTTATATGTCACACGGTTATTCATATGATTTTTGGTCTTAAGCTCGAAAGTGTTTTGTTTTCCTGGTTTAAATACCGTATAGAATTTCGATTCAGAAGAGGACAAGTGGCTCGTTTTCCTGGTTTTAAATCATGGGTTAGGCTTCAGCTCAGTTTTGTTTCTTTTCTTTCATAGTCTATAACTCTAAAAGAATTCGGGTTGTAATGATCAGCAATCATGATTCATTTCTTTGAAAATTTGTGATGCAAGTCTTGTACGCGTTTTCTTGAACTGCGCACGAAACCAGTGTATACCAGCGCGGGTTGTTATTTCTCTTTAAATGTCAAGGAAGTTTAATTGATAAATTGATACTTTTATCATTATTATTATTATTATTTATTTGATTCATTCTTATTGCCAACCACGGTTGTCAGTTCAATGGGTGAAATAGACTGGAATGCCTGGAGTAAACCACCGGCATTTTGGCAATTACCTGATGAACTTTCAAACGGCCTTCACCTTTAAAACGAGCACAGCGGACACGCCATATTGCTTCCTTAACGAACTTTAAGTGGAACGATGACAGAAAAAAACACAACCGAAACTAAAACTTTTGGGAGGGAAAGGACGTGTCTTTGTGGTTCAATGACACCCGTTAACAACCAGTTAAACGACCGTTTGAAATATTAACTGACAAACAAAATGGCTTTGTTTAGTTACTTATTTATTTGATTGGTATTTTATGCCGCACTCAAGAATATATCACTTATACGACGGCAGCCAGCAATATTGTGGGAGAAAACCGCGCGGAGCCACGTACGGTCGGAGAGGAAGGTAGCTTGAGCTGCACTTCATTGGTGAGAGACTCTTGGGCCAATGACCACTGGCGCGTCATCCAGTCGGCCACAAAGGCCCCCAAGATGGCTTTGAGCAACAATTTTACGACCGAGAAAACGTGAGTTATTTGCATACTAGCTGCTTGCAAAAATTTCGTGCATACATTGTGGAGCTTATCTCCTTAATGTGTTCAAATCTTTCGGGTCGTACTTCCATTTTAGATTGATGTAAAAACGGCCCGCAAAGCTGTCCATCGCTTATTGCTACCTGCGTGAATATCCCATTGAAGTATCAAATACTTGGATATTCATAAATCACTTGACAGCAACCGCGGATAACTGTAGCCCACACACAGAAATGAGACGGCAAATAAAGCAAGAAATTGAAGGGCTGTCAAGTTCTTCCTCTCTCGTGAGAATATAAGGAATGAAGATGGTCTGTCTATCTGTATACAAACGCCGATAGGCTGACACACAAGTGTGAACACACTTCAGCCCTGGGTGTTAAGTGTCAAAATACATTAAAAGAAATAGCCAGTTACCATACCATGATAAACATGGGGCAGACAATGTTATCCAACAACCATTATTATTTTACCCTTTGTTTTTTGTGTGTTTTTGTTTCTTTTTTATATACACGCATTTTTTTATTATTATTTGGAAATAGGTTTAAAACTGATTAAAATTTCGATGAGTTTAGAAAACACAAAGGTAACTATAAAAATATCTTTCTCTAGGGGAATACAAATAAGAATCAAACTTCATCTCCAGGCCGAGCATGTTTAGTCCTTGAGAAGCCCTCCACTGTCTTTGACAATGCATCGATGCCAAACATGCCACTGTTGTATATCTGAATCCTAACCGTCCGTACCTAACCTGATCAAACATGATTGATTTAACATTGATCTGCGACTTTAATGATATGTGCGGCCTTCGATTTTTTGCAAGAGTATCAGTTTTGTCTATTAGACACTAGAGGTCTGAGCCTGCATGATGACAGCGCCTTTTGATCGTCAATCAATATTTACTGCTAAATCATACAAATGCCTTTAATCTGAGTTGTTCGTTTGAAGGGAAAAGCCTAAAGCTGCGAGAGATTTTCACATGGAGTCATCGATCTGCATTATAGTCCAGTACTTCATCAACTTAAAACTCAAAAATCGTGAGTATTTAGGAGCCAGTTTTGTAAATATTTTAGAGGTAAAGTCCGGCACCAATCCCTCTAATTGTACACGCTCGCTTTACACCACTGCAACTACTACGTAAGCTTGAGCGTTGGAGCCCGTGCGACGCGCGTTTGCCTCACCTGTAAACAGCATTCATCAACGAAACTGCGCCAGGTGACCATTAGAATCATGTTGAAAATACTTTAGATTAAAAAAAAAACATGTGCATCAAATCTTAACAGATTTTGTATTTTCTCACATCACTTCCCGCCTATGTGATACATGTAGCAGCAATGTAATGAGAACATAGGGAGCAATGCATGCTTTACGGTACAGTCAAATTTGCGCGAGGTTGTTCAAGATGGTGCATATTCCCGTACCAAACATTTCAGACACGTTTTTGCTTCAAGCTGGTGAATGAACGATTATTTCTGGCTAAGAGGATTTAGGTTCTGTGTCTCTTTGGGCAAATAGCTCCGTCTGATTAGAATACAGCTGTTGCTTCCGCTGAAGTCAGTCAATCGCCTGTGCGGCGGCGTGACCACAGGGCGCGGCTCAGAGACATACGAGCATATGACAGTCAGCTATAATCAGTCTTTGCTACATCAAGCAAATGCCAACTCTAAAGATGTGGGAATTAGGTCACATCTCTTTATGTGAATGGCATTTTACACCGTTCTGACCAGAGTGATCGAAAACGAGCAAAACACCTGGCAAGGTGCCTGACTAACATAATGAATAAAGGCGGTAGCCGATCAACACAGCAAGGAAATCTCGCCAGAGACGAGAATTTGCCTGTAAGTCTAACAGATTTTTGGAAACCTATCATTTTGTATATACTAGACTTGCATGGATTAGAGCTTTTTTATAAATGTCTGTTTTGACACTTATCTACCAACACATTCCAATATAAAAATGCCTAGGGTACTTTGTTGACACGTATGGATGCAAGACGGGTAATTATCTACCGATGTCAGTTCAACTGTAGCATACAGTTAAAACCGAGATAAAATTACAGGCCTTCCTATAATCTATATCCCGTACGCGCAAAGCCATTCTGTTCATCTTCAACGCTGAAACCTTCCGAGGCCATTCCCATTCCATTGCCGATGTATCTATCACACTAATCTCAATGGCTTGTAATTGAGCAATTGTTTATGCTCACAAAATCCAACGACCTGCTTACAAAAGCCTCCCCCTCCCCTCCCCTACCCCCGCTCAACAAGTTTCTCTATTAATATAATACAGCGAACACAGCCTTTATTAACTACAGAAAATCGTAATTAACCAAGGAAAAGGCACAATTGCAAATGTATATGTAATGTTAGAAAACAGTCCATTGCTATGTAGTTAGTATTGATTATTAACCACTTCAAACCGTTCTGCTGAGTTCTGTTGAGTTTTGATCTCCAATATTCCAGGCATTTTTCCAATAACAGTGAACTGCCTGATGGAATCAGTTCGATGATTATTGACAGCTTACCAGTAAGTGTGTGTTTACAATTTGCTTAGTAAGCATTCCAGGCATATCGTATGAAATTCATGTTTACAGGCATTGTACAAATATCAAACCATGCACCTACTAATGGCCTTGGCGGTTAGTTAGATACCCATTAACCAATCTTGATATACGTCCATTATTGGACTTGTCATAAGCTGGCATGAATAGCCTCGAGAACCTTATATCCACGATAATTAGCGAAACAGAGCTTCATTGTGTAACAGCAATTAGAACACAAACAACAGGCCAAGCACACATAAAGTCACATGAAGGTCATATGTGCTTCCTCTAATTGACATGACTAAGTGAAGTGAAGTATTCGCGACCGTATTTGCGTATTTACGTAAGTATATCTTCTCGAGGGGTACGCTGATCCAATCGGAAACCAGTTAGTTAATTACGAGACAGTTTCCTCCTAATTACGAGATACCTCCAGTTCAGTAAAATGGATGATTTCCAAAATTTTAGAATAAGTTATCCTATTGAGCCGTCTTAGTAAGGAAATCCAGAATTAAAACTCTATCAGGATCTTAATTTTCAGTTTTATTGTTTTGTAATTAGTGATTTTATGCACATTACAAGACAAAATGCTCTAGTCGATACAAATACAGCACGAGGTCGATCTGTTCAATCTCCAAAGGCTAAAAATCTTTATCTTCGGCCCGACAGAATGGAAATTGCACAGTAATTTGTTTGGACCGGAAATTAGCTGATTCATTTATTTATTTGATTAGTGTTTTAAGCCGTACTCACGAATATTTCACTTACGACGGCAGCCACTATTAGAGGGGGGGAGGGGACACCGGGCAGAGCCACGGGAAACCAATGACCATCCGTACGTTGCTGACAGACCTTCCCATGTGCAACCGAAGAGGAACTGACACTTGTGAGACAGAAAAGAAAGGGGTTCTAATGACGTCAGAACGCGGCCTTGTTATCAAAGTGCGAATGTTTAGAGTGTTGTAATGTTCTATTTGCAACTAAGAGCAACGCTTTATGTATGAGCAATAAAGGGTCTTGGAGATTTTTCTGCCAAGTAATGGTTTCAAGTTAGTTGTTTAATTATTTAAATGATAGCATATAAAAATCGCATAACTGCGTCAACGATTGCATACTATGGGAACATGGAATTGACATTTGCCTTGAATCTATCGACACAGTTTAATCTTTAAAGGAGGAAAAAAACATAAAAAATACATAAAGAAAGAGTGCGAAAAATTAGTCCTAAATGGGGTCCGTGAGTTTTGCACTTGCAGTTCAATTTATAGTCACGTCATCCTTAACATTTACAAAGAATAATTTTGAGATAACGTCAGGCTTACAGGAGAACTCTCGCTACCGTCGTATAAATGAAATATTCTTGAGTACGGAGTAAAACATCAATCAAAAATGTAAAGGAAGTCTCACATTACCATCTAGGTTGTTTACCTTACGTGAGAAAGGGGATGTTGATTATCAAAGAGTAAAAGTTTCATTTATATGTATATACAATATACACCAGTGGCAATCGTCAATAACGTGACTGCTAACTCACTCATTGATTAACTATGCAAACAAGCCGACGTGTGTCCGAAAATTTCAGTTCCTTGGAAGCTGGACAGGCAAAAAAGGAAAGACAGAAATTTTCGATATAAAATGAACGTCTAATGATAAACACATCAGAACAAATGTAATCAAAGCAAATGTACTATATTATGTGGTTAAAGGAGAAAATAACATAAATGATGCCAAAATCAGACGAAAGAGCTTCAAAACGTATTTGCAAATATGGTCTTTAATACTTTTTTCGGTTTTTTTTCTAGAGAAAAGGGTATTTGAAGGGCATTTTTGAGTGGCGGGTATTTGGGACCACATTTTCAGATTTATCGTTGTTGCATAATAATGTTCTAAATAAGGATGTGAGGCATGTCTAATAGATTTATTTGAATGTAAATTTGTTGTTTATATCCAAACAACAAACAGCATTTGATCTGACTTATGATAATATTTAAGAACAGATTACAAAAATCAGCATGATCACAATAAAGGTTTAACGCATTTGTTATCTGAAAAGAGCAAATTCTAGTGCAAATATATTTATTAAACATGTGCTACATCCTCATTCATAACTTACACGAAGACTATATACATATATATATCGAAAAATATTGAAGACCACATTTAAGACTCATTTTTCACACTCTTTCATCTGACCTTTATGCACGTATTATGTTTTTTCCTCCTTTAAAGATTAAACTGTGTCGATAGATTCAAGGCAAATGCCAATTCCAATGTTTCCAAAGTGTGCAATCATTGACGCAGTTATGCGATTTTTATATGTCATCATTTAAATAATTAAACAACTAACTTGAGACCATTACTTGGTAGAAAAATCTCCAAGATCCTTTATTGCTCATACATAAAGCGTTGCTCTTAGCGCCTTGTCTAATGTAAAGAAAAAACACGGCATTCTGAGTAATTCTAGGCCACTGACGTCATGCATCATACATAGCACAACGCTAATTTTTTTTAAGCATACTTCTGCTAAAGCCATGGTACTATAGGCAGTGTGATTTGCTACTATTTCGGTATTTACATGAACAGTTAGAATAAAACGGTAAGTGACAGGAGGCCTGATTTCACCTAACACGTGTGATGATTTGCCAACAATCGCAAAAGGCCGGATTTCACCTAACACGTGTGATGATTTGCTAACTCACTGACATGACTGGGGTCGCCGTCCTGTTTGTACTGGCTATGCATGCAGTATAACAGTATAATACTTGCTCCATGAGTTTGCAGGCTCGAATCCAGCTCTTCTCTTGCTTTAAATCAGGAGTTTTTCCACGAGCTACGCGTTAAAGCTCAATCAAGTAAGTAGTTATATTAACTCCAAAAAAATCTAAATTAATCTTTTTCCATGGTAAATAATTTACAATACACGTTTGACGTCAGTGCTAGCTCTCAAAGCAATTAAAGTTTTATTTTTTCTCCTGTCTTTTTCTTTTACTGGATCAAATGCATTTGCCAGTGTTCCAACATTCATTTATTTATTTATCTGATTGGTGTTAAACGCCGTATTCAAGAATATTTCAGTTATACGAAGGCGACCAGCATTATGGTGGGAGGACATCGGGCAGAGCCCAATGGAAACCCACAACCATCCGCAGATTGCTGTCAGACCAATCACTTTGAGATATATATAGTAAAATAATGAAACAAAATAATGGAACTGAGAAACGAACAACATGGACAGACAACCAATATTTCTAAATGGGATTGTTACACTGGGTATAAATGTTTAGAATAAGATGAAACAACAATGGGAAGGCGGCATATTTATTAATCCAGTAAGATGGCGCCAGTGTGAAGCAGGGTCTCGATCTACTGTTATGTCAAAATGTTTCCCAACGTCTACAATGTTGCAGTGTATAAGTTTCTACTATCACGTCGTTCTGTCTTTATTGTGACGTCATATTGATGAGGTGGAGAACGAACGTTTGACGTCAAGGTCTCACTGCCAGATGTTTAATAGGTCCCCGTATGCATATCGTCAACCATGCATGGTGGCCGGGGAGCACAGGTCAGTAAACGATAAATCAGTTTCCAAAACAACGTTAACACAAACCATCCTGACGTTTAACTAACGACCATGGAATTTTGTAGTTATAGCATACACGATCCAAATGTTTTGGCAACTGTCGGTCATCTTCGAAAAAGCAGCCATTTGACCAGGGTCGTCCTTTTGAACTCGTTATCTTACGCCATGTTCTCTAAAACACTTCAAGGGTGCTCGGTTCTCTCTTGGTACGTGGGCTGAATGAGAATTTCTGAGAAGTAATGTCTCAAGGGACTGCACTTGAGACATTATTGCCGTGAGACTCGAGATCTTTGAAACGTTAATCGCGAAATAGACCGCAACTAACCTTTATAACATCTTCTTCATTTATTTATAATGTGCGAACAGCCATCTGACACAGTACACAAGATGAAAGGATAACTCTGAAAAAATTGTACGCCAAAAATAGACAATCGTATAAGCTATAATTCCAGTTAGAGGCGATAAAAGGCTAAAGACCTGTGGGAAGATGTATAACTACAGACAGCCGCTGGGTGGGTCTGCCTGGAGCTCTAATCATGGAAAAACACATGTAACGATTGAAGAACATATTTTACTGCGGTTTCTGTGTGTGCAGTGAATGGAAGCAACGATAATACCTTATTTCTGTACACGTTATCTATCACAAAAAGAAAAAAAAAAAGAAAAAATCTATCAACAAAAACAAAATGGACAGCATCGTTTTGTTATCAAGAAAAAAATCCAACGGCCAGGGTTCCAAGACTGATGTTACATGGATCATACCAACATGCCGACTTTTACTGAACCGCCAAAGCCGTGTGGACAATCCGGGTTTTTCGTTGTACCGACTTGCGGAATTCGTTCAAAAAGTCCTTCGATCTTAGTGGAGAGGTACAAATCACATGACAAAAGAGTTTGTCCTAATTTTAGTCGAATAGTTGCATTTAACGAATGCATGTGAAAAATCTCATCTGCATGAACTCGGCGTTTTGCACTAGCTACAATCATTTATAATTTTGTTTTGAGCGTTTCTGTCCACTCAACAAGATCTGTGGGCCTTTGATTGTATCATCATCGTTATTCGTTCACACATTATTAAATCTTTATTATAACTTAAGTGAGACAAAATACATGAGATCGGTCGTTATAATTGTTAGTGCATACGGTTGGAACGAAACATAAAAGTTGGCATCAAAGCAGCGCAGCTTTCCACATGGGCCTATATTTCTAGACTCGACTGAGATGAAACAGGAGAGATCAGATAAAATCAATAGAGTAGGCTGCTGTAAGGATTAGCAGCTATACAGACTCTTAAATGTTTGATAAGAGATCACCGTGGCGGTATTGGTGGCGTTATCCCAAAAACTATTTGACCATATGTCGCATGTGAGATAACGTAAACACTAAAAAACTACCCTAATTCTTCTCAAATTTGGGACAGATATTAATAGTGTTGAAAGTAGAATATTACATTTCTTTACCAGTCTTTTGGAAATGTAAAGATATGAGTATGTTGTTCATTAGATGGTCGAACCATGTGAGAAAAAAGAAATTCAATATACCTGCTAGAATTACATATAAATTAGCTAAACTGAGCAGACCAGTTGTCCCAAGTTTAAAAGAAATGGGGTAATTAACAGTGACAAGAGTAATGAGAGAGAGAAGGGGGAGGGGGGTATTCATATTAGACTGTATCATAAGTACTTAGATAAGTAATCAGAAGTAACATATTACTTACCCTTTGTTGAGGTTTTTTTTAACAGTCGCCAGTAGTTTCGCCACCAAAGACTTTCACTTGGAAGGCCGTCAAAATGTCCCCGTTGCGAAGGATACCACACCATCAGAAGAAAGTTAGTAGGTAGTGGACATGAGAGTACTACTGTTGAATATTTATATCCTAATCCTTACTTCACGAATATCACATCTGTGATCAGAATTCAAGCATAATGGGTACAAGCGTGAGAAATTAAGTCACAGAAGAAACCTGGTTATAAAGAGCAATGAAAACAAACCATGTGGTAAACTGAAATAGACTGCAGCGACAATAGAAATCCAGTTAATTGAACCCCTGAACTGGGATGTGAAGGTAAGTCAGACACCACCATATACTGCACGACAATGTAGTCTGCTGGTTTTCGCATTTGTGAGAAGGTCATCACAGCTTGACGAAGTGGGAGTAACGATTATTTGAGACTGGAGGACACATTTAAGAGTAGATCGGACGAGCGCAGTTCTAGGAACAACCCGCGGAGAAGACTTTCAGAGAGACGGACGATATTCCCTCTTAGAACCCAGGCAATAGCCAACTGCAAGAAAATAAAAACATGCTCCACAGGTTGTGTCTGTGTTCTTGCTGTCGTCGATAAAACACAATTACTGGAAAGAAACGCTGAGAAGACTAAGGGTATATGCCTTTTATATATATATAGCAAATGTCCTGTAATAAAACGCACAGCGATCTCCCTCACAGGTAGAGGAAAACTAACAAATAGAACTTCACTAGTTGGAAAATCGATGGTCATAAGTTTCTGTTCCACTTCCACCGACTAATCCAACAATGCCTAAATTGCAGGTCCCGATTGTCCAGGACTCTTTCGATGGTTAGCGTCCAGTAAACACCAACAATCCAGTTAACTAACGACCCTGTTTTATACTGTCCTTCCTTACAGCAGCCGTGCTTGTCAGTCAGTGCTCAGCTCGAGGCAGTGGCCATTGTAATCGGTATCGATCTGGGAGGGGGAGGGAGGAGATAGCTGAGGACTGACAGAAAGGAGCCTGTTCTCATCAAGGCTAGACGCGCCCTCCAATTATACATATCGTTTCTCCATTAGATCCAGCTTGTTTCTGATATGCACGGCTGCGCGGTTTGGACACAGTACCTAACGTGTGTGGGAAGAAACTACAGACGTCATAAAACAGGGGAGAAAAAAACTAACGACGCTGGGCAAGCGTGATAGATACATCTATGTATTAGTTACGGGTGCACTTCACAGCCCAATCTCTTCCAGCCCCAAACTGAGATGTATAGCAGTAGGAGAGTCTCGAGTTAGAACTCTTTTATAGCTAAAGGTCAAAAAAGTCCCACTGCATCACGTGACCTGGCAAAAATATTAGAGTACTACTGTTGGTCGCCTTTACTATAGAGAGGGCATCTGAAAAAAAGTTTCACAAAAAGTTATTTAGAGTAAGAGAACGATAGAGAAAGTTGAGGAGCTGAACGTTTGTGAAGTTCCCGCAGGAAAGGGGTGTCATTTGTACATCTGGAACACGACGAGATAAGTGTTACTTAATGTCAACATGTCGCCTTACACTTTTCACAAATCACGTTACGCAGCAGGCCTGATGTTACCTTCACCTTCCCCCACCAACCCATTGGATATTTATTGCGTATTTCATTTCATCAACATGATTAGTGCATCTCTAACAAAATTAATTAATTAATTTCTCAGGAATATGTATTCGGTTGGTTTCATCCTGCTACTGTGTTTAACTTGAACTTAACGGACGAGTCTTTAAGCACTGAGGAAAAATCAAAAGAACGAAATCCAAATTAACTATCAGTGAAATAGATTCATGGTATTCGCTCGTTCAAGAGGTAAATACAAATTGAAGGATTCACTTGAATACAATATGCCGGTAGCACTTTCCTAAATCTTAAATCTACACCGCTGTAAAGTGTATTATGTACGTATATATTTTGTTCTAGCCTCTCTGTGCTGAGCGCCATTCGAAGTCTTTGGTGGCCCGACCAGGAATTGACCACAGATCACTTCGACGCGGACGTTCTAACCATTAGGCCACCGTAGTGTTCCAATTCCGACTTTAATGATGAGAAGCTAAACCGGAAGCTATTGAGTGAGTGAGTGTTTGGGGTTTAACTCCGTACTTAACAATTTTTCAGTGATGTGATGACAGCTGGTGATATAAAACAAATATTAGAAGTCTTTCCCGAAACCTGCCACGCCATCGTTGTAAGACTGTCACTTTAGGCTTTACTTTCATTAAATAAGCAGCAATGTATGTAATTGTAAGCCTTAGCCCTTGACAAAAAAGCTAATTGTCTAAGTTTCATCCAATATGAAACTTAGAACATGATAGAAAAGGTTGTACACGACGAGCAATCAAGCCACACATATTGACCGTTAGCTTGACAGGCTATGTTTATAATGGGTTAGAAAACTATTAGGCCGAGAAAGACAATTGCCACCGGTCGCAGTTTATTTTCATGTAAAACGACACGAATCAGAGTCAAATTTCTGTCTAGACCTATCACCTCAGCGGTGTATGTATTTTCTTATCAAGAATAATCAAGAATAATTATGGTCGGAGGAAACAGAGCAGAGCCCGGAAGAAACCAACGATCATCTTCAGATCGCAGCCAGACCTTCCTACGTAGACCGGAGAGGAACCAAGCATGAGCTGGACTTGAACTCACCGCGACCGCATTGGTGTGAGGTTCCTGGGTCATTGCGCCGCTTTACCATGCTATAATCATCTCGGTCAAGGAGGCCACCATCGGCTGTGTACAGTTTGCATATATGGACCTACCAGAAAACGAAACCATACATGGGTCAGCACATAATATTGCAGGGATCACAGATATGTTTTATATAAAATGAAAAGAAAACACACAAAATATAAGTTACGTAATTAAGAATTTAAAGGCACTAAAGTCACGAAAAACAACAGAAGCAAAAAGAACAGATATAGTGCAAATTTAAACGTAGACGTTAATACATAAACAGGGACTGTAAAACACTGTTGAAATACATATTTGTATGAATACTTGAGGTTTTTTTCAGTCATTCTAGGTGTTATTGTATACTTAGTCTTCTTGTAAAACAGCGAGTGCATGTCACCATAGTGCTGCCGACATTAACATATCATGCTAAATTAAGACACCAGAAATGACCTCCCACCCAGTCACATTATATTAACATTAGGCCAACCAGTCCTGTTTCTTTTATCCAAGCTGTCAGTGCTGAGCGCCAAGCGAGGCAGCAGCAAGAAACATTTTTAGTCTTTGATCAGTTTTCAGTTGGTATATCGATACACACTGAGTAAAGCCAAAGGTGTGAAATATCTTCTCATTCATACCGATCTAGTATTCAAGAATATTTCACTGGCAAGGGATTTCCTGTAAATCACCGGGGGTTCTATCCCAAGAAACGTTCTCCTAGGTCTTGAGACTATTGAGAGAAGTCATCCGAGATCCACGCGTCATCGAGAGCTATATATGCTCTGTCGCGTTGGTAACTCACACAAACCCGCAAGCCTAGCTGGTAAGGCATTTTAAAAGTACTTCCTCATCACTCACGGGGTTAATATCGTGCCATTCAATGCGTGAAGAAGGAAGACATTATTACATAAATTCACATAACATCTACACAAAGATAACAACGCAAAAGTATCGTATGTTTATTTTGACGAAATTTTAGGTCACATGAGAAAGATTAGCCGAAGGTCAGTGCCTAAGGTAGATAGTTAACGCAAAACTGGCCGTAAATATTATTTCAGTTCGAGCTGGAAACCTGCAAGTTCACGGTGGGAGAAGAACTTGCGATAACAGGTTGCATCTTTTGTGCCAAACAGACGAACTGACAGACAAACAGACATAGCCATTTGTAAAGCCGCTTGTTGCAGCTCAAACGACCTGGCCCCACATCACACTCACTATTGTGTGAAGCAAATGGAACCTAGTTAAGAGTTCAAACCTGCGATTGTTCCTGGTCAATAAGAGCAAGAGCAATTTCCAAAACAACGCTCAATACAAGCCACAGAAAGCGAAAAAATTATTACATCAGGGCGGATATATGCAAAGAGACCATGTCGTATGCTATTAAAGACCGCTTTAGAGTTCAATCCGGACTTCAGATACAGATTTGGACAATTGGATCCTTCCCAAATCGGTCTTTATTCTTTGACGAGTGGTATACAACTTCCAGATAGTCTGGGGCAGTTAATGAATTTTCTACTTACTTATATTTTAACTTTAATGGGTGATGCTGAGCAGTCCCTACATCTACAAGTCACAAAATCTCCTGGCCTTTTGCAGACACATCTGTGAAACACTGGGAAATATGCTGAAGGGATCATAATGATTTAGAATCTAGTAGTGTAAGCTGAATAACACCTACCATTCACCACAGTTCCATGAGTGCATCTGTCCAGGTTAAAACTAATGACTGAAGGCGCTGAGAAAGAAAACTTGAATCAATAGCTGCCTACAGTTTGACACCCAGCATAGAACAGAAAAGGGCAAAAATAAGCCAAGCCAAAGCAATGTTACAGCTGAAAATAGCTGGAACAACATTCATAGTTTCCCCTGAACCAGGTTTTGCTGTTTATGGTCTGTATGCAGATGGCAAAGAAGGTTTTCAGCTGTAACCTTGAATATGGAAAATCAATGTGTCACGTGACACTCATATGGCCACTTCCGGTCAGCATGTAGTCTCCTCGGTCCGCTCAGCCGTCTCGCTCTAATTCTGCAATGGCTGTAGTCAGTTGTAAATAAGTGATTACATAGCCAGCCAGTGGGTACTCAGTGGATAGAAAATAGCTGAAAGAGAGCCGAGATAGAGCGTGCCTGAAGTAGGAATTATTAACTACCGAGAAACGAAAGAAAACTAAAGACAAGATGATGATGTCAACATACACGAGTTGACAATTGTAGAACACACATGTACACAGATATATAAATCATTAAACGAGGTACAATGTAAAATCAATTAGAAAATACAAAAAAAATAACGCTAAAACATTAAAACATTACCGCTGAATATATATGCATGTTAATCGAATTAACTTAAGATTTTATCGATGTGTATCTAACTAACCGACCGGCCTCAATGGCTCAGTTGGTAAAGCGTCCGCTTCTTGGGCGGTAGATCTAGGGTCAGCTATGGGTCGGGTCACACCTAAAACCTTAAAAGAGGAAGTTGTAGCCTCTTCGCCTGGCATTCAAAATTAAGCGGAAGTGCAATGACCGGCACCACCCGAGTATAATGGCTCGGGTGGTGCCGCTTACTTACCTTTGGTGAGTCGTTTCAGTGAAGCAGCTCTAGATAAAAGAGCGGTGGAAATCCGTCCAGTAACAAGGAGGCATATTACATGCACCATAAGGACTCCGTCGTTGTATGACTGAAAAATTGTTTAAGGATTAGTGTCCAGATTCAGTATTTATTCATAATTAGCCACACCTGTGTATATTGTTAAATTGAGCGTAAAAAAAATATTGAAAAAGGGTACATTAACCTGAATAATATGGCATTTAAAATCACTAGATAATGAGACTGGTTTTATGGATTTTTTCTGCCAACAATCGGTGGTCTCCGGCGAATTACGGGATACAGTTCAAACCTTCAAGAGCTGTCGTGAAGAGTGACTGCAAGAATATCGAATTTCTCCACGAAATAATTTGCTTACGTTTATAAACACGGGTCATCGAAGAACCCTGGAATCTCAAGTTTCCAGACGTGGAAGGAGTGGATTTACAGCACAAAAAGGAAGGATTTTGTTCCCACCGAAAACATCCGTATCTGCTCTTGCCATTTTATAGCTGAAGGCTATAATACAACGGAATTTCCACAACGACACAGTACTTTTAAAATTTTATTAACTGAACTGAAAACTGAGATCCGGAGATCGGCTAGGGCAGTAAATCTGGTTATTTGGTTGATTTAAAGTCATTATAACGAAACTGTC
This sequence comes from Liolophura sinensis, assembly GCF_032854445.1. Lineage (NCBI taxonomy): Eukaryota > Metazoa > Mollusca > Polyplacophora > Chitonida > Chitonidae > Liolophura > Liolophura sinensis. The sequence continues at coordinate 4,024,663 of NC_088305.1, read as the reverse complement.
CCGGTTATAATCTTTATAATTAGGGCCAGTAGCTAAATCTGAATGCTAATCGTTTAAGTACGACTTTAAACTTCGAGCACTCGAGGTAAATTAACAAGAGGCCACATTTGCCGGTTATGACATAGTCATCGCCGCTATTGTATCACTTTCCATGTAGTATAGTCATATTAGACGTGGAGAAAGTTTGGACTTTGAAAGCTGATGCCTTACTAAGGCCACCAATAAAATTGACTGTCGTCACATAGGTTAAACGCCCAGTCAAAAAAGAAGTACACAAGCAAGATGCGCAACACTCGTTTTATAATCCTGGAAACAATTACTTCATACAAATCGACAATACAAAGTACTTGTAGAGAAAGCAGTGTGGCGGATCACTTCCACACGCCGATCGTCTATCGGTATATACACAATTTCGGTTTCATGACCGTTTTTGTCAAATACTACGATGTAAGCTAAGAACAATTACAGCCAAAATGACTCGTCTGAATGATTTCCACTTGCAAATCGCTCCGGATTTCACAGGAAATAATTTAGAATCCCCGGTGGTCAGGACGACAGAGATTGTTTCCCCACACACTCAGCGCCTTCAGTCTAAACTCCAATGTTAATCTGATGCTGACGTCTTCTTTTTTACCGTTAACATCTGGGGCTTGTCTGATGGCCTCTTGAACTATTAATGGAAACAGAATGCTTAGATTCCGCATTAACAGCCCAAGCCTGGCTCAGCGGTATCCATTATCTAGCTTTCGAAGGTTTTTTTCTTTTCTTAAAAATACATGTATGTTAGCACTCATGCCACATTATGTCCCTAGGAAATCAAACCCCGCTTGCAATTCTGCCGAGGACAGCGCTCATTTCTAATCCCGGTAACTGCATGAGCAACCATATATTTCCTGTGGTCTCCTTATCTCCCTTTTATCTCTGGTCACAATAGGTATCCAACACCCTGATAAGGCTTACCTACCTCCTGGGAAATATGTATATAGAAAATAGAATTTCACTGCATATGAGTTTATCGATATTTGGGATTTTCACATTTATGGTGTAATACAGATTTCAATGCTAAAACCACTCGGAGGATTCTTTTTTTTCTTTTTCATCCACTTTGCATATGGTATCCACCAAATGTATATTTCATCGTAAAAACAACCCACCAGCTATATCTGTTCAAAACCTGCAGTGGTCCAAATCAGTGTTTTTCACTATAATTCTAAATAACGAAAACATTCTTACTTACAGTACTTTAAAAATGACATCGACCAAATCGGCACATACCTTTCATTTATAATCAGAGATATTTGCTATATTCCTAACACAGACATAATGTGATCAAAGCACTTTATTACAATCTATCTGCAACTAAACACGTCTATAATATTGAGAAGGGGCTTTAGAAGAGATTCGTGGTCAGCACAATGTCAAATCGCCAGGAGATTCTGAGTGCAGGATATTATCACACCACCTGGAGTCTTATCTGGGTCATGTTGGTGTACGATGGCGGAAGTGAAGTTCTTCACAAAAGAACAGAGCCGGGAGACAACTGAGTCCAAATCCTCACAACCGATCGGGATTACAACGGACTTTTAAACCGATGACCACACAACTGCAATTCACATGAATATACAGATTTGTTTTCGGCGCATTGCTTCAAGGATACGACACAACAGATGTTTTTGGCAATGACTGTAATCATGATACGGATGGCTGGGGAATGAAAATGGTGATGTTAAGATGAAACGATCCAAACACGAGCCAAAAACGAAACCACCCCTGAAAGTCCGTTTCATCATATCTCTGAATTGGATTACACAACACTATTTCAACGCGAATTTGGTCAGTAGTTTTGGTCATTTCCACCAAACACACATCAGTTATATCATCATATGTCTCTAATGACAAGACTCGTTATTTATTAATGTATTCCCAACCCCTTATCCCCAGCGAGATTATAATAAAACAGGAATTAACCCTATTATTGACGTCTACCCACCCAAGCTGGACGATGTACGCCAAACAGTACATACACCTATGCCTACATAAATATGACTACATACAACAATGACCTGGTACGGTAGGGCGCAGAATCGGTCAAAGACAGAAAGGATAAGAAAGTGCAAAGGTCAAAATCCCAGAGAAAGTCTCTAAAATTCCGAATTCCGTATAAAACTTGGTCAAAGAGCCCATAGAGTTTATATGGCCATAAAATTTATTAGATTTATTTATTTATTTATTTGATTGGTGTTTTACGCCGTACTCAAGAATATTTCACTTGTACGACGGCTGCCAGCATTATGGTCGGAGGAAACCGGGCAGAGCCCGAGGGAAATCCACGACCATTCGCAGGTAGCTGAAGTTTAAAATCCGTATTTCTGCAGAACAATGTTTACGTGTCATCCTACATAGTACAGTAACAATTTGGTGAACTTGTAACACTTTAAGAATGAGTTCGAATCTCAGTTTTTCTCTTTACTTCCATTGAAACATACTTTTGTGAAAATAAAGGCCTACTTATAATAAATAAGTGTTATCATGAATTACAATTGATAATTGTTAAGATATGCTGATAGGTAATATGTCACAACTATACAGAAAACATAAGCGAATCTTGCTTTTGAGCACATATGGTCGTTTATGATTAATTTGTCAAGCAATGTTATGAACTTAGTTATTCGATTGGTGTTTAACGACGTGGACAAGAACTTTTCACAAAGTGTCATTTGTGACACAATTTTTCCCCACTACCCCTTCCGCTCCCACCCACCAATATTTCAGTGTGACCAGAGTCAGCAGCTGTCAGTCACAACTATAGTCTATTTTATTCCTTCAGGTGCACAGTTTCTTGCACCAGGCCGACTCCGCGCCTTACTATGCCATGTCTTAAATATGACAATTCATAATTATTGTCCTAATTGCGAGACTTAATAGAGTACATTTACAGCATACCACACCTTCATGGTAGTTTAGAATCAAAGCACATAACACGGATATTTTGTTCATTTTTTCTTCAATAAGGTTTTAACTTCTTATACTTACACGATGAACAAACCTAATGAACTTTTCCTCACATACCGTACTGATGAGAGACAAGCTATCTCGGTGATTTTCTGCTCTGGGCTCGGCATGAAACAACGCCTCAGGTGTTCAAGAGATTAAAACAATAAACATATTTCGCACTCGCCCACAGCGCTTTTCTAATTCACTAAATACCCCTTGGCCATGAACACAGATAGAAGATATGATGTGTTTACAAGATAACGGAGGAGTAGGCACAACAACAAAAAAGTAGTTTAAGATCAATGAAACACAAAACGGTTCTTTTCCTTGACTAAGTGCATATCTTTGACGAAACTTGATCATCAAGGCTTCAAGATATATTCTCTTTAACTAGCCTGTCATAAAATGCCACTTACATCACCCACAACGATCTTGACAAAATGAATATGGTGACTCTGGATGACTTAGTGTATATGCCGGGAAGTTTTGTAAAAAGGGTCTACAATTAGGCATTACAGGGATTGAGCGTTTATACCAAATCAGACGGTAAAACACAGCACTCTAAGGCAATACTCCTAGACCAGTTTTGGAATTTATGACCCAATCCATTTATTTCTTATTCACTAAAATTGGTGTTTCTTGGACAATGGTTTGATCTGAGATGTAAACCTTTTGCTGTGCTCTCTTAAAACACTGTCAATGTCAAATTAACGTATAATGTCTCATTTTAAATTGTATTTTGCCGCTTCCAGCCTTGCGAAAAGGATTTTATACCTGACAGTCACACTATGAGCCTAATTTTCATCCAGCTGTTGAAATCTTGTAAAAAAAGCAATGAGAATGCGATGTTCTGTGCAACACAACAAATTGTACAGCAGCCACAGACCGACAGCTTAATTTCCTTTTTTCGAAAATGTCAGATCCATTTCATGCCAGAGTGCCAGTAATTGGGCACGATTACCTTACCCCGTGCCAACACAATGGTCGTGTAAAACCAATATCCTCGTGAAGAAGACGCGATTATTGGCCCAATCAAAAGATACCGTTACACAGTCGAGTTGGTCAAGTAGACCATATGTGAAATTGAACGACACACTGAAATACACGGCAGCTCTATCCCACTGGTTTCGTGCTTTGTTTCAAGTCATTTGCCGTCTAAAAATAGGAGTGGACACTCCGGCAGTTGTTTAAAGGAAACATATTACACTTTTATTCCGAATCAATTCTGAACCACGATTACATGTGACAAGAAAATACTGGATTTCTGAACAGCCGACTGCTGTAATTTGTCAGTAGCCGTGTGTGCACAACTGTGCAGGAACGAAACGAACAAGTGTGATTTGACCAAGTGGTTCCATGGGCTCTTTCAAAAGATGGCCGGGCCTTGACCAAAGCGGTTCCGTGGTCGAATTCGACTCACAAATCTGTAACTGTGCGTTTGAGTTGGGTGAAACCTTGTGCTCCTTAAAGACGTACAGCACAGAGAGTAATACCAAAGCTACGACGACAGTGTGATAGCCGGCAAATAGTCACACATAACCTGTGAAATACGGCTACAGCATAGAGAGTAAAACCAGATCAACGTCGACAGAGTGATAGTTGGCAGATGGTCACACGTAACCGGTGAAATACGGCCTCTTGTCAGTTTAGAGCTGTAGTAGCTGTATGAGTGAATATGAATAAACGTTTTATGTCAGCCTAGCAAGAGCCACTGTCTGCTTACCATAACCTAAAATACCGTCTTTTCATCATACAGATCAGCAATGTGCGCTCGCTGTCACTAACAATCACAAGCCAATCGTCCATTCACCAACAGCACCGTCCATTCACTGTCATTAATAGCACTTCATTCACCAGCACTAACAACAAAGTCCAGTCACCAGCACCAACGAGCATTTATCGTCTATTCCTCAACAGCACAGTCCATCCAATGCATCAACAATGCGGTTGCATCATCACAAAATTAATATGCCCATAACACCGCTTCATCTACAAACACTGGTTCACTCAATCCACGTGTATCTCGATGTTTATCAACCCATCTACATTTCATGGCGAGATCAGATGAAGGTGTGCAGCAACCTGCGGATGGTCGTGACTGGTTTCCTCCAACCATAATGCTGGCCGCCGTCGTATAAGTGAAATATTGCTGAATACGGCGTAAAAGATCAATCAAATAAGTTGATAAATTCAATATTCTGCATGCATGTAACGAATTTGGAATAACACCTGGCTAAGTTTTCATTGATCTCTACACCTCAGACTTGGTAATTCCTGATTGGATCATTAGACTACTGAATCATTACCTGACATCTCATCTTAGCTGAATCAATTGATCTGATACCGTCGCCAAATTTACTGGACCGTCTTCCTTCTCCAGAATCTAACCAAAATAAGACAATACCTATGCAGAACAGAGCATTGTTCGTTCAGGTGAGGTGAGTACGAAATGATGATTGACTTACCCTTTGAGAATACTGAGTCGGCAACTTGGCACGGATGACTGGGAATTCATTGCTCTCAACGACCATCTTCAGGACATAAACTGCTTGACTGGCTCCAATGGGGAATTTTCTTGGAACTAAAGACAAACAAAGCGTAAAACTTCTAGCCGCTTATTAGTTTGGTTTAGGACGTCTAATGTGTATTCTGTTTTATTTATTACACCCACAAGTGTCTTAGGTGCTTCCCTTGCCGAGGTGGTTAGCGTGCCATCAAGGTGCAATGAACCAGGAACCTCTTACCAATGCCGTTGGTGTGAGGTCGTCCAGTTCATGCTGGCTTTCTCTGTGGTTGTACGTGTAAAGGTCTGCCAGCAAGCAGCAGATGGTCGTGGGTTTCCCCCAGCCTCTGCTTGGTTTTCTCCCACCATAATTTGTACCGCCGTGGCATAAGTGAAATATTCTTAAGTTTGGCGTAAAACACAAATCATATAAATAAAATGAATAAATAAAAATGCCTACGGCAAAGAGTCGTTTCAATCACTGTCTGTTGCCTGTCTGTCTGCACGTCAGTATGTCGGTCGGCCTGCGGTCACATTTTTGACATCCGTCCTTTAAGCAGGAGCCATTTATTTAACTAAAAGCTTTGAGTGCAAGCACAGTGAAAATGTATTCAACCAAAACTATTAAATCAAACTAATAGGGAGACTTTGACCTTGCCTTGAAGACGCCTCCAAAGAGTATCTGTTCTTTGATTCAGATTTTATGATTTATGTTTAAAACTTTCATGCACAAAATATTCAAAAAAACTCGGTCGCAGGCTGAGCCTGTTGATGAAAAGTTTGATAACGTGAAACTGTACAGATAGAAAATTCATCTGATTAAAACTTTGAGTAAATGACACAACGACAGTAGATGGTAAGTCGAATCAGAATTAAGTGACCATCTACTTGTGTATTGCATTCACATATCATATGTATCCGTTAAAGTCATTCGTTGAACTAAAACTTGGACAGAATAAAAAAAATCTCGTCGCCGACACATTAATTATGCTCTCAAGAACTCTGGGGAGGTTTAAGATTTACTGACGTCCTGTTTCAAGGCTCCTGAGAAGTTTGCCAATAACTAGTTTGCGTGGGACATTAAATAAAATGTTGCTCATTTCAACCACTCCCTGGCAGGTCCAAAACCTCGAGATGGCAAAACAACACAACTCATTTGCCATGGCAGTCGTGCTCGGAATATGGATGACAGGACAAAACAGGGCGGCCTAATCATTCAAAGTCTCTCAGCTTTATCCTATAATGGAAGAAGCTGAGGAAGAAATCACGAACAACACCGATTATATTTATGTTATAGATTTATGGATACCGAAACATGAAGCTTATTTGTCAGTTTACCAAAACCATTTATAAAGCCCAAAGTAAACGAAAGGACTAAGTGATTAAGCTTTGTCTGAAAGAGCACTTAGAGCCATATTTTAATTAACATTATTTGTTGTTTTTTTTTATTATTTTCACCGTTTTAATGGCGGTTAAGTGTATGGGTGCTAAGTACGGTTTTATCGACGACATCCAAACGGTTCAAAGCAGACAATGTGAACACTAGAATTTTCCAGCTGTTATTTTCGCGTTGAGATGAAATCCTTGTTAAGTGTGCTTGTATTATGCGATTCCATGCACACAAGACAGATATGCATTATGCGATTCCATGATCCATTCCACAGATATTCCAACATGGAAGACGAAGTTGTGGAAAAACGGCTAAGTTAATGGTATTATTAACACCAGAATTAGTCCACAAAGTCAAACGTTGCTAACTGTTAATAAATCCACGGGTCAAGTCAGCAAATTATTCACTTGTTACTTTATGCAAATTCCGGACGACTCATTATAAGCTGTAAAATTGTACAATGCTTATCAGTTGTTTGTTGAATGATGGGAGCTTTCGTCATCGATGATTTGATGATTTGTTTGTTGAATGATGTGCGCCCACGGGGGATTTCCTCCTCAATGATTTGATGACTTGTTTGGTGAATAATGGGCACCAACGAAGGGTTTCATCATCGGTGATCTGATGATTTGTTTGGTGAATAATGGGCACCAACGAAGGGTTTCATCATCGGTGATCTGATGAATTGTTTGGTGAATAATGGGCACCAACGAAGGGTGTCATCATCGGTGATCTGATGATTTGTTTGGTGAATAATGGGCACCAACGAAGGGTGTCATCATCGGTGATCTGATGAATTGTTTGGTGAATAATGGGCACCAACGAAGGGTGTCATCATCGGTGATCTGATGAATTGTTTGGTGAATAATGGGCACCAACGAAGGGTGTCATCATCGGTGATCTGATGATTTGTTTGGTGAATAATGGGCACCAACGAAGGGTGTCATCATCGGTGATCTGATGAATTGTTTGGTGAATAATGGGCACCAACGAAAGGTTTCATCATCGGTGATCTGATGATGTGTTTGGTGAATGATTTGATCCAACGGGGGAATTCATCATCGGGGGTTGATGATTTTTTGGTGAATGATGTGTAGCAACTGGGATTTCATCATGGGTGATTTTGTAAGCAAGCTGGTCATGTCTACTTACCTCAGCTTATAACCTCAGATTTTTACTAGATATGATTGTAACATCTGTTTCCAGTCCGTCCGCTGTTCGACCTATCGGATACTGGCTTCTTTCTTCCGGAACCTTACGGTGCTTAAATACGATTAGTACTCACATTGGTGGAGGGCTAATCATTATGGGAGGGGATGTCCGCCAAAACTGTATGCGTGTAACTTTGAACGTTGCAAGTTCTACACTGCTATGTAAGTCTGCAGCTTTGGCTGTGCGTCTACCGACATTCGGCTATGTGGCTACCGAAATGTGGGTACGGTTTGTAATCTGAACATTGTAAATTGTGATGCCGCAGGCTCTGTCTTTCCAACGAGAAAGCTTGTAAGCGTCCCTGGGTATCATAGCGGTGCATCACCACAGATGAGCGCTTGAGCTGCTCTCATCTGTGGCGATGCCCCCGTTATGGCTATAGGGGGCGCTTCTGTCAATGGTAAATTGAAATAACAACCCCTCCCGCGTCAAGAATTACCACATTTCCTTTCAGCTGATTTCCCATGTTCGGACGTACTTGTGTGCTCTTTTGTTTCTTACTTCATAAGAAATATTTTCTTTTGGTGAAAGATAAATTTATTAGTCTTTATGTTTTAAAATTTTATTGCCCCAAGACCATTTTTGGTATGTATTCTTGTGTTGGCTGTTGGCTAGTAGGCCTACTCTCATGACTCTTGGTACATGAACGGGCCGTAGAACTTTACTGGTATTAAGGACAGGGCTCACATGAAGTTCAAATTATAGTGAAATAAAGTCTACGAGAACACTGCCCCAAATACACCGTTACTTTTTTTGATTAGATTTTCAATCATGTACATGTTTTCATTTCTGCCTGACGTTCAATATATATAGAAGAGCACAGTTGTTATTGTTGTCCTTGAAAGTGAAAGTAACACTCAGTGAGCAAATGTGAAGAGTGAGTGAGTGAGTGGTTGGGGTTTAATGTCGTACTTAACAATTTTTCAGTCATATGACAACGAAGGAATCCTTAGAATACATGTAATGTGCCTCCTTGTTGCAGGACAGATTTTCACCGCCTTTTTTTATCTTTTGTTGCTTTACTCAGACGCCTTACCGAAGGCAAGTACGCCGCACCACCCAAGCCATTATACTGATATGGGTCAACCAGTCGTTGCACAATCCCCTTCATGCTGAAGGACAAGCGAGGAAGTGACAACTTAGGTTTGACTCGACCCAGGATTGACTCTGGATCTACCGCCTTAGAAGCGGACGCTCTACCAACTGTGTTATCAGGGCCGGTCAGATGTGAAGACTACCACCTGTTACACGTATTGTTTGTAACATTCCAAGTGAGTTCCCCATAGAACATGATTAGTGCCCACTGGCATACAAAATACTAATGTTTCAATGTCATAAGGGGACCTATATCAAATGTTTCAGTGTGTATCGGGTTAATTGCCTGGGCACCAGGGCTGTACGTCTTTAGACTTACATGTCTAACCATGATATTATCATGGGTCCCTGGGCAAACATATGGGTTGTCGCCTGCCACATATGCAAAAAGAAAAACAAAAAAAATCAAAAAACAAAACAACAAGGAAAAAAAAACAATATTACATTTTGAAAGTCAGTGTAAATTTAGGGGCCCCCTAAACCCATGGGGCTGATGGGCAACTTCTGACTGTGAGTGTGCCCATGCAAGATGATGGTGGACACTAGGGACTACTTCGACCAAAATGTAAACAACAACAGGTTTGAATCAGCTGCTGAAATATTGACAACACTCATAATATCATTACAAATTCAAAAGGGTTGTCAAATATTGTCACAACACCTGTAATTAAATCATCAGCAAAACTACTAAAAAGTCCAGGTAATTTTTTGTGTAATTAGCATAACTCATCCATGACTGACGTCTGATTATCTTAACAACAACAACGACAACTGTACTTTCAGGATTGGGAGCGATTATTAGTTTTTCGTCTGGTTGATTGCAGCGCCCCCTGAACATCTTACGAGCGTGTTGTGAACCACAGAATGAAATGGATAGACACAGGGGCCTCCCAGAGTGTCCATGCCTGAATCTGAGTCTGTTGGACCAACACCTCATTTCCGAACTATTGAAAAATAGCCGTCTTGACCACACGCAAGGTCATGACCTTTAGGCCTGTGTGGCATATAATAAATAATAGATGTACATGAAACTTCTGTTCGGCTTCTGTTTTTCATTAATTCTCTCAGTTAAAATATGCAACTTTCTCTTGACAGTTATTATCACTCTCCTGATTTTATTTTTCATAAAAGGTGAAGAGAACTTGTGATTGTGATTGCTTTTTTTGTGTATTACTTGTGGTTGGTCCATGCGTCCCACGGCTAGTAGCAGAAGAAAGCCTTGATTACAGGACACAAAGCACTAGTCATCTGTCAAATTTACTGACTTTCGTTTCTGGACATTTTTCACCAAACTTCTTTCATTAAGCACCATAAGGCATTTCACGCAAATTGGGATTAAAACTTCCACATGGCTAACAAAACCGAACTAAATCTCACTTTTTGAGCAAGACGTGCTCAGAATGCGATTTGGATGACAAATCCAAAGGCTTTGATTATTCAAAGTTTCACGGTTTTTGTCCGCGAATTCGAGACGATCCATAAAACAAATAACATTCCTGTCAAGAGCAGCACGCGTGTTGATTGCTCAAAACATTGATAATATTACACTGTGACCCGCTTTAGTCTGTGACTTTGCGGAGCCTTGTGGAATATCGAAGGCCAACTGTGACTGACGGTTTAACGTCAGTAATCCTCTGCCAAAGGTGTAAAATCAGAAATTCATTGTCAAACAAAATGCTAAAACTTTTGGCACTTGTTCATATATCCACCAACACTAAGCTAATCCACTCTGTCTCCAGTATAGTCTTAGGGACATAATTTTATTTATTTATTTATTTATTTATTTATTTCATTGGTGTTATACGCCATACTCAAGAACATTTCACTTATACGTATACGACGGCGGCCACCACTATGGTGGGAGGACACTGGGCAGAGCCCGGGGGAAACCCACGGCCATCCTCAGGTTGCCGACAGACCTTCCCACTTACGGACATTATTTAAAGACGTCCTTCAACACCTGCGTGTGTCAATTAGCAGGCTTGCATCTCTGTTACATTCACTAGCTAGTTTGAGCTCACGCTCCATGCGACGAAACTTAAAATAATACATTGAAGGGAATGAGTGAATTCTTGGGTTTTAACGACGTACTTAACAACTTTTCAGTCATATGACGACCAAGAAATCTTCAGGGTGCATATAATGTGCCTCCTTGTTGCAGGACGGATTTCCACTGCTTTTTGATCTAGTGCTGCTTCACTGAGACGACTTACCGATAGCACGTGATACAGGTCAACCAGTCGTTGCACTATCCGCTGAATGCTGAACGCCAAGCAAGGAAGGTCTTCGTTGGGACCCGACTGAAGATTGACCCTGGATCCACCGTCCCAGTAGCGCACGCTACCAACTGACCTATCGGGGCCGGTCTGATACATTGGATTGACCAGTTATTTATGCATCGGTCTACAGTGCAGCCAGTTGCTACCTATACATGTACGCTCCTTCCTGGGTGCAAGCATCTTCTTCGATGTAAGAAGGCCTATACATCTCAAAGAGCGCTGTTCCTTACTGGTTTACGTCGTTAAAAAGGCTCCGACTATCAGGCCCATGACAATCAGGTCGTGTGTTCGAATCTAGTTTTCGCTGAATCCAGATTCTACTACGAGTTTAAATATGGAGGTTTGTCAGGCACCTTATGAAGATTTACTCCCATTTACTCGGGGACTGCCAGTCCACCCATAAACCTGGCAATCTACATATTAGTGAAAAATATCTGATTACGGTGTTAATAATGAATGAAATAAAGCGTTATCATAATAATAATAATCAATTCACCGGATGTGGACAACGTCAGGGGCATCGGTATAAGTCAGAGGTTGTGGTTCGAGTCAGGGATACTGGTGCAAGTCAGGGGCAACGGTAAATGTCAGGGGTATTGGTGTAAGTTGGAGGCGACAACACATGTCAGGAATGCTGGTACAAGTCATGGGCAACGGTAAATGTCAGGGATACTGGTACAAGCCAGAGGCAACGGTACAAGTCAGGGATACTGGTGCAAGTCAGAGGCAATGGCAAATGTCAGGGATGCTGGTACAAGTCAGAGGCAAACGGTACAAGTCAGGGATACTGGTGCAAGTCAGAGGCAACGGTAAATGTCAGGGATACTCCTGCAAGTCCGGGGCAACGGCACAAGTTGCCCCTGATTGTCAATGATGCTGGTACATGTCAGAGACCACGTCACATGTCAGGGGTACCGGTGTAAGTCAGAGGCAACAGCACATGTCAGGGATGCTGGTACAAGTCAGAGGCAACGGTACAAGTCAGGGATACTGGTACAAGTCAGGGGCAGTATTACAAGTAAGGAGTAAGGGTACACGCAGTACAAATCAGAGATAGTGGAGCAAGTTAGGGACAGTGGTACAAGTCAGGGACCACGGTACTAGTCAGAGGCAATGGTACACGTTAGCGATAATGGTACAAATCAGGGGGAACAGTAGAAGTCAGGGGCAATCTGGACTTTTAAAAGTCCAGGATAGTTGTACGAGCCAGCGGCAACGGTACAAGTCCGGGTCTAAGGTAGAGATCAGGGGCAACGGTAGAAGTCATAGTCAACGGTAGAAGTCAGGGGCACGGTAGAAGTCAGGGGCAAGGGTACAAGTCCGGGATACCGATACAAGTCAAGGACAGTGGTACAAGTTAGGGACAATGGTACAAATCATGGACAACGGTACATATCAGTGATACTGGTGCAAGACAAGGATAGTGGTATAAGTCAGGAGCAACGGTACAAACCAGGAATATTTCTGCAAGTCAGGTATTGGAAGAAGAATTCTTAATGATTAAATTCAGACTGTTCGTCAGCAAATACTGACACGATATACACATTTTGTAAAACGTTCAACTTACTACACAAAAAACAAATAAATTTTTGCTAACTTTTCAGGGACATTTGGCATTCCATCTGACTTTCCATGTGGATTAAAATTCTCTCTATACCAACTCTTGTCCAAGTAATTCAGTTCCAATAGAATCTATTTGTTTTTCAAGCGAAGATCTAATGTGATTTGCCAGTTTCTGTTTTTCTCTTTTTCAAAAAGTGTTTTGTTTTAATAACATCTGACTCTGAGCTTCTCATTTAGTCAAGTCAAGATTGTTCTTCTTACATCGCGTTTGTGTTGCGTAAACAAAACTGAGAATCAATGTGCCATTGGGTCAGCTTAGACTTTCTGCCACAACTCCGAGGAGGAAGCAAGCAGTAAAAATAACCTTGTGGAGATTATTTGACATCTTTGATAATTGGTCATGTCTATAGTCAAGCCAGTCAAACTGCAAACAAGTGATACATTTTACCGCTTGGAATTTTCGGCAAAGCACTTAAACAAGAGGAAACTTTGGCAGTAGGACTTTGCCTTTCAAGGCACGGGATTTTCTGCATAGAATGCTGCACAAAACTGGCACACAAATTGCAAGGTGTAAAAGGATGAATCGGTTCTCATTGATGGATATCATCCTTTGGGCTTAACAGGCAGTTGCCCCACAACAGCAAACATGTTTCATAATCTTATATAATATAACAGGTGGGAACGTAGCGGTGTGTAGATAAAAACTTATTTGCAAAAGTAGAAAAAGTTTTCATCATCCCTCACTGTACTCCTCTGTGTGTATATATTGATATACATATCATATAAACTTGTCATGTAATGACTGATGATCCCATAACACATGCTCAAGGTGTCACACTTGCGCTTGGGATTGACAAAAAGCTTTTTGTAATGAGTATTTTGCCTTGTAACAGTATGAAATCGGTGTAAATGGATATTTTTGATAGACGGGTGTCATTTTGGACCACAGCAATTCATTTCTGATGTCATGAATTGCACTTATACTCGTTTATTAACTGAGCTGCTGAGATAACGCCTTCAGAATAACATGTAGATTGCAGTACAAATGCTGACACGTTGGTCTCGTACACACTGGACAGATAGACGCGATCTAAATGACGTATTAGCCACTAGGACTTAGCCAAATTCGACTGTTTCCAATAAAGATTGCATACATCAAGGTCATAGTTGCGTTCATCTTCAATCAGAAATCTAACAACTCACACGCACTTGTTAAAATGGTTCCCGCAACCCTTCGACAAGGTGTTAAATTTAATAGAAACAATGCATGGAAATCTAAACAGAACATTATCATCAGTCGAAAGCTTGTCTCCTCTGTTGTCATTATTAAATTAGAATAAACGACTTCCACACTCCAAACTGGTTGGGACATGGCTATGTGTGTAGAGAGGAAAACTGGTTTTCAACATCGAGTCTCCATTAACTCTGGTGTCATATTTACTCAAAAACTAGTGACAGGCTGAGTAATGGGCAGACTTGGGTGTGTTTGACGTAGAACGACACGAGTTAAATAAACAATGATCGACTCTGAAGTCTCAAACTGCCATGTTTAAAATTATTTCAAGTTTAAAGTTTGAATATAATCCTAATAAATGAAACTTTTTTCCCTCCTGTAGCAACATGTATATGATCTTAAGCCAGTAAGATAGCTACAAGAGGCTATATGAGTTCAGATTTAAAGCTTCAGAGTTCGATGTTAGCATTCCACTGCGTGGAGTGTGTTCTGACCACTTGTTGTTCTGCTATTGCAAAACAAATTCCACACCCATTGTCTACCTTCTTTTGAACAATTATGACGTCACCCGAAGCATTAACCTCTAGGTGTCGAAAACGAGCTCGTGCAGTCTAACATTATGACTCAGAAATAGAAATCTAACTGCATTTGTTTGCGATATTATGTACGCCCAACATATTTATGTGTGGAGCTCGTCGCGTCATGTGTCACTGACGTAAGGCAATTTTGGTACATTGTAGTGAGGACGACTAACATTACAGACAACTGAATATAAGCGACAAATTAAAAGCAGAAAATTGGAGACCAATACCGGTTTCATAGTTAGACGCCAAAGTTTATGAACATAAATCTTGAGCAATACAGCCAGACTGTCTGAGCTTTTCTAACAAGAAGCCTGTCACTAACCTGACGAGTAAGGCGAACATCCTTACGTTATATTCCCTTAAAAACTGTTTACAATAATGCAATTAACCTGCTTGATTCAGTCAGCCTATCATCAGTATGAACTGATTTTTGATAGACTGAATTCCACCTTACACCCGAATCTATTTTTATTTTCTTTTTATGTAGGATTTACAGTGTTTTGCAAATTCCCATTTAAGACACTTTCGGATAGAGAACCTGTGGTCGAGGTGAGACATGTTATGTAACCAAGTCAAGATTGCTTTTATAGAGGCCATATGACATCGAGTCTCTGTCGCTGAAATTGAACTGGGAGTCAGTTTGCTGACCTATTTGGTGTAGAGTTTCTGTCACAGCTTCACAACTCCGGTAACATGCAGCAAATGGAATCTTCTCACGACGAGAGGTTCTATAAGACGACGAAAGCTAATGCCATTTTAGTGTAAACCATTAGGCTTGTATGGCAAAATGTTGGACAATTGGTAAAACCCCCATCCAGACTATTCAATATCGTTCAACTTTTGTTGACTCAACAGCAAGTTGAATGCTATTGAAGTAAGTTGAGTGTCCCGTCCACACTACAAATCAGATAGGTCAACACTGTCCAACACTGTTGTCGTGTGTTGAACAGTGCTGAGCTGTGTCCTTTTGAACCAAACTTCGATAAACTGGAGGGAATTTCTATCTTTCTCTCCAATGCACGAGACACAATGTCGATCAGCCGGAAGAATTGTGTCGTGAGATTATCGGCTGCGCTTATCGCCATGGCCATAATCTTGTACCAACAAAACTGTCTCATGGTGAGACCAGTTTCTCTCTTTCATCTTTGGCGCGGCCATTTTGCCCAGATCACGTGCGTTTAGACGGTCACGATATTTCTACACGCCCGGTGATTGGCTACGTTCACTCAACTTGACTCAACTTGATGACAAAAATACACATGCACGTTTCCGATTCCAAAGTTGAATGGCGTTGAGAGTTGTTGAATGGAATTGAAGAACCCGCCCAGACTACTCAACACGGCTCAACTTGTTGACTCATCTTCAAGTTGACTCTTGTTGAGTCAACAAAAGTCGAGAGAAGTTGGGTAGTCTGGACGGGGCTTAATGTCCAGTTTAATCAGCCAAGCTGCAAACGTTAGATGGATTTCACTACTCTGCGTGATCTGCCACACATGTTTTTAATAACAAAACTTATTGGACAGTAGAACTTATATATTGGAGAAAGAGTTTAAGCATAAATCTTTATCCAAGTGGCACACGAATTTCCAACGTAAAAGGAAGAATTGCTTTTCAGTGATAAATATTATGACTTGCAAGTTAAACAGGTAACAGGTGGCAATGTAGCGGTGTCTTTTATCATTTCAAAGTTTGCACCTCTGTATACATTACATACTACCCTGCCATATCATGATTGATAATGCCAAAGCACGCGCTAAAAGTTTTTCGTTTGCCCTTTCGGCTGAGATTTTTTAATGGATATTTTACCTGAAAATAGTTTGAAATTTCTGTGAATGGAAATTGTTGGCTTTACACTTTCTGGATGAAAACAGGTTCAATCATATTCTAAGCCAGGAAAACATTAGGCAGACAAACGCGAGGTAAAATGACGTTTCATGTACGTTGGCATCTTGCCAAGATTCGCACCGTCTAGCCAAGTTGAACTTTTCCAAAAGGTAAATAAGATATGGTTATAAGTGTCTTCTGCTTCAAACAAAAGATAAATAACGCCATGGTCAAAATGGATCCCTTAAATATTGGACAGTGTGCCAGGTTTAATGGAAAAGTACAAATCAGATATATAAATAGCACACTTTCATTAACTTCTCTGTCGTCTTCACGTTGAAATCCACGGCTTATACGCGTTGGGCTAATCGGGCACTTCTATGTGTGTAGCATGTAGAGATTAAAATTCAGTCATTTTGACAAGGAACTGGTTAGAAATTCATCAACTAACATTGTGTTGAAAATGACTTATTTGAATAGAAATTAGGGTTAGATTTGCTGTAAGTGCCTATGGTTTATGCCGCGATAAAAAGTGGGCATGTCTGTTGTCTCCGCACGAAACCATGGAATATAATGCAAAAAAAATCAAACCGTTATTCCCTAATTCTAGAGCAGAAAATTTACGGGTCACGATCATTAGCAGTACATGTCAGCTATCTCAACAACCTTACTACTTGTAACATGACTTACCGGAACTCTTTGGAGGAAAACGTGCATTTATTCCATAAGATGTTCAGAAATGCCACAGTTCTCATATCTGGACATATAAGATTGATAAAAGTGAATTACATACGTCTGTTAGTTAAACCGTGTTGTCTGATGAATAGAATCCAATCCCGTCATGGCACCAGCGTTAACTTGGTATCGTGGGCGGTAGTTGATGTGTCCCCAGCTGTGTTCAGAGGGACTGAATCCTGGAATGAATAAGAACAGCTTTGTTATGTTTCTTGATAAAGTCTTACAAACCAGGATACTGCTGGTAGATTAAGCATCCCCGCGGCCTGGTCCCTTTGCATTGTTGTGATGTTATTGAATGCCATAAAAATGTGATGACAATACAGCATTTTGAGAAATTCTAGACCAGTAACGTGTTTTTCACCGGTTACCTGTGACCATTTGCTAGCTAACAATCTGTCGTTGCCGCTCTGGTTTCACTCTTAATGCTGTAAAACTTTTATTATACTATAATGTACTGGTACGGTAAAATCTAATGTAGTCTTTATATATCTACTTGCAAACTTGATTGAAATACTCTCCGTGCCGCGCCATCAGATTGGATAATTGGAAAGTTCATCTATGATGGATAATTTTGAGTGGTGGTAAACACTGCAAGGATTTATTGAAATTCTGTAACTGCGCTTGGAATTCTTGTAATCAACAAAGGAGATAAAAACACATAGCTTACTAGTTATAATTCCACCCAATATTACAGGAATCATGGGACCGAGCAATATTTTTTTACAAATAATGCTGCACAACATTGCCCAGATCTTTGAGCATAGATTAAAAATACATAGGAGAAACCAAGGCATGAGGCTTGATTCTGCTCAGCATTTACGTTTTTGTGAGAAAAAATGTCTTTCGAAGCATCTGAACTGTGTCATATGTTCCAAAGACACAGACGGGATTACGGCCACCGCATGAAGGTCATCATGCACTAAGTAGGCCTGGACTGTTCCGAACGAACAGACAAAAGGAACACAATCCCAAACAACTTTGGCCTCAAACTGGTGTAATGGTGCAAAATAGTTAAACAGTAAATATGTCTGTTGGCAAGAGTAACTTCAGTGAGTATCTTGTTTGATATGTCGACAGAAAATTTAATCCCTGTTTGCATTTTTTAAACTTTGATTTAATGAGAAATTTTAGAAAATTATGTCCATAAATACTATCTGCTTGATTATTTTCATTATCGACTGATAATTTCAAAACATTTAAACATTTCCCAAATAGTATGCAGAAAATAGATGCGTCTTTCCGTTCTTTGTGATAATTAAATACACGAGTTACTCCCCTTGAATGATACACACTTCATTGAACGCATGCTGATACATGACACGTGCCCTAGTTACATGTTCGATGTATAAAATCAGTATGTTCCTTCCACTAAAATTAATTTAGCAAACACATTTAATCCGACATTCCGCAAGCATGTAGCCTAAATATGCATTGTCGTCGCCCTTCATTGCTGTTGTTTCAGTGAAATGACGATCACGTGGAAAGCGTGACGTATTTTCACATATTATTCCTAGTACTGTTGTGGCAACCTGACGGGAAGATAGGCTAATTGAGAAGTGCGATCATTACAGAATAAATATTTTCTTACAATTTAGCAAGGTAAACCTTTATCTTTGGATTTAATGACTGTTTTTAGACTCCGGTTCATCCTTGCGGTGTCATGGCAACATCGGGAATCCCCTAAGCTATAGACACAGGCGACACCTGGTGGCCAGGCCAGGCTCCGCCTGCCTTGAGCCGCTGGAGTACCGAATACCTAAACATTTCGTGAAGACGCCAGGCGCCACCAAAGACAGCCGCGTCCTTTTGGTACTAGATGGACTAGATTCCACAAACACAAAGACTGTCGGTGTGATCGACCTAGCAAGATAAAACGGACTTAAATGGCTATGTTAAGATGCAACCGCTTAATGCGGTTTTCGCGGAACTGAAATTTTCCCTGCAAACAGGGACATATATGAGGCACACCAATTTGCAGCTGCTGGGCCTACAGCTCTCCATGCTCCAGCCATACTTCCTGCTGATGCCAATGGTCCGTTCACAGATCTACCAGTGCCATCCGCTGCTCCTAAGCCGTCCACAGCTCCCGTACCATGCACAGCCAACATGTCATCCACCGATCCCGAACCATCCAGAGATCCCGTACAATCCGCTGCTCCTGTGCCATCCACAACTCAAGCAACATCCACTGATCCCATACCATCCGCGGCTTCTGCGCCATCCACAGCTACCAAGCCATACACAACTCCAGTACCATCCACTGATCCCAAACCATCCGCTGCTTATGCGCCATCCACAGCTACTAATCCATACACAACTCCAGTACCATCCACTGATCCCGTACCAGCTAGTGATCCCATACCATGTGCTCCTCCTGTGCCATCCACAACCTCTGTACCATCCACAGCCAACATCCCATTCATAACTTCATTATCATTCACTGATCCAATACAAGCCAGTGAACCTGTACTATCCGCTGCTCCTGTGTTCTCGACAGCTGCCGTAACAGGTACATATACCATGCAATCCACAGCTCATCTACCATCCTCATTAGCGCGAACAGAATCTGATGCTTCATATATTTCACCATTTAACTTCTGTCTGCCAAAATCTACTGTCGGACCATAAGGTAAACCAAACTCTCGCTGTGGAAGAGCTGCCGTACTCTCCAGCAGTCCGTGCAAACAAAAGCTGTTTGAACGCGCAGTGAGGCTCACAAAAAAAAGCACAAATAGCAAAAAGAATCCACCTGGTACAATAAACTTAACAACTGATAACAGTTCGCCGCTGGAGGCGTGTCGGACAAACTACAGGAAGACGAGACCAACACTTGAAAGGTCAGTGACAAGGGTGGGAGAAAATGTAGAATGTATTTACTGTTTGGAACTGTGGAGCACAAGTATGCAGGCCAGAATGATACAGTGCCCTATTTGCTGGGCACTCCCCAGCCTGTGCACGAATTAGTGATGACAAAGTCTCCTCTACTTCTGATTTTTGGGTCAGACGTCTTCGATCTATAATGCATTTTTGCCTATTGTTCGCGTGTTTGTTTGGTTGTATTTTTATTCCATTAAACCGAATGAAGTCATCCAAGCAGTGTTTCCAAGGAGAAGAATTTCCCAATTATATTTGTGCTAACTCTGAAGTGAATAAATTTGAACTCTACCTCAGACTGTGAACTTTTTTATCCACTTGTGTACTTTTGTAACATGAAACCTGCGTTTCATTTTGCCCCAGACAGTGTACAAATTTGCCCCAAATATGGGACAAAATGAGAAATTCGCTTTTTTTAACGGGCTTGTACCTGAATTTAAATACGCCAGTACACATATGGTGAACATTATCTTATATTTAATGAGTATAATAATAGCTCTAACTCCAATTTGGGACGAACTGTTTAATATTAATAGCTCTTACAGTTGTCCAAAGTTAAGTGTACCTTATTGCCCCACCTGCCTCACGTAGAGGTATCGTGAGGATCTATGCGTCGAAACAGACATTCGTATACCTGTCGTCAACCAATAAGGACGTCCGTGTCAGTAATTACAAGGCCAATTTCCAAAGCGACGTTTAACACAAATTACCAAAGAACTAAGAAAGTATATAAAGCATGAAAATAGGACGGAATGATACAAAGAGAAACGGTCAACGGTTTTCACTGATGTAGGAAAGACGCGCGGTATGTTCTAATTGTGTACCATGCTAAAATATCAGTTGTCGACAACAAAAAATGTATCTCAGTTGGGCTTTTATTGTGCAACTATTCACATATCTCAACGTGGCGATCTAATTCAACACGATGAATATACAGCCCCTAGCCCCCGGGTTAAGCGGAATTAGACATGAAGCGGATTGCCAGAGATTCTAAACGCTTTGTCCATATTTACTTACAAGAGAACTGTATTCATTGTAGAACTTAAGAAACCTGGAGTGAAGGCGTTTGATGGAATAACCTTGACACACTAGTTTTTGTAGTAATAAGTGGTGACTTTGATTGAAATCGTCACACAACACGCAGGATCGAAATGCTACAAGGCGAGATATGTACTCGCTATATGCAGGTCCCTTCGATGTGCTGCTGTCCAAGCAAGGATAATTTACAGTGTCAAAACTGAAACTATCCCCCTTGTCGTAAAGTCTGCGAGAGAGGGAACGTTTTGATCTATGTACAAATATAAATCCAACGAAGGTGGGTAAACATCTTCCACAGCCTTTGCTATATATGGATTGTTTAAAGCCAGCAGATCATCAATATATCGACCGTCCACGATAGAACAGTTGGTAGAGTGTCCGCAACGGGAGTGGTAGATCCAGGGTCAATCCTGGGTCACTCCAGTGTCAATCCTGGGTCAAGCCACACCTAAGACCTGAAAAGACGAAATTGTAACTTACTCGCTTGGCGTTCAGCATGAAGGGAATTGAGCAACGGCTGGTTGACCGGTATCAGTATAATGGCTCGGGCGGTGCGGATTACATGCCTTCGGTAAGGCGTCTCAGTGAAGCAGCACTAAATATATGAGCGGTGGAAATCCGTCCTGCAGCAAGGAGGCACATTACATGCACTCTAAGGATTTTTTCGTCGTCATATGACTGCAAAAATTATTAAGTACGACCTTAAACCCCAAGCACTCACTCTCTCACTCAGTGTATCGTTTGATGGATGAGAAACCAACCTCGGAAAAAAGCGGAAGCGGACCTACGTAGGGACGTGCCGATTGGAGGAACACACCATGTATATTAATACATGTATAAGGGGTATAAGGAGGTATTCAGGCAAGCTTTCCTGATGACTTGAAATAATTTTGTTGTTGATGATAAACTTCAGCCTATTATGAGCAAATTTTGACACTGTGCTGGTTTCTGGCAAAGACTATTTTACTTCTCACTGTTATAAACAGGCAGACAAAGGAAAATAAGGAATCAGATTCGCTCACTTTTAAATGAATTTGAACTAAAATACAGACAGTGCAGGCTGTTGGATGGGACATCAGATCAATAAGTGTCAATGGAAAGTGAGGATATTCAACGGGCGCAAAGCACGAATTGAACACCACTTTTCAAGATCTGAGTACTTTAATTTGCCGGCCTTGTGCGTCGATAGGGGAGCAAACCATCATCCGGTTGATTACTTTAAAATCAAGCAGACGCAAGATAACACGCAAAATGAAATAACTGCAGTAGAACGATCGAGATCGCTGACTATTGCCTCTTGGAAGTTGTATATTACCTTGTAAGTGTGGCTTTTTTGAGCGCGTTATTGTTGTACATCATATCTTGCAAAATCATGTGATCGTGTAATGGCCATAGAAATCAAGAATCTCTGTAGGTATACCATACCAACTCTCTGAGGTATAATATTCCCAGTAGCATTCCATTCGACTTTGGCAGGTTAAATTCCAATGCCAAAAGACTCCAAATAATTCACTTTATTTGAAATTCAGGGATAATTTTAAGCCTGAAACACGTACTTAACAGTCATGATTGTTTTCTAGTATAGCATAGGCATCACCCAGGAGCATCTCACCAAGGTGGTCGATGTGAGTTTAAGTCCAGCTCATGCCGGTTTCCTTTCCGGCCGTACGTAGCAAGATCTCACGGGAACTTGGGGATGGTCGTGGGTTTCCACCCGATCTATGCCCGCTTATGCCCGACCATAATGCTGGTCGCCGTCGTATAAGTGAAATATATAAGTGAAAAAAACACAAATCGAATGAATAAATAAATAAATAAATAAATGGTGTAGGCGTCACTGATGCTGACCGAGAAGGACCATTTTGATTGATGGCCTATATAGGAATGTCTGGTTCGGCGCACAAGCTTGTGTGGTATCGAGTGTCTGTGTTTAAATTGAACATGGGATCATTTATGCCTATCGGCTCGGTTTAGAGTTATTGTCACAACTCCGATGATGAAACCGGCAGCAGATGAATCTTGTCAGGATGAGAGATTGTATACCACGACTGATGAATCCTGACGCCTTTGACAAACATTCATCGAGAAATGTTTGACTAATGGCAATGTCCATTCTTAGGCAGTCGAAAGGAAAACTTAGACAGCAGACTCACGGGGCCTCTGCCGGCATGATGCGCTAACCTGTCACAATTTGCTCACAACCTGCCGAGAAGTACTTGACCACGGCCATGAAAGGCGGGCCGAGGCGGACAGTCTACCGCTTGGTCATCACAGTTTGGTGACAGCCCTGTTGAAAGTCATGCTAATGTCTAGGAAATGCATGTATCATCGATTATGGCCGTTTCTGTCCAATGACCTCGGTGTTCATGGCGCTGAATGATGTATGTGGTGTTTGTGCCGGTGCTAGAGACCTAGAACAACTGTTCCAGATTTATACCAGCGCTCTTTATTTATTCGTCATTTCCTGATTTCCTGATAGTTTGTGCCGGTGCTAGAGACTTGAACAACTGTTCCAGACTTATACCAGCGCTCTTTATTTATTCGTCATTTCCTGATTTATACAGCTGCTTCTAATTTATACCACTGGTCCTGATTTCGCCACTTTCGCCGATTTGTTCCGCTGCTCCCGATTTGTACCGCCGCTCCCGATTTTGGCGCTGTTCCTGATGTGTACTAATGTTCTCGATTTGTACCAATGCTCCTAATTCGTACAGCTGTTCCTGATTGTACCAAAGCTGTTGATTTGTAGTCCTGTTCCAGAATAACCCCATTGCTCCTGATTTCTACTATGGTTTCTGGTTTGTAGCGCTGTCCCTGGCTTGGACCGCTGTTCCTGACATATTTCGCTGACATATTTCCTGATTTGTACCGCTGTTCCTGACTTCTACCTTTGCTCCCGATTTGTAACCCTCCTCCTGGTTTGTACCGCTGTACCCGATTTGTAACGCTGCTCCTACATGTACTTTATACCGCTGTTCCCGATTTGTTTGGCTGTTAATGACTTGTACCTTTGCTCCTGACTTGTACCGTTGCTCCTGATTTGTACCGCTGGTCTTACTTTACACAGCTACTCTCCATTTCTTCCCATGCTCCTACTTTGTACCGCTGTTCCCGATGTTTTCCGCTGACCCTGAATTGTACAGTTGTTCCTGATTTGTACCGCTGTTCCTGATTTGTACCGTTGCTCCCGATTTTACTGCCGTTCCTGACTTGAATATCTGCTCTTATTTCTTCTCCCCGTACCTCAATATATATATATACAATATTCGAAGCTGAAATAAGCAAACCATTTCATTCGTTGGTAATTCATGTCGCAATTGCTTATCACTTAACTCTGGAAACCTAGCGCCTACAAAGGCAAATTCTGCTGTGAAAGCTTTCCTGTTGATTGATCGTGCAGCGGTGAAATATATCTCTTGTTCGTAGCTTAACTGGCTAGACTGGACATTACCAATTGGCCAAAGTAGTTAATCAAGACATCGCTTAACTTTACGCGATAGCAGTCTATCTGATTATCTGATTAACAAAAAGGCGTTAGGATTCCTCAGTCGTGATCTCTCATTCTAAGAATATTCTATTCACTGCCTGATACCCCTATCAGATGTCACAACAACTCTAAACCGAGTCGATCGCCAACTTGATTCCCAGTTCATTTTACGGGACACAGACTCGATGCCACATGATGCCTATAGAAGACGAATAATCCAGTTAAACAGCTGGCTTTAAAATGAGATGTTCCTAACCCGAAACTGTCTGATTGGGAAGTTGTTTAACTCATCAGGTCCAAACTTAAAAAAGCCAAATAGATTCCAGCGGAACTGATGTTTTTGTACATACATTAGTTGGTTTGGAGTGAAATTTAATCCGCATGAGCCAAATGGAATGTTCTTCAGAAGATTAGTCCACACTTGTTTAAGTGTAAGCAAGAGAATGTATTTTTTACTTGATTTAGCACATTTGCCTTGTTGTCTCATTGGGTAGTTCATACCCAGTGCCTAAAACCAGCATCGTATGGAGACAGCAAGATATATGTTGAGTTTAACAAACGGCAATAACAAACCTATTAAATCGATGCGTGGAAACACATTTACTCCAATATATACCAGTCGTGAATGAAAATGGACGTTCCGAATCAATAATCGCAGGGCCAATGCCTAAAACACCAATCACTAAAGAACTAAGATGTATATAAAGTATGAAATTAGAATCAGGCAGAGAGAAGCAAATGAACGGTCATTCAAATCGTTTTGAAAGACAGCCAACATCGAGGATGTTTTGTAGTGTAGGGGAAACAGTTCTTCTCGGAGCTGGAATGCATCAGGTTACAGCCAGTCTAGCCAAGACAGTCAATGCTGCGTTGTGTTCAGTCACTTAATTGGATTCCAACTACCAGACATACGTAACTCCCAACCACAAATCTGATATGTTCAGCTATGGTAACTATGGCGATTCCGATTTTCTGATTGGTAATGCCTGTCTTTCGGTTACAGTGAGGATTTTATGATTGGTAATGCCTGTCTTCCGGTCATAGCAGGGATTTTATGATTGGTAATACCTGTCTTCCGGTCATGGCAGGGATTTTATGATTGGTAATACCTGTCTTCCGGTCATAGCAGGGATTTCATGATTGGTAATGCCTGTCTTCCGGTCATAGCAGGGATTTCATGATTGGTAATGCCTGTCTACCGGTCATAGCAGGGATTTTATGATTGGTAATGCCTGTCTTCCGGTCATAGCAGGGATTTTATGATTGGTAATGCCTGTCTTCCGGCCATGGCGAGAACTGTTAGCTACATGGTCCAGAAGGTTGACTTGCATAGCTTTTATTATCATTCATACTAGTAGGTGCTTGACGATTCGAGGTTTCTGGTTCGAAACCCAAAGTGGTAACCAATTTTTACTGTTTTGGATATTGTTCAATTTACAGAAGGATTAATCTGAAATACATATAATTGTCTAATTGTTTATTGCGCCTCTGTTTGACATATATAATTCTTGCGTACGGGGTAAAACACAAATGAAATAAACATATGCCATACGCAAACCAACTAATTCTTGACAGATAAACTTTAAGTATAGTAATTAATGGAAAACCAGTAGAGTAGGGTGGGTGCTTGGAGAGCAGTGTGTTGAACAGTTTACAGCGATCGTAACTTTGTAGTATGAGAGAGCACGAAGTAAGTGATCAGTGATCGATAATGTTGGCTCAAAGTACATACACCTTCACTTTGGCCCATGAACAATCACGAAAATGCTCTCATTTTTCGATCCATAGCCTTCTATTCCCGGCTTCCTATGATGATCTCTGGGATCGTTGACTAGAAGGGAAAGCATGGGGACTGATTGATACACTTTACATGATGATTTCAAGAAAACTGTGTAGGCTGGCTTGGGAATAGTACACATATCGTCAGATAACAGTAAACAGTACGTATGTTCAAGAGTCCAATAATGTGGCATAAAAATGGGATAAGCGTGTAAATTGCAATCTGTTTATGCATTTACATGAACAGTTACAATAAAACCCTGACTGAGGTGAATGGATAACTGGGCGTATTTAACCAGTTACCTGTGACCATTTGCCAGGTATTACACTATCGTCACTCCTCTGCTTTCACTCTCTATGTTGTATGTCTATCACACTGTCGTCGCCGCTCTGCTTTCACTCCCTATGCTATATGTCTATCACACTGTCGTCGCTGCTCTGGTTTCACTCTCTATGCTGTATGTCTAGCACATGGTCGTCGCTGCTCTGGTTTCACTGTCTATGCTGTATGTATAGCACACTGTCGTCGCTGCTCTGGTTTCACTATCTATGCTGTATGTCTATTACACTGTCGTCCCTGCTCTGCTTTCACTCTCTATGCTGTGTGTCTAGCACATGGTCGTCGCTGCTCTGGTTTTACTCTCTATGCTGTACGTCTATTACACTGTCGTCGCTGCTCTGGTTTCACTCTCTATGCTGTACGTCTATCACACTGTCGTCGTCGCTGCTTTGGTTTACTCTCTATGCTGTACGTCTATGACACTGTCGTCGCTGCTCTGATTTCATTCTCTATGCTGTACGTCTATTACACTGTCGTCGCTGGTCTACTTTCACTCCCTATGCTGTATGTCTATCACACTGTCGTCGCTGCTCTGGTTTTACTCTCTATGCTGTACGTCTATTACACTGTCGTCACTGGTCTACTTTCACTGTCTATGCTGTATGTCTATCACACTGTCGTCGCTGCTCTGGTTTTACTCTCTATGCTGTACGTCTATTACACTGTCGTCGCTGCTCTGGTTTCATTCCCTCTGATGTAATTCTTTCACACGGTCGTCGATGGTCTGCTTTCACTTCCTATGTTGTAATTCTGTCACACTTTCTTCGCTGGTCTACCTTCACTCCCTATGCTGTATGTCTATCACACTGTCGTCGCTGCTCTGGTTTTACTCTCTATGCTGTACGTCTATTACACTGTAAGTGTAATGCTCTATGCTGTACGTCTATTACACTGTCGTCGCTGGTCTACTTTTCACTCTCCATGATACTTTCACTCTCTATCACACTGTCGTCGTCGCTGCTCTGGTTTTACTCTCTATGCTGTACGTCTATTACACTGTCGCCGCTGCTCTGGTTTCACTCTGTAAGCTGTACGTCTATTACACTGTCGTCGCTGCCCTGGTTTCACTCTCTATGCTGTACGTCTATTACACTGTCGCCGCTGCTCTGGTTTCACTCTGTAAGCTGTACGTCTATTACGCTGTCGTCGCTGCTCTGGTTTCACTCTCTATGCTATATGTCTATCACACTGTCGTCGCTGCTCTGGTTTCACTCTGTAAGCTGTACGTCTATTACGCTGTCGTCGCTGCTCTGGTTTCACTCTCTATGCTGTATGTCTATCACACTGTCGTCGCTGCTCTGGTTTCACTCTCTATGCTGTATGTCTATCACACTGTCGTCGCTGCTCTGGTTTCACTCTCTATGCTGTATGTCTATTACACTGTCGTCGCTGCTCTGGTTTCACTCTCTATGCTGTACGTCTGTCACGCTGTCGTCGCCGCTCTGCTTTCACTCTCTATGCTGTATGTCTATTACACTGTCGTCGCTGCTCTGGTTTCACTCTCTATGCTGTATGTCTATCACACTGTCGTCACTGCTCTGGTTTTACTCTCTATGCTGTATGTCTATCACACTGTCGTCGCTGCTCCGGTTTCACTCTCTATGCTGTACGTCTATTACGCTGTCGTCGCTGCTCTGGTTTCACTCTCTATGCTGTACGTCTATTACACTGTCGTCGCTGCTCTGGTTTCACTCTCTATGCTGTACGTCTATTACACTGTCGTCGCTGCTCTGGTTTCACTCCCTATGCTGTACGTCTATTACGCTGTCGTCGCTGCTCTGGTTTCACTCTCTATGCTGTATGTCTATCACACTGTCGTCGCTGCTCTGGTTTCACTCTCTATGCTGTATGTCTATCACAGTGTCGTCACTGCTCTGGTTTCACTCTCTATGCTGTACGTCTATCACACTGTCGTCGCTGCTCTGGTTTCACTCTCTATGCTGTATGTCTATCACACTGTCGTCGCTGCTCTGGTTTCACTCTCTATGCTGTATGTCTATCACAGTGTCGTCGCTGCTCTGGTTTCACTCTCTATGCTGTACGTCTATCACACTGTCGTCGCTGCTCTGGTTTCACTCTGTAAGCTGTACGTCTATTACGCTGTCGTGGCTGCTCTGGTTTCACTCTCTATGCTGTACGTCTATCACACTGTCGTCGCTGCTCTGGTTTCACTCTCTATGCTATACGTCTATCACACTGTCGTCGCTGCTCTGGTTTCACTTTCTATGCTGTGCAACTTTAATAATGTAGGTTTATAATACCATCCAAGTGTGTAAAATATTTACAAGGGGTTCAGAAAGTTGACAAAGGGCATTATATCAAGAAGACACAAACAATCTCATTCAAAACTGAACTGCCTCGATGGTAAACAGAATGAACAATCTTTTGTTGATTTTTCTAAGCACAGTTTTTTAGGTGTCGGGTAGATTGAATCTTTTATTTCTGTTCAGAAAAGGACGATCCGTTGGTAACCCTATGTCCCCTTTCATCCTCTCTTAAACCATCTCTCACATTTTTACTGGGTACGAATATTTTGCTTGTGTGAGGTGCGGACAAACCGCAGTCAATACCAGATATATACACAGCAAAAACTGGTAGGTATATATATGTTAATATGAAAACGGCTAACTGATCACTCTGGAAGGCATGTCATATGTTTTCTATAAAACACCAATGCTGTGGTCGTCGTCATATGACTGGAAAACTGTTAAGTACGACGTTAAACCCTGAACACTTATTCACCAATGTTTTGGAGATATTGTTAAGTACGACGTTACTCACCAATGTTTTGGAGATATTGTTAAGTACGATGTTAAACCCTATGCACTCACTCACCAATGTTTTGGAGACAACGCGGTAAAAGAATGCCAGCTTATGTTTTAACAAAAAACCTACGCGTGTATAGTCCGACCAACCTATGTGTGTATAGTCCGACCAACCTATGCGTGTATAGTCCGACCATATACATGTAGCGCGTTTATGGATAAGAATCTGCGTTCAAATAATAACAGCGAGCTAGGCGTTTGCACATTAATGCGTGGGTTTGTAAAAGAACATGTCATGCGTCGTTAATATTTGCAGTGTACATGTAGTTACATGCAGTTTTTTTAATACTTGGTTTCTAACCAGAAAAGAAAAGGTTCAGTCTGTCGGATACTTAAACAAAAACCTGCTTAGAAGAATCAACAAAAGATTGGTCATCTAGGGAGCTCAGTGAGATTGAATGTAGAATGTACTTAGTCAAAACCAGTCGGTAAATAGGACAGAATGTATATAAAATAAAAGTCATGTACAAGATTGAAGCGGTTAAACTTGGCCTGTGGGGTGTTTTTATAAGCTACACGTTGTTACATCTCATTACCTTGTCTGCTCAAATGTAACAACATGTAATGGTTACGTCTGAACTACCGAAACATCATTTACTTACAGCAGTGCGGTTTGCCCCAAAACACGTTTTTGCAAAGTAGCCGAAATATTTTTTCTTTTCTTCCATCAGCAACTTTGACCAAACTGACATATGTTTAGTGGTTGAGCATGGCGGTTAAACGTGTTATCGCCAAGCCGAAGCTTCCGCTCGACGTAACACGCATGCGTGAACTACAAACAAATAATCGTCAATGGTATATGGTCATGAAAACTTGTGCGTAAAAGGTTTGTGGGCATGTTAGGGCCTACTTCGGAATTCCTGGGGCACACCGATTATACTTGGGAAGCTCCCGCACTGTTGCCAGGCCTTGTTAAATGTTTCAAATTTCTCTTTGTTTCACTGAGAAGTAATTGTTCTTAATTTTTCGTCGCCTTGTTGCCAGATATCCCTACTAAGCACGGACACTATGACTGGGTGACGCGGTTCTCTTAGCCTGGCGGCTTGGCCTCGAGAGACGAGCGTAGAGACGTGAGGAAAACACACGAAACCAAATCAAAGCGCCCTCTGACACTTGTTGGCAAACAAACCATGTTTACAAAACAACATTTTGGGGAGATTTGATGTGTCCAAGTCAAACGGGACTGTCCCGGAATAGTTCAGCTTATAACGCCAAAGTCACATATATCTAGAGAAGAATGCCAGCTTGAATTCCCGGGGATCTTTCATACAGGGACCCTCGTTAAAGATGTTGGGTGGGGAAGTAAAACGCTGTATAATGCAATAGGATGCGGCGAAAGGAGAAAAAAACAGAGAGTTAGATGCGGGGATTGGATCCGACCACGTCGAAAGGGCTAAACGCTAGTGGTAATTATAAAACAAGTGGTCAAAACCGACTCACTAGCTCAACCTGGTCCCGCAGAAACTTTGTTTCTCAGCTGGGATTTTTAAACGGACTTCTTTGCTTACTTTTGATGTTTAATTGTTATCAGATCTTCCTATTGTCTTCGCGCGTCAAAGGTTCTGATACAGTCATCAATTTGTTCTACACGTAAGTTAAACGTTTATTTTTCTTTAATAATATTTATTAATTATTTTCTTTATCTTATATTCTTTATCTACACTACAAAGAATAACCTGCTGAATTAGCAGAAGACTATGTTTTCTTAGTGACTGCAGAATATTTTATGCCCATGCTGCAAACTATGATATTATTAACGACAGTAGCTCGGTTTTCCAACTTTAATATATTGTGTTGTCCATAACATAATATTCTGTAGGAATAACCTCATCTACATGTATTCGGTCATCGCTCAGAAAACATAATATTATCTTGCAATAACCTCATCTGTTCTGTCATCACTCAGAAAACATAATATTGTCTTGCAATAACCTCGTCTATTCTGTCATCACTCAGAAAATCTCATATTGTCTTGCAATAACCTCGTCTATTCTGTCATCACTCAGAAAACATAATATTGTCTTGCAATAACCTCATCTGTTCTGTCATCACTCAGAAAACATAATATTATCTTGCAATAACGTCATCTATTCTGTCATCACTCAGAAAACATAATATTGTCTTGCAATAACCTCATCTGTTCTGTCATCGCTCAGAAAAAAACATAATATTATCTTGCAATAACCTCATCTGTTATGCTATCACAGGGAAAATCTCATATTATCTTGCAATAACCTCATCTGTTCTGTCATCACTCAGAAAACATAATATTATCTTGCAAAAACCTCGTCTATTATTCTATCACAGGGAAAATCTCATATTATCTTGCAATAACCTCATCTGTTCTGTCATCACTGAGATGTTAAATTCCAGTTACGGTGAGGATTTCATGGTTAAATGTTAAATTAACACCATAGTTTTTGGAGTCTTCCTGCATAGAATATGCTGATAATGTCTCTTTTCTGACGCCATGTCGTTTGTTTCAACTCAACAACTGTTTGCAGAATGAAAATTGCATACACACCCTTTCTTCACGATGTCAACATGGGCAAGTTACACGCATGCGTGTGTTGTCAGTTACACTGACATGGGCTTTTGTTTTACGATTAACTTTTTTGAGCGTTCAGTTTTGTTGGCTCCATATCCTCTTATCTGCAGTAATTTTTAAATCGCCTTTACCCGTCATTGTCTCGTTCAGTATAGATTTTTTGCAGCTGCGAAATCAATAAATATAGTATATTTCGACGTTGCCTTATTTTAACTTTGGATTTATGTCGTGTTACCTGTTTTCTTTTCATAGCTCTTCGTATTTGCAGGTATATATGTGTATATATTCAGTGTACACCCATAGTTGATACATTCTTGCCATTTTTATCCGTGGAAAGGATGCACCATGAATATGAAATTAAAAGGGTGAAACTCTTCGCTTTAGCCGAACCCCTATTCATGACTTATTGAAATTTTTTTCTGTAAAATGCCCATTTTCTTTTTGATATTAGTTGCTGTGTTGATGTGTACTTAGTTCTCAAAATACAGAATGAAAGCGCTTGTATTAAGACAACGTTAAGATAAAATGTTCTTGGAAAATTTATTCTAATTTCTATAAAAGTCGCAAAAGTTTATTTGCCAGATACCTTACAAATCACCAGACCTAGGCCTTATGAGCGTTACTTTAGTAACTTTTAACAATTTTAAAGGAGATACTTCTTTGTTTTCATTTATTTATTTCATTTCTATTTTTAACGCTTAATTTTTAAGACAGGGTAAATACAGAAAACAAGATATGAGATGAACAGTGACCGAGGCTTATTTCAAATGTTCAAAATGAACAGTTTAATGTTATTTCAAACATTTGACTGTGCGTTCTGTTAATTTGTACGTCTCAAGAACACATCAGCATTTAAAAAGTACAAACCACTTCTACTATTATCACCATTACTTACACTTTTAATGTAGATACATTTAACTTTTTTCCAACAGCTTGTTGCGTAAAACAGTGGTCCATGAGACCAAAAAACCTTTCATGTCTAAATGCAGACTTCAATCTGAAGCAGTCAAGACAAGGAATAGATTGGCAGTATAACTGTGTCTTCCATTTCTGAGTTCAAACCCGTGCACTGCGCTCATATGTTCTATGGGCTGAAGGGCAAGGCGCTAAGTGTAAACTTCCAAAAGCCAGAGGGTACACTGTATATATGCATCTGTCAAATGACATGCCACATCCAAACAATCGCGTGAAGATAGGTTCATGACCAAGAATCTCACTGAACTCGGATGATCCTCTTCCATTAACTCTATACCAAGGGTTCATTACGTGGTTATCAGGACCGTTTGTATCTCAAAGCGTTCAGCTAACGTTAAAGGTATTTTAAATAAGGTTTTCTTTCCATTGATAAAAGTAAGACTAGGGTATTCGATTCATCTTGGTATAGGTGGATATTAATATGTTCCTGTTATTTTTCTTCTTGTTCGTTCGGCATTCATCAACACCGTCCATAACGATTTATCGGTAAATTCATTTTTTGAAAGTACAATGATCGAAACCAATCACGATCAGTCGAAAATCAATATTTGTCTTTGTGTTTATTGATGCTTGTGGCTTCCTGATTAGAAGCCGATTCGATACTTTCCGACACCATTGAAAACTAACGAGTTTGCATGACTCCTTTCCAATTTATTATTTCATACACTTTCTTAGTTGTTTGGTTGTTTGTGTCAAACGTCGATTTGGGAATTGACCTGGCGATTATTGACAAGGAACGTCCATTTTTGTTGAGAGCTTGTATACGAATGTCTGGTTCGATGCATAGTTTCATATCACTGTGAAAAACTGCATAACAGTTATAAAAGAAAAGCCTGCACTGACACTTCCGACATTGTAAAAACAAGGCCAAAATGTGCTTTTTAGGGCTGTAAATACTGCGATTGTAAGAATGCGTCAGTAAGACTCAGACGCCCATGCCCCAGGATACCGTCAATACTTACGTCAATCTTAGTCTTAACTTTTGGTTTAATTCCTGCGCTTAAAATTGCCTAAATTTTATTATGAAAGTCTAAGGCAACCGTCAGACTTAATATAAAAACTCCTTAGACAAGTCACAGTTTTAACGCAGCAAACTGTTAAATCCTCAGTGAGACGGAAGTTTAAGTCAGCTTGGTGGTCCTAATGCCCGGGTCTGTATTTATCAAGGAATTTCAGATTAAAGTCGTAAATTACAAGGGCTTAAAAAGCCGAACTGAGAATAGTTTGATAACATATGGACCCTGCTGTACACTCGTATAAACCAATGCGCTTAAACATTCTTTCAATGGAATATTTGACGCACTGGGTCGCGACAGTAACCCTGTAAACCTTAGACTGACTCAATGGTTAGGAATAGATAAACCACAACGGTTTTAGCTCCACTTCATTGACAAACAGCTGTGAGGTTGTCTCAAGTCTCAATTACAGATCATCTTCTTAACGCACAGGGCAGAAACGCTATTTAGCATGTTTAGCCCATGCTGACGGTACAGCGGGGAAAGACATGACCCACCCGTGACTCATCTTCCGTGTGTTTCCATGTGACGTAATCACTGTTGGCTTTGTATCTTAATACGGGGATTTAACACCAAACTGCCAAGCAGGGGAACAGGAGATGAGCCGTTCAGCCATGTTTGTCTGCCTTTCTCGATTCTGACCCTGGTAACCACAAGTTCAAGCCGTCACCCCATAACGGCTCATTGGAATTCTTTTTCTGTCCACGCACCCCCTCCTCCTTCCCCCTCCTTCTCTCTTACCTGCCAGTCATTCTTGCTCCACGTTGTTTTTGGACTATAGCCCATGCGTCATGTATAGAGAGCGATATGAGGCGACCGGCGTAAGAGCACGAGCTTGGAGCTACCGGAGGTGAGTTCCGTAACCCCCGAGGGCGCTGTGCCCACCCACCGCTTCACTCATTCATGAATCTGTTTGTCTTCGAGAGGAAAAGTTTGTAGAAAGCGCCATCGGGATATCCGCCATAACATCCTGACCATCAGTGCATACAAGAATGGATGGGGAACGTAGACCTCGTAATGCAGCTGTTCTGCATATGTTAACTGTAACCATATTTAACCTGATGATTTTCTCACCAGACATCTACAGCACGATTGCAACATTGATGGTATTACCATAAAGCTGTAGAAAGTCAATTGTAAAGAAAAATGTTAAACTAAATGAAACA
The DNA here is from genome assembly GCF_032854445.1 of Liolophura sinensis. NCBI lineage: Eukaryota > Metazoa > Mollusca > Polyplacophora > Chitonida > Chitonidae > Liolophura > Liolophura sinensis. Next base: position 3,989,199 of record NC_088305.1, on the reverse strand, counting down.
AGGATGTATTTATAGGATTTATTCGTATTTCTCAAATTTGAAATCCGGCAACTTAAGAGTCCAGTGTGATTGTCAACTGACCAGCCTGTATATCGGACACGCCTTCCACAACGAGAAGCAGCAGGGGTAAGCAGTATGCCAACTCACGATAGGAAACGGCAGGGAAATGTGGTCTATCACGTCTCTATAACAAACAGCAGCGGTATGTAGTCTACCACGTCACTATAACAAACAAGTGAAGTATGTAGTCTACCACGTCACTATAACAAACAGTAGTGGTGCCATGTTAATATAGCAAACAACTACAGTATGTAGTCTACCATGTCACCATAAGAAACAGCAGCGGTATGAGACCTACCACATAATTATAACAAACAACAGCTATAAGTAGTCTACCATGTCAATATAACAAACACAGCCACGGTATGTAGTCTACCACCTCAATATAACCAGCAGCAGCGGTATGTAGTCTACTGTGTCACTATAAACGAAAACAGCAGCGGTGTGTAATCTACCACGTCACTTTAACAAACAGCAGCGCTATGTCGTCTATCATGTCAACATAACAAACACAGCAACGGTGTGTAGTCTACCACCTCAATATAAGAAGCAGAAGCGGTGTGTAGTCTACCACCTCAGTATAAGAAGCAGCAGCGGTGTGTAGTCTACCACCTCAGTATAAGAAGCAGCAGCGGTATGTAGTCTACCACCTCAATATGACAAACACAGCAGCGGTGTGTAGTCTACCACCTCAATATAACAAGCAGCAGCGGTATGTAGTCTACTGTGTCAGTATAAAAGAAAACAGCAGCGGTGTGTAATCTACCACATCAGTTTAACAAACAGCAGCGCTATGTTATCTATCATGTCAATGTAACTAACACAACAACGGTATGTAGACTACCACGTCAATATAACAAGCAGCAGCGGTGTGTAGCCTACCGCGTCGCTACCACGTCTAATCTGTTGCGCTTTAGAGCGATAACCAATTAACGCAGCGTATAAGGCTGTTTATAAATTTGATCTTCAAAGGGCATTGAAATAACGAACTGGTTTCCCTTTGGGATTTCCTAACTCCACGAAACTCTACGAGTACATAAGTATATAATCAGAACACACCTTAGAAAATATATCAAACTTATGCCCCAAAACTACGTCTAACGCGTTATGTAATATTATATCGATCATTAAAAAAAGAAGTTCTTGTAATGAATGTGTGTTTTTATGCAGGGAAATAGGCTAATATTATATCCTGTTGCCTTAGGTTTTCATTATAAAACAATATAAGGTACGTTAAGCGCTGGGACGTTAATAGAAATGGTCGCCCATAACCTTTCGGAAATAACATTTAAGTGGAAGGCGATGAATAAAGAAACATTTCCGGTAAACCAAAAGTGTTATATTAGAGAACTTTAGTTAGAAGTTACAACTTAACCAGCAACTTGTATCTTCAAACTATAATAGATCAATTCATTCTGGTTTGAAGTTACCTGTAACTTCTAACTAAAGTTCTTTATAAATTATACATTTTCTTACAAATAACTTCTACCATATTTCAAACCATTCGATACTAAATGTGTATAGATTCAAGAAAGGGACATATATCAACATTGTCTAGGTATTACGATGGGGTAAAGAATGTGCCCCACTTTTGGCTGACTTATTCCTAATCACGACTGTATGCAGAATCTATTAAGGAGTAATCATTACCAGATCCGATCTTTCTCATTCACCAAACGCTATATTGATCATGTGGTAGCTTTAAACAATCCACATATAGCAAAGGCTGTGAAAGACATTTAACATTTAACTTGTATAGATTTATATTTGAACAAAGACCCAAACCAGTTTCCTCTCTACGACTTTACGACAAGAGGGATAGTTTCGATTTTGTTACATGGTGTGTATATATTTCGCTTTGTAGCGTTTGTTAGATCTTGTGTTATGTGACGATTTCAATCAACTTATTACTACAAACTCTAATGTGTCAAGGTTATTCAATCAAACACCTTCAGTCCAAGTTATTTAAGTTTTACAACAAATACAGTTCTCTTGTAAGTAAATATGGACAGAACGTCCAGGATCTTGACGCTCTCCTCGATGAGTGTGTTTGATTCTGGGGCTAGGAACTGTATAGTCATCATGTTGAATTAGATCCCCACGCTGGACATATTAGCAGTGGCAATCAAGGCGCAGCTGAGATACATATATTATTATCGACAACTTTACACCAGCATGGTACGTGATTTCAAAACTGATTTCATTCATTCGCTTTGAACATACCTTGCGACTTTTCAACATCACTGAAAACCGTTGACTTCTTCACTTTGCAGGATTCCAGTCTTATTTCGTACTGTGTATACTTTCTTAGTTTTTTGGTGGCTTGTATAAACATTGTTTTGGAAATTGGCCTTGAGATTATTGACCTGGAACGTCCATATAAGTTGACCGCTTGTATACAAATGTCTATTTCGACGCATAGATACCCAGTGACCTTCCCAATGCATTGCATTTATTTTCTACCCTTCTCTTCCACCCTTTTTCATCGTTGTTTTATTATTATATATGCGGGGACAGAAAAGAGGTCATCAGTATATACGACCGCTGTTGGTCTTCAACAGGACACACCGTAAAGCTTAACCGGCAGACAAGGTCACAAAACATTGATCCCACTCCCGAGACGTCTGGGGTCAAACACCAACAGGGATCTTGACCACCCTTCTCAACCACATCCCGGAAGCCCAGAGTCCTTTTACTCAAGGTTGCCCGGATGTCAAAATCGCACGATACTTTTCTGCCGGTTATCCGCCTAATCAATACAGCTATACGTCTGAGGTCTAAGCATTTCACGCACGAATGGCGTTGGAACGCCCACGGACGAAGAAAGTTATCTCTAATTTCTTATGTAAGGTAACGGGCTGGAATACAACCATAGCATGAAGAAGGTTTGCTGCTGTGCCTTAGTATGTTAGCTGGCAGATTGGACTAATCTAAATATTAATCAATAGCTCCACATTAACCAGCTGAAAGCGGATTCGAGCGCGAAGAACACGGGACAATTAACTGAAAATCTCGCCACGTGAAGCTTATGTGGAGGATGGCGATATTAACATCCAGCACAGGTAAAGTGTGTCGGGTGAAACTTTGCGATATGACAAATTAGCAAAAAGGTGGAACTGACTTAACGTCGCCACTACATAGATGCCCATTGAGATACTGATAACGTAGTCCGACGATTCTCTCTTCCCATCCCCAATTAGTTTGTCTTAAGCTTGGAAGGGGGGTGGCTTCTTCATCAACCAAGCTGTAAAAGAAGACACTAAATCCATGAATCACTCTAATCGTAACATGTTCCTGAGTAGGAGGCACATCCTTTATTCTATACCCTCCGATAGTTTTGGTATTACATAAAAAGAAGGCGATCAAAGACGATAAATCTTATGTTAAACTCCGTTTTGCCCGTGTAAAGGGCTCGCTGGATGACGTACATGGGACGGACTAGTCTATTTATAATACGGTATATTGTTGTTACTTTCGACCTAAAAACAAATAACCTCGTCCACTTTATTGACTACAAAACTGTCACTAGAGATTCGTAGCTCTAACATTATTTCTTAATTTTATCAAATACATGAACAAACCTTAACCATCAACAAATGTGACTCCGCATACCTGCCACGTGTTAATAAATTACACAGTTCCAGTCCAGGAACTGTAGTATTCCTTTTGTTTGCGTGCTTTCCTGCACTTTTTCTCCTGTTTTCCCTGTCTATATTTATTTTCTTTTTTCATCTCTCGTATGTTCCACTTGTTCATCAAAAGTCCTTTGTTTTCCAGGTAGCTCTCATCGCCATGGCAATTGAGACGGTCTAATCAGTGTTCTTATACATATTTTGCACAATGGCGGACAAGCACATCCGAAAGAAACGGTACCGGGTAAGTATTGCCGATATCATCACTTGGTACAGTCAAATAAAAAAGTGGTATATCATTGGAGACCTTGCCTGAAAGTACATTTTTAACACCAAAATAAATACAGAAATGTTTCGGTTTTAGCAAGGTGGAAATGTCGAATCACGCTATCAAGAATCTTTAAAGTATAACTGTTTAGAAGTTTCATAATGGAGGCTTTTACAACAAATATTTATTCTCTGACATGACGAATCAGCCGACTGACCACTGGCAGTAGCCAATACCTCAGAAATGCTATGAAATGCCTTTTGCTTTTAAAACATAAAAATGGAGAAATAATTTACACCTGTTCAACACAAGTTATATGATATAACCTTTCAACTTTATTTGAACATACGTATATACGGTTTTAATGGTGCATTTTCCATTCATTTCGTCTCTTCCAGTCGGTGATAGCCTTTTTGGTGTTCTGTCTCATGCTTGTCGCTTTGTGCACCAGTAAGATCTCCCTTGTCTGGCTCATGTGGCTTCACACTACAGAACAGATCAGCTCTGCAACATGGTGAGTATCCGTCAACACACCGGTGTTCTGTCTCATGCTTGTCGCTTGTGCACCAGTAAGATCTCCCTTGTCTGGCTCATGTGGCTTCACACTACAGAACAGATCAGCTCTGCAACATGGTGAGTATCCGTCAACACACCGGTGTTCTGCCTCACGCCTGTCGCTTTGTGCACCAGTAAGATCCCCCTTGTCTGACTCATGTGGCTTCACACTACAGAACAGATCAGCCCTGCAACATGGTGAGTATCCGTCAACACACCGGTGTTCTGCCTCACGCCTGTCGCTTTGTGCACCAGTAAGATCTCCCCAGTCTGACCCATGTGGCTTCACACTACAGAACAGATCAGCTCTGCAACATGGTGAGTATCCGTCAACACACCGGTGTTTTGCCTCACGCTTGTCGCTTTGTGCACCAGTAAGATCTCCCTTGTCTGACTCATGTGGCTTCACACTACAGAACAGATCACCTCTGCAACATGGTGAGTATCCGTCAACTCCGGTGTTCTGCCTCACGCTTGTCGATTTGTGCACCAGTAAGATCTCCCTTATCTGACTCATGTGGCTTCACACTACAGAACAGATCAGCTCTGCAACATGGTGAGTATCCGTCAACACACCGGTGTTCTGCCTCACGCCTGTCGCTTTGTGCACCAGTAAGATCTCCCCAGTCTGACTCATGTGGCTTCACACTACAGAACAGATCAGCTCTGCAACATGGTGAGTATCCGTCAACTCCGGTGTTCTGCCTCACGCCTGTCGCTTTGTGCACCAGTAAGATCTCCCCAGTCTGACCCATGTGGCTTCACACTACAGAACAGATCAGCTCTGCAACATGGTGAGTATCCGTCAACACACCGGTGTTTTGCCTCACGCTTGTCGCTTTGTGCACCAGTAAGATCTCCCTAGCCTGGCTCATGTGGCTTCACACCACAGAACAGATCAGCTCTGCAACATGGTGAGTATCCGTCAACACTCCGGTGTTCTGTCTGATGGATGTGTACCAGTAAGAACACAATAACACAATACTGTGTCATATATTTAACATAGTATCATGCATCCATAAGTCCATAAGCTCGGTTTCGACGGCAGGAACCCATTGCCTCGAGTGACGTCAAAACTGTTCAAAAACCAGTGGCTTGCTGGACACGGGGCAGAATTGAACATGTTTTGACGGTGGGCGACGCCAATTGCCTAAACAGCTATCGTGTTTAGTGTAAACCCTGTTTCTGACACTGCCTTATTTGAAATTGTTTACACGTTTTAGTATATTATTTATGACCATAATAGTGTTAAATCCAACTGTTTGGCAGTGGTAGAATTTATAATATTAGGTTACGAATTTGTGTTAAGGAAGTGTGAGAAATTCATCATGGATATAACTTAACGTTATCTATAATTAACACCTTTTGATTTTATTTTATTTTATTTTTTGCATTATAAATGTTATAAGTAATTCTATATGGTAACAGCTCGTTACAAATTCCAAACAATCATTACGCGCCGTAACATTTCGAGGTAATGGCAATCATATTTTAAACCATTTAGCACGTTGTAAAATTTCAACATTTAGAGTGTTCTTGACATTCGAATATTTGCGTCCTAACAGAGTGACTCCCCTTAGCGTTTTTGGAGTAACGCCAATTTTTCTCCCACCAGGTACATTTCCATCACCATTCTAATGATGGCACCAACCGTCTTCACATTACTCCACATATTCTGGACAACCTCTTTCATAGCCGTTACCCATTGGACGAAATGGCCGAAAGCTCCTAACATGCTATTGGTAAGTATACATTATTGAAAATCGGAAGTCTAAACTGAAAGAGATTTCAGCATAATGCAGCCCTATCAGCTGTAAGTTACGGGCTGTTACTAGATGATATAACACTATTTTGTGATACTGAGAGTAGTTTTCCTACATAAAGCCTTCCAATTGTTCGGAAATACTGTCTTCTCTGAAACCCCCTGATAATTCCAAAACAAAAACATACACCATTTCCCGTAAGATCGCCTTACTAATATTCAGCTGAGATGGGCAAAGTTTTTTGGGCGTTTGAGAAAAACAAAAGCATGGGTGTCTCTTAAAGACGACGTGCTTACGTGTACATTATTGATAGAGACGGAAGATTTAAACGTTGTTTTATGACTGTCGATGACAGACATTATAGAACTACCTAGACGTTCTAACAACATATCATCTCTAGCGGTCATCTAGTATCCCTATAAATGCAAGGACACACATACTTATGCCGGATGAATATTACCATTTATATTATGACTTGGAAACTTACAGCTTAGGGCCAGAACGATAACAGGTATTAACCTGTTGCTATAAGATCTGACCTTGGCTTTTGACGCCATAAACATTCGGACCATACTGAGGAATTTCTAACTATTGCCACCCACAGGGTCTACTCTCCAGCGTCTTGGAAATGGGAGCGACGGCTTTGTTCATATTCGAGGTGGCACCAGGACTACCGCCTAACAGCGTACTTCCGGTTATGAACACCATTTATGTTGTCCCAATTTTGTACCACGTCTTCAAGAAATACCACGTAAGTGCAAACCCTCATTCAAATTGACTTAAGCGTCTTTTCCCTCCACAATCAATTCAGACTGTCAAGCCCGACGTCGACTGTACTGAGTAGACAGGCTTGTGTGGGCTCAATGAAATCAAAGCGTTGTAATCCTTACAGCGCATGCGCCGCATTATACGTTCGATTTACCCCCACTGACCCCTAAGCAAATGATGTACAGAAATCTTGTCACTAGGATCATGGTGATGAGGCAGGAAGTGATATCAGAAATCACAAAAGCGCTGTCTCAACCTTGTTTCTAATAATACTTTATACACAGGTACTCTGTTGTATGTACAGCATGATCCTAAACAACGCTTGAAACAATTTTATAGTTGAATGCTGAATAAATAGTTACGCGCAGTGATGAGGCTAGATTTAAACTGGTCTACGTGCGTGGCACGGACTCCAAAGAACTCCAAAGTTCCACTGGACGCTGTGACCACATCCGTAAACTACGACATGTATGGCCAAATTCAAGTCTTGCGACCGATCACATTTGCAAATTACGTCATTGGAATGGCATGTTACGCTAATACGTAAAGAACATCATCCACTAGGCCTCCATTCTGTTTGATGAAAATATGACTACAGTATAGACATATGATTGTAAAGGGGTTCCTCTGTGGCCGAGGGGATGAGCACGTTAGCTCGGCGCAATGACCCAGGAGCCTCCCACCAATGAGGTGGCTCTGAGTTCAAGTCCAGCCCATGCTGGCTTACTCTCCAGCCGTACCTAGACGGCCTGACAACAATCTATGGGTGGTCGTGGGTTCTGCCCGGGCTATGCTTGCTGCCGTCCAATAAGGCTGTTTTTGGTGGTGTTGGGGGGGGGGGGGGTCGTAATACAGAACTGGAAGCTTTATTAGTGTTAACAGCAGTTAAATGTGAAATATTAGAAGTCTGCCTCACACCAGCCAAAAAAAAAATCGATTGGAAATTATCGCAATTTATCAAATTGTATGTATCATGTCCTCTTTTTCATTTTATCAGAATCAATCGTGTAACGTTTATTGGCAATCAAGCAATGGGGACGGTCTGGAAAAGTTGAAACTGAAGGAAAGGAAATCCCGAGTAATATTAAAGTTCATCGTGGGTTCTAGCATGTTGGTATTAGCGTCTATCGGCTCCTACGTTTTGTACTGGTTCGTGCCCCAGCATCTCCAGCTTGCACAGGCTATACTCCTACCACTGATGCTATTTTTTCTGTCCCTCATCTGGATGCCTCAGATTCAAACCGACGCCATTAGGTCTTCCAATGGGACTTTCGAGGGCCGATGGAAATCCACGGGACTGTACTCAGCTATGAAACTGGTGATCTCGCCCGTGATTGTGTACTTGATTTTAATTTATCGCTTCCATGACTTGCGTGGACCGTACCTCAATGACTTTTTGTACAGGGGTTTCCTTGAACTGGGACGTTTGGATGTCTTGTTGCCGTTGATGGGCAACATCGTCGCTGGTCTGTTGACCATGCTCATGGCTTTCATAGCCTCGACTTTGGGGCTGTCAACCAGCGGATTATTCCTGCCGGCCTTGGTGTCGACACCTCTCTCTATTGGCGCCTTAACGCTTGTCTGTTACTTTGGATATGGCGTACCCGCAGCTGTGTGCGTTTTAGGTGACGGCGCACCAGCTTGGTGCTTCTTGGCAATGTCTGTAGTCATCTGGATTTTCCCGTTCATTTGCTGCGGAGCCAGTTTATCTAAGCCGTGCGCAGTGCTGCTGAAACCTTTCCATCAAATGTTCATCCAGTTATACTGGAGTAACATTTATCTTGAGCAGCACGTTCTGTTGAACTATTCACCGCAAGGATTTACGTCAAACGGGAACACATACGCCAAGGAGTCTAGTTTCTCCAAGAACAAAATCTTCGTATGCACCACGATGTATCGAGAGGCGGATTTCGAAATGAGGCGATATTTGCTCAGCTTATGTAGGGTTTCCTGCTCACAAAAGCTGCAAAATATCTACATCGAAGCGCACATATTCCTGGACAATGGCTCCGAGGGTACGACCATGACGGCTTCCGCTCAGCGTTTGAACAGGCTGCTGCTGGAGACTGTTGGTGTGGACCCGAACCACGGTGCAGGATACAAGACACCGTACGGCCTGCAGATACGGTGGATGCTTCCAGGCGGTGTTCCTTTGTTCATGCATTTAAAAGACTCCAACAAGTTCAAACCGAAAAAGCGTTGGTCGCAAGTGATGTATATGAACTACATTCTAGATTACCGATGCAAGATTGTACACGAGTTGGAAATGTTGTCCAAGTCGTCACCCGAATATAGAGAGCAGTTTGCTGACAGTGTATCATCACATTTTAAACACGCCAATGGTTTAAGGACACCTGATTCTCCTGGGCGGACGTCGGGATTAGGCGCGCATAAGGATGTGGAGAAAGAACTAATTCAACTTGCGAGACTGTTAAAAGATCGGGACAAGTCTAACACGAAAGACTGGAATACGCACGCAATTTCGTTATCCGTATCGAAACTGATTCGTGTCCTGCGCTCCGACGACATTCGGACAACGCTCCAAAAGTTCAGCAATGCCTACCCGGTCGACATGGAATCCTTGAGCGAAGACTCAACTACCGACGACGTCACGGAAAATTCTGACGCGTACACGGTGTCACGTGAAAGTTCGGAAGAGGCAGACGACATCTTTGATTCTGACACTGACCTTTCCGCGGGCTCTTCCGCATTTGTCAGTTTTAACGGGGAATGTGAAAAATACACCCGAACCCCTCTATCTCGCCTGGCTTACAGAAATAGGCAAGATGGCGACCACTTTCATGGGAAAGTTGGAATTAATAATTTAGGATTCATCGGAAACACCACTAGCTACAACTTGAAACCGGTTCAGAGAAAGATAAAGCCAATCGTGCTTCCACCGATGCATTTGCCAGCAAAAGCCAGGGCTTCAGTATCGAGGGCAAATCTACTGGAAGACTGGGGAGAAGAAAACGATTCCTTTAGATCGCCTAGCGAGGACTTGTCAGGTATAGGGCTCTACACCATAGGAGAACACAACGACTACGCCACACTACCAGACCTACCCCAACGTTCGCCACAGCAACAGTACTACGATGACCACACGTTTATTCTGGCCACGGACGCCGACATGGAATTTGATGAATCCAGTGTACGCCATGTTTTGAATATCTGCAACCAAAATAAAATCGTCGGAGGTGCCTGTGGCCGTACACATCCTATTGGACAGACGACCCGACCAATCGTATGGTACCAGAAATTCGAGTACGCCAAAGGTAAGTTCGCCAACAACGATAACCATATCGTGTACAGAGTACAGCCAGCCACTACCATGTAAACTAGGTCTCCATGCACATCTTTATTTATTTATCTGATTGGTGTTTGCGCCGTATTCAAAAATATTTCATTAATATGATGACGGCCAGCAATACGACGGGAGGAAACCAGACAGAACTCGTGGGAAATCCACGAGTTCCGCAGGTTGCTGCCAGACATTCCCAGCATGAGTTGCACTTCAACTCGCGGCAACCGCACAGCCGCGATATCCTCATTATAGTATTTTTCGTATCGTCTTGAACTCAGACCCATAGTTGTTAAGTGAATGACCAATATTATATATACGAGGCCCGTATTAAAGGACAAGAAAAAAAATGACCAATAATCCGACCGGCGGACAGAACTGCCAACGTATAGAGCATCTTAGTCATTTAGAAGATATATAAATTTGATCGCGAGGCATCGATCTTCGTTTACGTTTTGTGGGAATCGGTACACTGAAGGCTTTGTCTTGTAAAACTCACCGTTATCTGATCAAACTCACCGTTGTTGGGTTAAACTCACCGTTGCCTAGTCAAAACTCACGATTACCTGGTAAAACTCACCGTTGTCTAGTCAAACTCACTGTTTTCTGGTAAAACACCGTTGTCTGGTCTAATTCACCGTTGTCTGATCAATCTCACCACTCTCTGATCGGACTCACCATTCTGTGGTCAAACTCACCGTTGTCTCGTCAAACTTTTCGCTGTGTGTTCAACTCACCTCCATCTGGTCAAACTCAATGCCATCTGGTCAAACTCACCTGTAACTGTAAACGGTAAACTGCAACTGTAAATCTTTCTATGTGCCGGTTACATTTTTACATGCTACCTTTGAACCTGTTTTTTTTTTATTCACCTAACAAAGGGCTAGTTCACATTTACTTTCTGCGGGATATTGGCTCGAGGTATTTCAAACTTCTGCTTGATTTGCGGGATATTGGCAAGAGGGATTGCAAACATCTGCTTGATTTGCGGGATATTGGCGCGAGGTATTTCAAATTTCTGCTTGATTTGCGAGATATTGGTGCGAGGTATAGCAAAATTCTGCTTGATTTGCGGGATATTAGTATGAAGTATTGCAAACTTCTGCTTGATTTGCAGGATATTGGTGCGAGGTATTGCAAACTTCCGTCTGATTTTGAATGAGGTTTAGTAAGTCAGGGTCAGCAAAAAGATGATGACTGATTTGTGCTCACATATATGCACAGATCCTGTGTGCGACTGGGGTAGCTTTTTGTTAAAACCGTACACTGTTAAAATATGACGCTATTCCATGTGAACGCGACTTTCATTCCTAATGTCGTATCTGACGAGTCGGTTTGACAAATCGCATTGTGTGAACGCGGCTTAATATCCTTTCAATCATTACCAGATTGTAACGGGCATTCAAAATCCAATAAACAAAATGTATTACTTTTACTTTATGTTCTGTCTGGTTAAAACTCTCCGGAAAACTACGAGTTTGCTCTCTAATGTACAGTATATGTATATCCTACGCCACACAAAGGAAACACCGTTGTGGATGGTAAGACATCACATTAACTCTAAAAAAGTGAAAAAATGATAATGGGGAGAAACACTAAAGCATAGCCACTGATAATGGTGATATGTGTTTCAATCCAGTTTCGGCTTGATCGGTTGTAGCTATATGCCAGTGGGTTTGTCAGATATCTGGTGAGGTGTGGTGATCCTTTTCCGCGCTCTTTTAACTTTCTGAAATACATATTTTGATTGTCGGCAACTTATATACTAGCACCGTAATTGTTATGTATACCGATGTGATACATAATCGAAAAGTTTTGACTGCTTCACTTTGGACGATTCCGTTTTAATACCGTTCTTTGTATGCTGTCATAGCTCTTCGTTGGTTTGTGTTATACGTTGTTAAAATTGACATGGCGTCCATTTTGATTGACCGGTGGTATATGAGTGTCTACCAAAGATTCATTCATTAGAAAGCTGGTTGTGGTCAGTTGATATGATCGGGAGGAGGTCTAACTTGCTTGCTTTTCGTTTCAGATTTCTGGATGATCAAGACTGCGCAAAACGTCATAGGCTGTGTAATGTGTTGCCCCGGATGTTTCAGTCTCTACCGCGCGGCCGCAGTTCGCGACGTCATGCATTCCTACAGTCAACCCACCAACTCGCCGTTTGACGTCTTCATCAAAGATAACGGCAAGTATAATACTTCAGGGAAGACCACAGAAATTATCAATACATCCTTACGAAAGGGTTCACAATGGTCAACTCCTGGTACCGAAGACTGCATTATGGCGACATTAGCATTAAGGTGGCTAGTCCAGCTCGTAACCACAATGGGAACCCATGGCAAACCATACACCGATTCACGGCAAGTCTGATATGTCCTTTCTAAACGATGGCTGCAATCCAAAAGTGGTGGCATCTTTAGCTCTTACTTCTCAGCTCGCCCGCACACGTAACATCTCACATATATTCCACACACGAAACCCAAACTCATCTCGCAGTCATCACTAAAGCAGCAGGCATTTTGCCTTTGCCACAGTTATGGGTCTTGAAAAAGTTATCGCTCCTAGATGGCGCATGCCCGTTAAACCTGAAAAGACGAGTCTAATGTCCGCCATTAGAAATGTAAATGAATGGTCCGCCGTGTTGTGAATATGGGGCTAGTGTGCCATTACCGAATGGAATATACCTGGGATGTAGCGTGTGCGGGCGAGCTGAGCTAAGAGCCTAAAGTTTATACCACTTTTGGAAGGCAGCCATTGTTTAGAAAGGATTTATCGGACATAATGGTTTAGCGTGAATGGTTTACCATTAGTTCCCCCTGTGGCTACGAGACTCCACTAGCCAAATATAAAGAGAGGAATTGAAGTAGCCATCTGAGGCTTCAATTTTGATTTTTTTTTTTTTTTTGATTGGTGTTTTATGCCGTATTCAAGAATATTTCACTTATACGACGGCGGCCAGCATTATGGTGGGTGGAAACCGGGCACAGCCCGGGGGAAACCCACAACCATCCGCAGGTTGCTGGCAAACCTTCCCACGTACGGTCGGAGAGGAAGGCAGCATGGGCTGGTCTCGAACTCACAGCGACCGCATTGGTGAGAGGCTTCTGGGTCATTACGCTGCGCTAGCGCGCTGACCGACTGAGCCACGGAGGCCCCCTTCAATTTTGACCTTTGACATTGGTTAAAATTTGCCTTGTGCTATCGACCCCTGACCGTCGTTGTGTAAGTGGATCATTCCTGGAGGCAGCCTTAAAGAGGATATGCCGGAGATATTCGATGAAAAAGAAATTTATATTCCATAATCAAATCAAGTTTCCTGTATTTTCCGAGAATAGCTCACATAATTGCTTTTTAGTAAATATCAGACTTGTATCTATAGTACAAATAGTGTTAAAAGAGCTTACAGTATCTTAAATAACTTTTTGGAACTCTGTTACCGATTCTGCCACGAAATCACTTGATCAGAAGAGGCTGGAGTCTTCTGAAATTTATTTATTTATTTATTTATTTCGTCTGAGCTTTACGCTGTACTTTCGAATATTTCCTTTATAGGACGGGTTCCTCCATTATACTGGGAGAAACCGTGTTGTGTAATGATATAATTATTTGGGCTATCCTAAATTAATAGCAACAAATTCAATTTGATTTGCCCTGATCGATTTTTTGCCAAAAATCTCAGGCCTAGCCTCTTTAAAACATCATTCAGGTTATAAAAAAATGTTTAACATGATTGGATCTAGTAAACTATTACTAATGTTGCGCATGCGCATGTGTAAATGTATGCAGGAGAAGATCGTTGGATGTGTACACTGATGATGCTGAGCGGCTGGAAGCTGGAGTACACCTCCTACTCGGACAACTCCACGTACTGCCCAGACACTTTCCTGGAATTCCTCAAACAGCGGCGCCGCTGGGTGCTCTCCGAGATGTCCAACCTTCTCCTGGTGTTCAAGAACCTTCGCCTGATGGCGCAGAAGAACGCCAGCTTTTCCATCGTCTACATGGCCTACATCCTGCAGATGTTCATGTTGGTAGTTCTCTCCCCTTCCTTCTCCATAATGATGATGACTGCAGCACTTGACATCATCTTCGGCGTGACGTTTGAGATTACCACGCCCATTGCCTTCATCCTCCTCGTCATCTACATGGTGATCTGTTCCACCAAACCCATCGAGTTCCAGGCCAAGGTGACCCTGGTGGCTACCGTATTCCTGGGCCTCGTCATGCTGACCATCAGTGCAGGTTTTATGTGGTATATGATCACCGACACACAGGAAGGTGAGGCTGGTGAAACTAAAAACCGCTTACGGCCGTCTTTGTTTTCTCGTAGACCATCGTGGCTTTGTGGTTAGTGCGCTAGTGCAGCGTAATGACCCAAGAGACCCTCACCATTGTGGTCGCTGTGAGTTCAAGCCTAGCTCATGCTGGCTTTTCTCCGGTCATAAGTGCATAGGAAGGTCGCTCAGCAATATAGCCAGGGTTTCTTCCCACCATAATGCTCTGTAAAGTGAAATATTCTTGAGTACGGCGTATCAAATAAATAAGTAAATGAAAGTAGTGTTAACCTTTCATGATCATACATGCAGAAGACATGCGTCACCATTGTAAATGCGAATGACACAACATTGAAACAGATTTGAAAAACGGATCCCTGGTGTGAATCAGAAACTTTTCGATGTCAAATGGGTTTTGTTTTTGTCCATAGAATCTCTCGTCTTCAAACATTCCCTTGAATCATAACCCCACCTTGTAAAAATGTTGAATATATTATTAATGTCTTCCGCCACGGAGTATAAGACACAGAAACACCCGAGGCAGTACATGACACAGCCCATAAGTGCTAAAGACATAGCACATTTTCATAATGAGAGAATGCAATATTCAAGGGCAATGAAACTTTGTGTAAAAAATGTCATCGTTAGAAAGCAACTGCCGCTCAAGCCTTATTCAATACATCGAGGGTTTACCCCGCACACTCCGGTTTCCTCCACCCGTAAATCTGACCGTCGTTGTGTATGTGTAAACATATTAAATATGGCGTTAAAGAACAATTAAATAAAAAAATAAACAAATAAATAAGAAAATATAAGAACAAATCAATAAATATATAAATGTAAATCCGTAAACAAGTTACAGGTAGCTCATACGTCACTGGTCATGGACATGTTTGTGTACTTGCAGATCTTAAGGACGGTTACATCAGTTTCAAGCAATACTACCTCATCTTTGTGCTCCTCCTAGCGGTGATTTACGCAGCCTTCATTCACATCGGAGATGCCTGGAACATCCTGTACGGAGTTGTCTTCCTTCTTGCTTTCCCTGCCATGTACATACTGCTGCCTTTCTATGCCGTTGCGAACATTGTCGATCAGTCCTGGGGAACACGTGATCAGGTCAGTTTGCAAATTCCCTTGTTCAAGTTTATTATATAAGGAATAATAATTTTATCTAGTGTACGTTGTTCTTTGGGTTTTGATACTGATTACACTCATTAACCTAGAACATTCCTTGTGTCTTTCTAACATCACTGAAAACTTGTGATGGCTTCTCTTTGCGTGATTCTGTCGTGATTTTACACTTGATATACTTTCTTAGAGTTCTTCAGTGGTTTGTGTTAAACGTCGTTTTGGGAATTGGCGTTGCGGTTATTTCCCCGGAACGTCCATTTTGGTTGTCGGCTGGTACGCGAATGTCTGTTTCGACGCATAGATTTTAGTACCACAATTTTGGAAGAGTTTTACTTTTAGAATAAGGCTCCATAGAAATGAACCTGTCGCCGGAGATATATCCGCACTTTGTGGCTGCCTTTGTGGTTGTGAACCACGTAGTATTACTGTACGCATGCCGCAACCGCGCAGTGTTATACAGTTGTCCAGGAGTAACTGAGGCTGAGAAATGCCACAAAGTTTAAAACAGTGAGATACTAAAAAAAATGACATCGAAACGCCCCACCACAGAAAAGAAGTTCACATTTATGTCATCAATTTTAGTGAGAAGAGCGGTTAAAACTTTTGTTAGCATTTTTTAGAGAAACAATGGATTTGCTTCTCCGCAGATCCAGGTTAAATCATTTCCATGCTTATACCACCGATACAATTTGCCTAGCATGCATTCATCTGCGACAACACTTCTTTTTCTTTCAGACGGTGGAGAAGACAGCTGAAAGTAAGGAAGGAGGTGAGTTTCGCGCATGCTAGTATAAATAGATTCTCAATTTGAATACCGCACATACAACAGCTACATGACTTGTTGTAAATGTTTCCCCGGGCTCTGCTTGTTTCCTCCCGCCATAATGCTGGCGGCCATCGTTTTGGTGAAATAGTTTTAACTACGGCCTAAAACACCTATCAAATAAATAAATAAAACCTGTTGTCAATCGCACAACGGTGACTCTAGTTCAACTTGAATTCGCAATTGTTGTCTCACAATAGCATGGGCACTGCTTAAAAAGTTTGACCATAAAACGTCTTGACAAGGGCAGGAATGATGCGGAGTCTACACACCTCGACTTCGAATTACTTTAGACAATGACTATTTCGGTACCCATCTCGGCTCATTCCGGATCATTCACAAAAAGCGTTGTTCGTCACGCAGCTGTTCAGTCGCTGAGCAGTAACATCGAAGGCTCGAACCCTGCTCTTGCTGGATTGGCTGCGGTTTTCAGTCAGGAGAATTTTCAAATACCAGAGGGCAGGCAGCGGCGGTGTACTCACAGCACGCTTGTTATTTCCAATCGTGAAACTGACCACTATCAAAATTACACCTGATGGCTCTTAGAAAAGTGAAGCGACCAAGGGTAATACTCTTTTCATTTTCTATTTTAAAGGCATTCCCGAGGCTGGTGGAAAGTCTTTCATTCCGTCTGCTGAGCAAATACCCAGCTTGGACTGTGGACCGGAAGAGCAGAAACAGGAACACAAGTTCTGGGAAGACCTACGCATGAAACTTCTCGGCCGTGACGTCAACCTGGGAGCAGATGACGTCACTCTGCGCAGGCAACTGAAAATTGTCCGTAACCGAAGTTTAGCCTGTATGATGTTAGCCAATCTATTCTGGCTGGCGTTTCTTAGTGTAATGTACATGCTGTTACCGCCGGACAATCACGTCTTTGGCTTCGTCCTTTGCGGCATCTACAGCTTTTCGCTGGTCATACAACTGATAGGCATGACAGTGAACAAATTTCGCACAATATTCCGAAAGTTTGTGGTGACAACATACGGAAGTCGGCAACCCATATGGATTGGTCCGAGGGCCAAGACGAAAACTTGACCTGAGTTGCTGAGATGCCTTATACCGGATGTGGAATTCTGGGTGAGAATTCTTAAAGCATAATAACCAGCACGTGATCATATTAAATAGTAACACCGCCGCGTCTCCCTGGTACCACGCGCTAAATAGGGCGTAATCATACTACACTCTGTGATCGAGACCTTGGCAAAGTTTATGCCTTGCGCCGTTTTAAGAAATCAGGTTTTGAATGTGAAAGGAAAAACTACAGGCGAACATACATAAGTTCAGAAGACATTGATAGTTAACCTTGGTACGGAGTCGCGCAAATGACACATTTTCTACTGGTCATTGAAAAAAGAGAATGCAGAAAAGTATTCTATTAACGAAGGGAAAACTATTTACCTGCCAATTAGCCAACCGGTGAAAATGGTGATAACTGAAATAAGTATCTCATTGCCTAATAAATCTGGGAAAATTAATTTCTCGCGTGAATGCGGAATGTTCTTTATTCTCTTTTTGTGTTTTAAAAAAATGAGAATTTTTGTACAAAACACTGTTTACAGGTGAAAATACTTTCCCCCGAATTAGCAAATGGCAATACTTGAAATATTAACTTCTCATTTACTACTAAGTCGGGGGAAATTAAATTAACCTGTGAAAATAATTCCCTCCTCTGAACATTTTTGTAAATGAATAAATTCTCTTTTTTCCAGGAGACAAAACAGAGAATAATGACTATAAATTACGTTTCCCGGTCTGGGCAGCCAATGAAAATCCATTAGTCCAGATATCACCATTCTAATTGGTTGCCTAAGTCGGGAGTGAATAATCTCCCCCTTCGCCACCCCCCCCCCCCCCCCCCACCCTTCGCGTTAGCAAAAAAGTTTATTGTCTTGTTCAATAGTCAATAAAAAAGAAGTGTCTCCCGCGGTTCCGTAGTGTCTTGAACTTAGCCAACTAATTTTCAGATCATCGTATGCATTTAAGGGAGGACTCCACATCTTGTTTTAATCCTTTGGAACATTTGTATGTCTTTGTAATTAGGATGTAAACCATAGTAAATCTCTGATCCCCACCATTATTTGTTTTCAATAAGTCATAACTACCTTGTTCTGTATGTTCCCATCCACTTCAAAGCGAACCAGAGGAAAGCACAAAGTAACTGTTAGACGCCAATAATCTTCTTTAAAACTGTGATGGATAATGAAAAAAATTGATTTAAAATTATGCTGTATGATTCTTGTGTAACAGTATATAATGTGTACTTGTGTAACAGTATGTAATGTACGAAGTACCGGTTTTTACATAATTGAAGAAATCAACACATTATTTCTCACATGCCCGGTATCTGCCGGAAGTTAAATTGTATAACGTTTTATATCTGGTATATATATATATATTCCATATTTTAAATACACATTTAGGAGATGGTTGTCGTGTTATTACTGGATTTTTCTTTTG
This sequence comes from Liolophura sinensis, assembly GCF_032854445.1. Classification (NCBI taxonomy): domain Eukaryota; kingdom Metazoa; phylum Mollusca; class Polyplacophora; order Chitonida; family Chitonidae; genus Liolophura; species Liolophura sinensis. Next base: position 3,970,155 of record NC_088305.1, on the reverse strand, counting down.
TTTTCTTTGGTACTTATGCAGTATACCTTATTAAATACGTTAATGACATTATGATGGTTTCATCAGTTTACACCTAGCTGTGCGTGACGTCATATATACAGGGTAAACTTGGCGTCATATATTTATTTATTCATTTAGTACATTGTTGCTTAAAGTCATACTCGAGAATTTTTGACATGCCATGGCGATCAGTTGTATGGTTGGAGGAAAGCGGGGTGCCCGTTATAAAACCACCGCTTTGAGGCAAGTTACTGACGAACTTTCCCAGATGTGTGACCTACAGAATTGAACACCAAATTGGTAGGAAACAAGTGGGCATCAACGAACGTTAGACTGCGCAAACGTCAAGAACCTACTGTCATTGAAGTTCCCCATACAGAGAGAGGGGGCACGTGCAAGGCTGGGATTGAACCCGCACTTCATGTGCCTTAGCGAGTGGAAGGCTAGCCCCTCTAGCCCACAGACCATGGTCCGCCTCCTGCCGTCATATATCGTGAGCACTGATTGGTAATTCTGTATGTACGGAAGCCGGTTAAGAGCATCGTCGCAGCGTCAAAACATGATATCTGATAAACGTGAGTCGAAGGGTCTTGTTTAATCAAGCACAAAAATATCCCTAACTTTTACAACTTAACTCCGTCAAGAAGCTCTACAAGTAACTCTGTCTGTCTGTGTGTCTGTCCGTCGGTCGTTCAAATTCTTGATATGATAACTCATGTCTCAATAATTTTCCATAAGCGACAATGTCAACATTTAGTGGTCGTGACTCAGTCTCAAACATTCTTTGGTATTGGAGAGGAAGACAGTCATTATTCTGGCACCAAGCATTCACATACACCAAATATGGCCGGCTTGCCGCCAAAAAAGACTAAACCCTAAAATACCGAGAATTACATTCGCTCCCGAAAACGGAGGTTTTGTCTCCATGCGAAATTGAGGTTTGATCAAAGATTGTCTTCCATGGATTCAAATCGGACTTGGAAAAGCAAAAACTGTTCTGGGCATTCACCAGTTTTCATTAGATAGACTGTTGTTACACCAGTGAAGTTATAATGTCTACACGAGCCAGTCATAAATTTTAACAACGTGGTTGTATTAATACAAGAAATTTTATTTTTCTGCTCTTCTACCATCTTCGCTGAAGGAAAAATCGTCGTCGTATATCTATCCTGATTTATGTCTTTCGATATTTCAACAATTGGTCGACATATCCCTTCACTAATTACATACCACTGACATTTGCATGAAAATGGTCGAAAACACAGCGGAATGTCGAACAACAACGCATAGTCTTTGGCATTAATGAGACGTGTGTTAAGCTATGATGAACCACTGATTACACTTCAGCGCAAGATACACACAGAAATGGACATTTACCGAACCGAAGCCTTTAATCCTTATTGTGACGTCTCTGACGACTTAGGTGGAATCCCGGACAGAATCATCATTAACCATAGCTTGCTCTCCTTGAAGTTCATAGTGACAATTCCGTATCCTGCAAGAGCAGGCTAGACTCATCACACTGACGTGGACAGATTAGACTACTTTTACCATATGACCGATACCAGTCATATTTACCGTCCATGAAACAAACATGCCTTCTCTCGAGCTCAGAACGGTTTACTCCCAGCATAATGTTGACCGCCCTCGTGTCAGTGAAATATTCTTCAGTCCGACGTAAAACACCAAGTAAATAAAGAATGAATTAAAATCATGTCCTTTTTCATCCATGTAAACGAAAATACCGCGAGCCAAGCGTTTGCTGATCATGCGTGGCGAACATAATTTATTAAATTATTCATTTGTTTCGTTGCTGACGTCATACTAAACGTACATTTCACTTACATAAGGGAGGTCAAGGTTATAGGTGATGGAAATCGGAAATCACGTGCATGAAAGTGACCTGGTTTGTCGGGTGAGGAATGCGCCACGCCGCACCTCGTTAGGTAACTGTCGGGTGAGGAATGCGCCACGCCGCACCTCGTTAGGTAACGGTCGGGTGAGGAATGCGTCGCACTTCGTTCGGTAACTGACAAACTCCCGGACCTATCGCCGCAATAATACTTATAATAATATCAACTTGGTAATGCAGGCTGTCCACATTTACGTAAAATTTGGCACTTTCCACTGTTGTATAAGTGGAGACTTAACGTACTTCTGATCTAAAATGGTGCAAACAGCAAGAGCAGCTGCGATTGGCTGTCCGTCATATTGGCGTGATTTCAGAATACTTCTTTCGATCGCCTTGGTCCCACGTGCATTTCATTGGATCGCTTATATTAGCATAAATTCCCCGCGCATTTGAGCAGGTGAATATGTGATTGGATAACGATGAGTGTCAGTTACGCTCCCAGAACCCGGAGTGATATAAATGCGTACAGCGAAACCATGTTCGTAATGTCTGCTTTAATTTAATTAACGAAGATTCAAACGACATATTACTGAACTACTGAATTACTGAAGTCTCTGTCTAGGTGATGTTAGAATTACATTTTATTCACATAAACACTGTATTAGACTGATATTTATATTGTGTTGAATATGAATATAAATATGTTATTATCATAATAACAGAATACATTCTACAATCACTCAGGCAGCAAACTTTATTAAAACTAAAAGATTTATATTTCCCGCGGAATAAAAATAAAAATCAAGCTAAAAAAAAGAATTTTCAAGAGAGCATGATGATGCATTGGTAATCCTGAACACGGTATTATGTGTCACAATTTGGTCCAGAACCGCATTGTTTGTCATTTTTACCTTAACAACAGCAGCCTTTCTATGAAAAACGAACAGATTTATCCCCTCCCCCCCCCCTCCCAAATGAACATAATTATCAAAAGTTACCGGTTTGAATGAAACAAAACAAACAAAAACAATTTCAATAGAAAATAATGCCGTATTTTCATCCCAGCACGCTAATATGCACGCGTCTCAGTTTTGTTCCGAAGTGTATAGTTTGTCGTTTTCACTTCTACACCTTGCAGTATTTACCCATACCAAAATCTGAGGACAGACTGGTAACCTACATGTACTTGATTTTAAAAGGGAGAAGGATCTTATTTCTCTTTCGTGGCGCTGATGAGCTTGAGAACTGACCAAGTGGTTCATACGTGTTTACAACCTGTTGCCTCAAAAGGTTTGCCGTTACGTAGTCTCGCAGCATGCAACACTTCCTCACGTTATTTTTCCTCCAATGGACTGTCTAGCAGCGTTTTCAGCCAGGCGTATAGATCACGTGGCATCGATCATCTCATCTACACCACCAATCAAAGTAGTTAATTAACAATTGTTATGGGATTATATACTTACCAAAAATCGTCTCCTGTTCACAAAGCTCGAGTTCTATGCCAAATATTTGGGTTCATAGATAAACCGTCTACTTCATCAAATTGTGTTACTTTAGATCTTTTTGTAAATACCACAGTTTAATAAGCCTATTTTCTGCATGCATGAAGAAATGCTTTATAATTGATAGTGCGAGGAAAAATCATTTCGGCAGCGAACGGTAATAAGAATCTGGCTAACGGGAGAATACTCTGTATAGTCTAGGTATATGCATTTATACGAGTGCACGTCGTCCTGTAGAATACGTATGTAGGCTTCGAAGGTAGACAATACCACAACGGTCAGAACATATTCGTATACCAATCCTCACCACTAAAGGCAACACACCGCATGAAAAATCTCCCAAATCAAAATTTAGAATGTGCACGCCCAAAAGATAGGTTACCAGGCAAAACGCTACATAAAACCTAATAAAACAATGTTCAAGTTTTTCGTGATTTTTTTCCCACACGTTACGTCGCCTTGTGACGATAGAACCTATAGCCAACATCATGTACAAAAAAGTTACGAGAAATGTGACTAACGACTGCGGTCACCCTAATAGCAGTCATAGGTCCGATAAGGCATGGAAAAGGTAAGCATTACGGGGCATGGTGCATGTTACACACCTAGCAAAGAAACCAGGCCGATATATAATGCGCAAAATAAGCAAGGCAATGCTGAGTAAACAGCGAATTTTGCAAATGTGACCTGTAAGTAAATCCTTTTTTTTTGTCCTCTTTTTACCTGGAGCTTTAATATCGATCACTTTAAACATCTTAATTTCTTTCAGCAGCTCACTGGAGTGAGTGAGTGCTTATAGGGTTTAACGTCGTACTTACCCACTTTTTCAGCCATATGACGACCAAGGAGTCTTCATTGTGCGTGTAATGTGCCTCCTTTTGCAGGACGTTATGGAAGGGAACATCCGCCATAACTGTATGCGTGTAACTTTGAACGTTGCAAGTTCTACACTGTTATATAAGTCGGCAGCTTCTGCTATGTGTCTACCGACATTCGGCTATGTGGCTACCGAAATATGGGTATGGTATGTAATCTGAACATTGCAAATTGTGATGCCGCAGGTTCTATCTTTCCAACGAGAAAGCCTGTAAGCGCGTTGAAATTTCAAGGGAGGAATTAGCGCCCCCCTGGTGTCATAGGGGTGCATCACCACAGATGAGCACTCGATGCCCCGTTATGACAACAGCGGGCGGTTCCGTCAATAGTAAACTGAAATAACAACCCCTCCCGAGTCAAGAATTACGACATTTCATTTCAGCTGGTTTCCCATGTTCGGACGTAGTTGTGTGCTCTTTTGTTTCTTACTTCATAAGAAATATTTTCTTTTGGTGAAAGATAAATTTATTAGACTTTATGTTTTAAATTTTAATGCCCCGAGACAATTATTTGTGTGTATTCTCGTGTTCACTGTTGGCTGGTACTCTCATGACTCTTGGTACATGAACGGGCCGTAGAACTTTACTGGTAAATTTATGTGTTCGTCAGTGCATCAACGAGCTGAAATCTATGTAGGCGGCTCGTGGGTTTGTGGTTTGTCAGAAATCCACTACGCATGGGGAATCCAAAACTCCCGTGATTGATATCAAAACGTCTCCTATCGGATAGTATAATATGTACTAGTTCACGTCGGTAGTTTGCAGGCTCTGGTTTTCTCTTGACACAATAAACGACGGTAATTTTAAACACACAATCAGTCTAAAAGAAAAATATACTGGTACTTAAAATCGTTACCTGCAAGTGTTTTTTTTATATACTACTGACATTCTTATGCATATTGCCCTTATTTGTGGAGGTAAATATACCACTTATTTTACATTCTGTATTTTAATACAATCTTTGTTTTATTTCATGCACCTGTAAATGCCATTTAGTAAATCTGTTTATTAAATTACATTTCCCGGGAATATATTTGCGCTATGAGGCCATATAATATTATTCTCACAAGTGATGACACCATGGTGATTTACTTTCATATGCATATCAGGATGTTAATTTTGTTATTGTTATTTATTTGATTTGTGTTTTAAGCAGTACTCAGGAATATTTCATTTATATACGACGGCGGCCAGCATTATTGTGGGATGAAATCTGCCCGGAAAAACCCACGACAATCCGCATTCATTGTATTTCACACGTTTGACGTCGAAAATCACTTCCACGAAAAGAAATCCCCTTGAGAAACTCATTTCACACAGTCGCAAAACAATGTGTAGTAGGCCTATCCCCAGTAGAACAATAGGCCTTATCGTGATGATGTCGTGGTTTGATGGAGTTCTGCTAACAGTTCGTGCTTAGTTTAACTTATAGCGCCAGTAGTATAGTTGGGAGATTTCGTGTCGGATTGCGGAGGAGCTTGCGGAGGAGCCGGTGAGGGTGTGTCGTTGAGTCCGCGCTCCCATGTGCGAGGCGCATGAGTGTGACTTCGCACGTCAAGCGAGGCGCGCCATTGGCGCCAAATTGATCAATGGGTAAGCTCCATTTCGCGACAAAACTGACCAATGGGTGACCGCGCGGAACCCATGAACGAGAAGCGTGACGGACCCATGAGCCAACGGACCAATGGGTGACCACGCGGTCTTAGCGCGTGAATTTCGTTGACGTCCTACGCAACCCATGAGCGAGCGAGGTGTGTGACAGACCAACGAGCCACAGGAGAGCGAAAACGTCGGTTGTAAAGTTGGGTTAAGCAGCTCCTTCAGCTCCATTTCGCGCCAAAACTGACCAATGGGTGAGCTCCATTCGCGCTAAAACTGACCAATGGGTGACCTCCATTCGTGACAAAAACTGGCCAGTGGGTGACCGCGCGGTGTTGGCACCAGAATTTCATTGACGCCCGCGCGGATGGGATAAAAAGGCGTGCGAAGAGAGCAAGCTACACCGGCTCCCCTACTTGCCTAGACAACGCCGGAGCACGTTCACCTAGAGAGAGACGCTACGCTGTCAGTATGAAACGATCCGCTTCTGCTAACCCTCTACTGCCAGGGCCTGCCGAGGTCTAATTTCCCCAGAATGTACGCATAACGTTCGGTGAGACAGGCGCTACTGGTCTCGCTGATGGTATTGAGGTAAGCCATCATCCATCAACGTGAGGATCGCCGGTCGAGATGAAGCATCGATTTGACAAGATATTCCTATGTAATATTTTTGTTTGCGGGACGAATTTCTTCACCCACCCTGTTTGCAACCAGGGAAATCACGTGTTTCTAGCTTCTGGGTTGTCTTACAGAATAGCTTATAATTTCACATAATTATCTGTTGGTATCGGCAGTCATACCTTATCATAAGTGAGAAGCGAATAGCGGTGGGTGAATACCTGGCAAGGATTATGGCAAGTCGGCATAGATTATCCCTACAGCGCTATCTATGATGTCCAATAATTATTGATTTATTCAATTTTACATTTAAAAAGGCATCAAATCTAGAGAATATGACCACAGAAACGTGTTAGGCAACATATAGGTAAAAAATAAGTTTATAACCTGGAAGCATACGGTTATGTAACACTTGATGTGTCACTTCGAAAGTGGTTCACCCACGTGGTGACGTGCGTCATCAGATTACGTACCTCACCCACATTTCGGTAGCCGCATAGCCAAATGTCGGTAGACACATAGCAGAAGCTGTAGACTTACATAGCAGTGTAGAACTCGCAACGTTTAAAGTTACACGCATACAGTTTTGGCGGATATCCCCTTCCATAGGACGGAGTTTAACTGCTCTTTTATCTAGTGCTGCATCGCTGAGACGACTTACTGCAGGTAAATAAGTTGCCCCGCCCGAACCATTATAGCGATACTGGTCAATCAGTGGTTGCACTATCCCCTTAATGCCGAATGCCCAGGACTGACCCTGGATCTATACCGCCCTCGAAGCGAACGCTCTGCCACACTAGAGAACAAAGACAGCCCAACACAGTCGAAATATAGGAACACCTCCTCTCTTCCCTAATGCTGAGCGACGAATATTGCCACTAGTGAACGGTTTATCTCAGGATAAGCCACAATTGTCAAACCTTAAAGGCCTACATAATCCACGCTGATTGGACGAGAGTGAAGATAGTGTTCCCTGGGTTAAATTTTGCAGCCTTGGGCACGCTTGAGGAGGTGAACCATACCTCAAACTCAGCTTAGGTAAGACATAGCCTGGACTAGCCTATCTTTCACAATAGCCAGTCAGAAACATTGATATAAGTTGCCTGGGGAGACAGAAGTGCCAATCCTAAAGACTATGGCAAAGAACTGACGTAAGGTATTTCCCGGAAACAGCCACAAATGATAATCCTCGAGGCTTCTCAACATAGATAGGAACCAGGGCCCCGTTGTTCAAAACTGGTTTAAAACACCAAATTTAACTTTAAAACAAGTCTTCAGTTTTTGAACTCAGTCTAAAAGAAACTGTGTACCAGTACATTAAATATGAACTAAAACTGCTGTTGTTATACATTGTCTTTGGACAATTGCATTGACTGCTGAGTTTGGCTAATGTAAAATAGGATTTAATACCACTATTAGCTACTACAATTTCGAACAACTGGGCCCAGTGCATTTTTACGAGACCTGGAGCCACTTTAACAAAACCTTGTAGGTAATATTTCTCGTACATTTTTTTCCGTAAAAGACGTCGTCTAAGTTATAGTGCTATCAGTCGACGTCATTTGCGAGAAAACTTACGAAAAATTGATTTACGAAGCTTTGTGACAGCGGCGTACATTTTTTAATCGTACATTTGTCGTACGATATTTTACACGTCACTATTACTGTGCCATTGTTCTATATGTGCGATCTTTATGAAACTGGGCCCTAATGTGAAGAAACCGAATGTAAGCACCTGTATGAGACCGATCCGGGCTGTGTCCAGAAAACAATCGTAGGCGAAGTTAATATTAACAACCATGGCAACACATCTGTTACCCGAGTAGTTAATCTTGTTATTGTTTTGTGCAGCATAACCCCAACTTCATTTCCCTCACAAACTGCAAAGTCTCTAATGTCAAGGACAGAAAACACAAGGAAATCGTGAATCACTGCGCTTGTATAATTATGACAAAACTTTATTCCTCTCCGATATAAATTACAGACTAATGGGGTAACTGCAGAAGTCAGAATTGGAACGTCTTGGGTCACACCAGCGCCCCCTTTAGTGAGAGGAAAATCTGCTAACACCCCGATATTGTTGGACATCGCATACTGTTCACTTACACGAGTCAAATATTTCAAGTTTCCAGGCTTCTTCCAATTAAAGTTACTTAACCACTCGGATCCGGTTTACTGCTTCTAGGTCTTATTGTAAATGTAGTCCGAATATACATACATGTGCATCTATATACAAATCATGATGTATCAACTTGACAGTGCTATAATGAGAGGACATACAAGGCAGACGACTGTCCTTTTCGGAAATACTCTATTACAATTCAAGCTAATACACGCAAATTAAATTAATTGATCTCATTATTAACATTAACCATGCCAATCACAGACCAAGGTCGTATATACAAAGCACAACTGTGGACCAATTGTACATTTGGCATAACAGATTTTCCCGTCATTTATGATTTATGAAAATATTTTGTCGCCGACATGCATGATTGAGATGCGTTTCGTGTATAATATAGCAGGGCTAGCTTTCATCTTCAGAACTTCGTGTCAGACTACATGAAATCTCAGTGTTTTGTCAATATTCTCAGTTTGTTTCTTGGTCTTGCTTTTTTAATTTATTTATTTCATTACTGTTTAACGCCATCTCAGTCTTGCTGATGTTTGTCGCTGTAAAATAACATTATTTTACAACACCTCATAGACATCTTTCAAACGTCGTCTTAATACCATCAACATCGTATTAACACCATTATTGTCACGAATGGAGGGTCGTCTTCTAGAAAGTTTTTCTCTTAAGTTCACCACAAAATTGATAAAACAATCGTTTTTGCTCCATTATTTGCCAATAATAAAGAACAGCAATACTGGTGCAACCAGAAAACACTATGCAACTAAACTAATGGTTACCGTGGTTTTCCAATTTTTGAAAGCAATCAACACACCCTGTAACACCTAAGTTTCTTATAAACGTATTGAATGAATGAATGAATGTCTTAACTCCACTTTGGCAACATTTCACCGACATGGTGGCGATAAATGTTTTGGAAATGTTATTGTGCAGAATATGCAGAACAAGGGACAACATGTGTTTCACTTGACCTAAAAATTTGCCCAAAAAGAGTGTATTTCCTGAGGCAAATACTTACTTTTAATACTTACATCTACATTTTCCCAGTAGGATATCATCCTACCTTCTTAAATAACCTTTCTAAGATAAACGAACTCTTGCAATTAAGCAAAATGAGTAACTAAATCATTGGCGAAAGTAGACATTTGTTTGATTCCAAGGACATTCGACTGTAGTTATACATGCACGTAACAATGACTTGGGTGTCTAGTCGAAGAAACTGGTCTGAACATAAGGAATACCACCACAGTGTGCAGATACAAGTGCCTGGCAAACTGTACCTTACAACTGATTATGTATATGTGAAATCAAACTTAAACTGCTATCATCGCTTCAATATGATCATGTATATCATCTTAATTTACTTATTTATTTATTTTACTTTGGGCTCATATTGCTCTCAAGAATATATTACGTTTATATGACGGGAACAAAATTATTTATTAAAGTAAAATTTACCTGTAAATTTATAACACTGGCGCAGGTCGTGTAAGGATTGTTAGAATTCAGCTGCTCCTTATTTCTCATGCTATTTTCTCATTCATTTACATGTAATCATATGATATTGATATAAAGATAATTTACATGTACTATCACTGTTGTGTGACCCCTGATTAATGATTGTTCAGGTTTATCATCCCTTTTCAATATTATTTCAGCCAATTCATCATCACAGTAACACCTTGTACCAGGCCTGTTTAAATGATCTCATATTTATGATGCTGCGTTACTGGAGTACTAAGCCAAAGGCACCTGATATGACACCCCATATAATTACACTGTACTGACACCGAGTCAGCCAGTACTTGGCCTATGCCCTTCTTCTGAGGCAGGTGCTGAGTGAGAGAGGTGCCAAGCCACTGAGGTGCCAAGTCGGGGGTGCAAAATCAGGTGGGTGCCAAGTCAAGTGGGTGCCAAGTCAGGGAGGTACCAAGCTTGACAATTATCCCCCTTGACAATTATGCCCTGAATCATGTAAAAGACAATTTCAATTAGGGCTTGTATAATAAATTGTGAGAATATGTGCTCCAGTATTGCCATGTCTCCATGATCATCTTGGGGTATAAGTATGCAGATTTCATCAGAGCTCACCACATAAAGCAGTGTTTTAAAGCTGGGCTTTGTCAACGTTGATCCTCTCATTCAACAACTTCCAAGCCTTCTCCACCTACAGTGACGAAATAAAACACAGATTAAGAATATATATGATAAATGCCCTGCATTCCTTATCCTTCTCTGTGTAGTCGGTGGAAAATCAATTGCCCACCATATCCATCAAACCTCGAAATTACGAGAATTTTGTGGCTTACAGGATCGTCAAATTTTCCACATAACCCACATTAATATAAAAGTTACAATGTTATTTACATGATGGTTTTGTCCCGTACTAAACAACTGGTTCTTATCAAAATACGACTGTATAGTTTTCTGACAGCACACTCACAGGTGTACTTAAGTACACATTTCTTCATGGCACATCTAATGCACATTGTTTTGACATCAAATTTAACTCCCTTATCTGCTTGAATGCTCATCATATTTACTGGCTCTTCTTCACTGAGGGGGAAAAAGGTTGCATCAACAGCTTTATTTTATTTTTTTTGGCTTATAACTGCCAAGGCAAAACTTGTAAACGAAGAAGTCTGTATACAAGTACATGTACATGGTATAAGGGATTATACATTCACTTGATCTCACCTGTTTCTGAGTGACTTCGTATTCCCAGAGTGTTGACAGGATAACATTTGACCTTTCAACTCTCTCCTCTGACGTCATCTGTGAGCTGATTCTCTTCAAAGCTTCTTCTTCTGACAGACTATTGCGATCCTGAAGTCTCTTAACTGCCTGTTTGAAAAAACAAATAGGTACAAAACTGAATTCTGACAAGGTGTTGCAGTCTTTGGTTATTTCACATAGGAATCTCCTACTAACAGGTGAAGAATAATAGCTGTGACCACTGCAAGTGTTTCATTATCTTTTTGTGCTACCCCTCAGCTACTGGACACAAAATTAAATGAAGCAAAATAGGGCCACTGGTCAAATTAGGCAGCTACCTGCTCCCGTTTCCACTAGAATTCTATGTAGAAAACAAGGTACGACCCAAAATTATTCATGACCAATGACTTTATCCCAAATGGCTCAAGATACTTGGTGTCAAGGGGACGGAACCAGTGACTGGCAGGGTGAATACTCAAAGCATTCAGAAGGATACACAATGTTACCTCCACAAAAAGAAGAGCTCAAGGAAAAGCATTCCTTTTAAGTATTTGGAATAATACTGTGCTTTGTGTACCATCACTCAAAACCTCCAATTTTTTTTTTTTTTTGCAAAATCATGAATATGATAAACAGAAACTAACTTAGAGTCAAAATTATTTGGGTTCCCCCACTCACCTCTGTTGTAGGAACAACAACTGCCCAGACCTCATGCACCATGTTATCCCAACCTGCCTCTAACAGCACGGCTGCGTCCAAGACTACCACAGACCTACCAGCTGTAAAACAACAAAACTTGTTCATTTACTATCCAATTTTACACTGTTTGTGCACTTTTAATTCTCCAGGTTTTTCCAGGCCCCGACTGGCTAAGCAGACTTAAATGTTAAGGCTTTTCCAGGCCCAGACTGGGTCTGCAGACTTTCTTGCCCAGGCTTTTCAAGTCCCAGACTGGCTCCATAGAAGTTAATGTCAAGGCTTTTCCAGGCCCAGACTGGCTCCATAGATGTTAATGCCAAGGCTTTTCCAGGCCCAGACTGGCTCCATAGACGTTAATGTCAAGGCTTTTCCAGGCCCAGACTGGCTCCATAGAAGTTAATGTCAAGACTTTTCCGGGCCCAGACTGCGTCTCCAAACTTTCATGTCAAGACTTTTCCAGGCCCAGACTGGCTCCATAGATGTTAATACCAAGGCTTTTCCAGGCCCAGACTGGCTCCATAGATGTTAATGCCAAGGCTTTTCCAGGCCCAGACTGGCTCCATAGATGTTAATGCCAAGGCTTTTCCAGGCCCAGACTGGCTCCATAGACGTTAATGCCAAGACTTTTCCAGGCCCAGACTGGCTCCATAGATGTTAATACCAAGGCTTTTCCAGGCCCAGACTGGCTCCATAGATGTTAATACCAAGGCTTTTCCAGGCCCAGACTGGCTCCATAGATGTTAATGCCAAGGCTTTTCCAGGCCCAGACTGGCTCCATAGACGTTAATGCCAAGACTTTTCCGGGCCCAGACTGCGTCTCCAAACTTTCATGTCAAGACTTTTCCAGGCCCAGACTGGGTCTGCAGATTTTAATGCCAAGGCTTTTCCAGGCCCAGACTGGGTCTGCAGATTTTAATGCCAAGGCTTTTCCAGGCCCAGACTGGGTCTGCAGATTTTAATGCCAAGGCTTTTCCAGGCCCAGACTGGCTCCATAGACGTTAATGCCAAGGCTTTTCCAGGCCCAGACTGACTCCATAGACTTTATGTCAAGGCTTTTCCAGGCCCAGACTGGCTCCATAGACGTTAATGCCAAGGCTTTTCCAGGCCCAGACTGGCTCCATAGATGTTAATGCCAAGGCTTTTCCAGGCCCAGAGTGACTACATAGACGTTAATGTCAAGGCTTTTCCAGGCCCAGACTGGCTCCATAGACTTTATGTCAAGGCTTTTCCAGGCCCAGACTGGCTCCATAGACGTTAATGCCAAGGCTTTTCCAGGCCCAGACTGGCTCCATAGATGTTAATGCCAAGGCTTTTCCAGGTCCAGAGTGACTACATAGACGTTAATGTCAAGGCTTTTCCAGGCCCCTACTGGATCTGTGAACTGAATATCAAAACTTTTCCGGCCCAACTACAAAAAAATTCCAGATTTTTTCAAGGCCTGGAAAAGTTACTTTTAAATTCCAGGCTTTTCCAAGCCCTGTTCTAATTCCAAGGAAGTTGTTAACTGTGCACCAATCTACCACAAAACAAGGCACAAAACCTAAAGATTTTCTTTGTCAAACCATTTGATACTATGTGCAAAAAGGTCAAAAAATCAAATTTGTGTTTGTATCTTGGAAAAAGCATTTGTGACCAAACTGTGTTGAGCCACAGGCTACAATGAGGGAGATGTCATATAGAACCTGCATATATACTATTACTTACCATTACTTACCTGAAGCATAGTCCCGTATTTCACCCTCAGCCAGATTAGCAATTTCCGGCCAGACAATCTCGTTCAGTTTTGATAATTTATTCTGAAAGGAAAAAATCCAACAACAACCCATGACAAAAATTAAGTTACTGAAGTTAATATTACCTGATCTGACCTAGGATGGAAATATAATGAAAATGTGATAATAAAATTAGAACACAATAAATGAAACAATAAAAGCTTAATGTGTGGTGAATTTCCAGGATTCTTCACCTTTCTTGTGTACAAATTGTCAAAGTTAAATGCTGGTGAAAATGTTCACCATTTTTTGGCTAACATTACAACAATATAATGAAAATGTAATCAAAAATATAAAACAAAAAAAAAATAATTGAAAAACCAACAACATAATACCTGGTGATTCAAATGTTCCATGTGTAAAAATGTGCAAAAAAAAAATAAAAGTAAAAAATTATGTAATAAATCTTTTCTCTGTGTCTTTTCAGTTCGTAGTCGAATATTTCAAGAACACAGGGTCAATTAATAATGAGTCATGTCCTAGATTGCCAAGTTCTCCTATATCTCCAACATTATTATACAACATTTATCACTTTTTACATTTCTTCTTGACCTAAATGTATTTGTTTGATTGGTGTCTAACGATGCACTGGGAGAACTTTTCCTCTCAAACCGACTGTCATACGGGTTAATGGGTGGAGGAAACTGGAGTGTGTAGTGGAGTTAAACCTTTCTTACTATGCAGTGTCCTGATGAACATCCCGGTTTAAAGTCGCAGTTTACCCAAGTAAAGTTGGCTCCCTGTCTGGAACCTCATTAGGCACTGTCTGATCAGCTGTAGTGAGACCAATGGATAAGCTGTACGACACAGTCATGACTTCCCGTTGGATCTTATTAACAGAAGACTGCTCTGGTGGCCTAATGTTTAGAGCATCCACTTTGATGTTGGGAGACCTGGGATCAAACCCAGGTCAAGCCATACCAAAGACTTTAAAAATGGTACTTGATGTCGCCATGCTTCGGGCTCAGCAGTCTGAGGTTAGAGCAAGGAAACAGGACTGGTTGAACCCGTGTCAGTATAATATGACTGGGTTGGGTGTCATGTCTGGTGTCCTCGGCCTGATACTTCAGTATGTATACATACACCAAATGAATCCATGTCATCATATGACTGAACATAGAATTGGTAGCATGGCTACCAAAGAGCTTGCCTGTATGAGACATAAATGCAAAACTTCAGCTCAATGCATAAAAAACTGAAATTGTGAATTTGGTAATTTGCAGTAATTAATATGCTCACAGAGCATCGGCGATGGAACATCCCTCTTACACCATTGTGCTTTATATGCACGCAAAACTTCAGGTCAATACATACAATATTTTTTAAGATACAAACTCTAATATTCTGTTCAACAATGATTCTTATAGACAATACACTTAGTCAGGAATTTACGGCGCCTAATATGTACACACCGAATCAACGATGAAATAACCCCCTGTGCTATTCAGCTCTATTTTTTGAGCGAGTGAGTGCTTGGGGTTTGACGTCGTACTTAACAATTTTTCAGTCATGACAACGAAGGAACCCTTAGATTGCATGTAATGTGCCTCCTTGTTGCTGGACGGATCCCTAAAAGTTATAAGACATTTTTGTAACTTACAAGACAATATTTCTCCGCACTGACCTGTTGGCAGATGTATGATTAAATGCACTGTGTACTTAGTTTTGACATGTATCTGTTTTAACAACTGACCAGGGGGGGGTTATTTGTGGTCACCGTAATTTTCACACGTGCAGCAATACATCTTCCATGACATATTGTCTTATACCAACGACTACCATATTCCTAGAGTTGTACTCCTGTTCCTGTGACCTTCCAGTTGCAATATGCGCCATGCATCTCTTTGCTCAATGAAAAGCCATGGTAACAGGGCAATCTATTTTCATAGCAAAGAAACTGTCAGACAGGAAGTCTGGTTCATTTTATGGAAACGCGTCTTTCACACAAAGCGATGTTTTGAAGTAATTTGACGTTGTCTTACGAATAAAATGCGCCGCTATGAATCCGCTCGAACGCCAGTTTGGGAAACTGATCGATGCAGAAAAATTTCAAGTATGTGCAAATTTTCAACGCCAAATACTCAATCGCACATGCTGCACATAAATTTTGACGGACTATTTTTTGGATGGACATGTTGGATAAGTTAATGGTAATTTCCAACCCTGTCCACAATAAACTTAGTCAGGAATTCCGTAATTTACGGTACTTAATATACACACATCCAATACACAATGATATATCCCTCTCATGCTTTTGTACTCTACATGTGTGCAAACCTTGAGCTCAATACCTGCAGTACTTTTTCAGACATCACCCCTAACATTTTGTTTAACACTGCTTACTCTATTATTGGATGCTGACGCTCAGGGCAAGACATAAGCTACACCTTTACACAGGCGAGCTAAGAATGGTTCTGATGTAAAATTCAAGCATACATACGTCCATATTAGTCACAAAATTAGTGTTACACATTTACTCACCTTATCAGAAAAAACAATGGCTCCCAGAGCTCGTCGATGGACTTCCCCATCCTCTCCGACAATCTCCGTCCCAAACTCTGAGACCAGTCGCTGGAAACACTCTGTGCCTTTCCTGTACACCTGATGACCTTCATAACATGGAGACTCGAATCAATGTTTATTTACATATTTGATTCTGATTTGATCATATCTAAAAATGGTGTGAAATTCATTTATTTATTTGTTTGTATGTGTGTTAAACGAAACGTCATACTCAAGAATTTTTTATTTATCTGACGGCGGTCAGCATTCTGTCTGGAGGAAACAAAAGTGCCGTGAGTAAAACACCACCGACAAACTTTCCCACATGCCACATACAGATCTGCACAGCATACTGGTGTAAGACAAGTGGTCTTCCATGAACCTTAGAAGAGTGCAAGCGGCCACATGAGGGTTGTCAACCAATGACTGCCACCAACTCTCCAGGACACCAACTGCGTAGTGTATTTGCGTATTTGTGTATTTAAACAATGTTTTATGCTGTATAATGGCTACTTTCATTTATGTGACAGCTGATCAATTGGGCTTACTATTAGAAAACTATGTTCGCGGGAAAAAATCTTAAAATTTTCCAAGATATGATATGGCCAAAATCATTCAAGCACGTCAAACAGGTATCATCATGGGTGCATCAGCACTGTCACATAGCTAATCCTTGTGATACTGATCAGAGATTAAAACAATCGGGGATGGATTAGCACTACGTAAGAAGATTACCTTCGCACCTACCGTGAGCAGTACTTAAAGAGGTGTCACTTCTTCTCGAACCATTGATAAGTACTTTTAAACACCTTGCAAAGTGACCTGTCACCTTTTGAGCAATTCAACACAAAATGCATGAATTCACCATTATCGGCACCAGTCACTCATTCTTTATTAAGCAACATGTAAGTTTTGAACTGTATCCGGTTTTAATCGTCTTCTGTATCCGGTCAGAAACTGCATTGCCGTAGCTGTCAAACGGCCATTGTGTTGTTGTACACACATCATAGTTTGTTAGAAGCTCGCTCATTAAACCACAGGAGAGAAACAGCCAATGAAATAGCGCGTATCAGACAAACGTTCATTAGAAACCAGGACGTGCTGGTATGTACTTTTCTTTCACTTTACCCACATAGTGAAGACTAATCAAAATAAAGACGAATTAACTCCCACTTTGTTTTATGCCCACCAAGCCTTAGCACCAGAGTTTGCCAAAATTTAAACAATAATTTTCCTTCCCTGCTGTTAAAAAACTAAGCTGGCGCGTTGGGCTTTCTCAGCACAACTCCCGTCAGCCTGGCAAAAATTTAACTTCATTTTTAACACTACCTGTAGCATATGGCTCAATATTGGATATTTTTCACAGAGAAAAATTAGCTCCACACAAAAATAAAGTCACAGTATGTCAAAAATTTTTAATAATATTAAATTATCATATCAATCAAATAAAATTGAATCAAATATCAATCAAAAATTATCAAGATAACAGGTATTTCAATTATTTAAATCATTATTTCAACCAAATTGTTATTTCAGCTTGTAATTGTTACAAGCTGATAAATTTGGTCGTCCACATACCCAATTTATCACAATCAATGATGGCGGCCCCAAGCTTCTGCAGCCTCTTACACACTGAAGACTTCCCACTGGCAATCCCTCCTGTCAATCCAATCCTGTAAGGTTTGAGGCAAATCCCGGGTTTGGACTGAAACTATCATAACACAGATATTACTTCCAGATGACAGCATATTATCTAGGACAGAATAAATATGAACAAACTGCAATATTTATTGAGTTATTTCATTGCGACTGTGAATGAATTGAGGAATGTATAATAACAGAAAAATTAAAGAATAACAAATTTCAACAAAAACTGCTATAGCATCCATGCATCCATACATTTATATTGCAACAATCTTTCGGCACACCACGTTTTTGTCAGGAATTTACAAGAATGGCCTGCCGCCATAGCTGTGTAGGGTTAAACTGTCACCTTGGGTACAAGTATTTCTAAATTTCAGTCAAAATCACAAAATAATCATTATTACATGTACTGTACAAACGTATCTGTACTTTGAGTCTCCTCAACTGAGAGCCCAAAGGCAGGGCGAAGTTTTGTACAGGTAATTAACATGGCAATAGCATGCAAATTCGCTGTGTCACTTTGGAGTAATTCTACTTTTAAATGACTTGTACTGCAAAACAAAAATTTAGTCTGAACAGGTAAACTAGCTGATAAAAGCCCCCTAAAACTTACTGCCCTTTTAAGATTGTAACTTACAAAGAGGTGTTGTAGTTTCACATATCGGTTTGAATGTTTACCTCTGGATCTTTAATGAGAGTTCCTAGGAGCCTCTTTCTGGCAGATGAGCTGCTGATTTTGACCTCCTCTTCAGGAGAGTGGTGCAAGTCTTCTATCAGGTCAATGACATGGATGTCCAGATGGTTTAGTCCCTGATGAGATAAATCAAGTTTTCACACGTGTGAATGAGAGTTTGTTCAGCAGAAAGTAAGGTGATGCTTCTGTGACATTGTCGCTATAGGGCTAGATGGGGCAAATCAGTCTATTTTTGATATGGGCTGGAATGTTCATTTATCCTGCATCTGACAAAATACTTCGCTTTTTATCAGACAGCAACAGTCACATGGTGACATGTATATTCCCGCATCCTGCAGCCAGTACCATATGCATCCGTTGATTAGGTTATCTCCCTTCGCTTGGATGTGGAAACAATGACACTGAAGCGATCCATGCATACATCAGCCTTCTGCGCTGTATTACACTGTACGGGGTGGTATGGTATGGCAGGTGTGACAAGTGACAGAAACTGAATAATTCATCCTTCTAATAGGGCCTCTTAAAACTTTTCTATTGAGTCTGAATGATTTTTCATCAGAAAACCCTAATTGTTAACATAAAAAATATCCTTTTAAGGCATTTATGTGCCTTTGGAACTGCATTTTCATGCCAAACTTTAGTTGAAATACAGTAAGCAGTAAAGAATACCAACGCTCCCATGTAAATCTTGGTTCCTACCTTCTTAGCCCTCTCCTCATTGACCTTATGTCCGCCGCGGAGGGTTTCTTGGCTCACCACAATGCACTGTAGCTGAGGGTCCTGAGTGGAGGGTCCAAACGGGTCATTGATGGGAACCACCGTATACCTCAGCCGGGGTTTCACTTCCTGCATGAAAGTCTTCACATCGTTAATTCTTGTCTCAATCGGAAGGATAAGCTCGCATAAAGTTTTTTCTGAAAGTACACAAATTTAAACATGATTTCAAACAGGCAGTCTCACATTATTCCCTGTTTAAGTCTGGGATTGAATACAGGCCTTGTTACAGGGTAGACTCCATTAAATGTTAATAGCAAAATGGATCAAATTTGCAGCGAAATCAGGTTAAATTCAGTTCTTCCCTCATTTCATGTATTCCAAATCACAAAGGTTACTTAGAATACACAAATGACTGAGAAAGCCAAGGAGCTGAACATTTGTAAACTTCAGTAGTTCCCAAAGGGAAAAGGTTGTTTATATTTGTGGCTACAAAACACAGCGAGACAGGTATTCAGTAAATTATTGTCAAGGAAAGTTGCCTAACATTTTTGACAATGTTGCATAAATGTGAAAACAAGTCCATCTTCAGCAAGACTATTGCTTGTGTGTTTGATAGAGGTGTAACCTATCTCTACAGTGTGGTAGAGCTATATAAATGAACAAGCTTCTTGATTCTCTTGAGACAGTGCCTGAGTTCTGCCGCCTCGCACCTTAGGCACTTATCTTGTGTCTCCTGGGAAAGAACAGCGTGCACAGATATGCGCGCTACAATTTCGGCGACCTTTTTGAGGTCGACAATCTCCTAAGGAATGAAGGCGAGGCCAGGGTTATTGTAGCGCACATATTTGTGTGAGGCGGCAGAACCTTGTATCGCTCTACTATAGTGTTAACAAAGCAATAGAGCAATGTAGAGCTACTGTGTACATGTGTAACCGAGCTTTCAATATTATTTCATGCATGTCATGGCAATATCAGGACAAACCGGATCCCATGCCAAAGTTTCCAGTGCTGCCTCAGAGGAACACTAGGCTGAAGACACCAAACACGACACCCAAGCCACACAAATGATATGGCCACACAAACTATACACAGTGTGTAGTGGTTGGTTTTCTCGATGGAGAAACTGGGTCGTGAATGCATGTTGGGTCGATGAAAATGATGGCAATGCCATTAAAATGGGTTATGTGATGGTAACATAAGGTGGGATACCAAGGTAAAAAAGCATTGTAAACCACTGTAACCTACTCTTGTTCATCTGTCCATCCGTCACACCAACAGTGACACTCTCGCTGCACCTCAGACAGGCATCACTCAGCAGTATCTTGTGTCCCACATGGAGTCTGTCAAAGGTACCGCCCATGACACCATGCTGGTAAGCCTCCAGGCAGGTGTCTGCTCCATTAACCATCATCGACTGCTCAGAAGTCAATGTTTCACTTTCAGAATCACTTTTAGTTTCACTTTCATGTTTTGAGTCTGAATGTATTGTTAAAATGCCAGCACCATTATCAAAAGTAAATGTCTTTGACAATTCCTGCAATATCACAGATTCGTTGTCACAACATTCATCAATTAAAACCACCTCAAATTTACTCCTGAAGGAATAACGCTGCCTGCTGAGCTGGTCCGAATTCCTGCGATAAGAACCAGTCATGTGCGACAACAACACACGAACATCCAGATGACGGCAGACCCTTGCGCTCGTACGATACAGTTCAATGATCACGTTCCTAATGGAGGGATTTGCGGGCACTGTTATGAAAGGGTTGACTAACAAAGATGTCTGTAAGTTAGGTAGCTTCTTGGGGTCCCTGGGAACAAGGTGTATGTACAATGTGTTCTGCACTCGCTCTGATGCCTTTTCCAGAACTGATGGGATTCCATTCTGAATCACGGCAAGAGGTTTAGTAAGAACCAAAAGGCCTGTTCGAAACATCCTAGTTTCCTTTGCCATTTCTTACCCCTGGATGGATTATGAGCACCAGGTGTGACCTAAACAATTAATAGTTCATGTTACAAATTAGTATTATAGCTATTGCTTTCCTTGGTGATTCTGTCATTTTGGCTCTGCGGATTTCAGCTGTACCAAGGCCTTGTCCCACTCGAGGCGTCTAAAGAACTCCCAGGTATTCTGAAGCAAACGACAGGAAATCAACATTGTGCTATAACATACATGTACAGTAGAAATCCTGGTTTAACATTCCCTGTGGTTAGCCATTACTGCACCACTAGCTAGTGTACTTGTAGCATGCTTCTAGCATTCCACTCAATTAAACCTCTAGTGCACATCTGGCAGGCTTCTAGAATTTCACCAATTCACCACTAGCACACTTCTAGCGTTTCACTAGTAGGCTTCTGGCATTCCACCAGTTCACCACTAGCATACTTGTGACAGGCTTCTGGCATTCCCCTAGTTCACCACTAGCACACTTGTGACAGGCTTCTGGCATTCCACTAGTTCACCACTAGTACACTTGTGGCTGACTTCTGGCATTCCACTCATTCACCACTAGCACACTTGTGGTAGGCTTCTGGTATTCAACCAGTTCACTACTAGCACACTTGTGGCAGGCTTCTGGCATTCCCCTAGTTCACCACTAGCATTCTTGTGATCGCATACATAAGAGCGTTGATTGAAGAATGAAACTGTCTTGTGTGTCTCTCTTACACAATAAATTAATTTAATTGCATAAGTTAAGTGTGTATTATCATGAATGTAGATGTAGCCAATGTACATGCAGTTCTCACTCTAAGACCAAAACTTTTTTACACCAAAGACTTGCGTAAATTTAACCATGGGGGAACAAGCTTGACAAACTGCCAAAGCAAAGATGGCTACCGTGTATGTATTCGAAGACAATTCACACGGTCACCCAATTCATGACCTGTTCCATATTTTAACCCAAGTATCGGAATCCAATATTTCATTTCTGAGCCAGAAATTATAGGACTGACTTGTTTCCCCAATTTTGCTAAATTCTGTGCCTTGGAAACGAGGCATAACGTGTCACTGGCCTTTCGAATGCAGCTGCAATATCATAATGACACAACAAAAACGCAGACGGCCTTGCAGAGATTAGGAAAGGTCTGCACTAAATACATTTAGCTTGGGTAACTAGCACTTACAGGCACATGTTAACAAAGGCCATGAAATGTCTAAAAACCTGACGGTCTAGGCCTAGTACAGCCTACAAGTAGTAGACCCCTGCATGTTCCACTTCTGTAATATTAGATCTTGATTCTCATATTGCCTATACACATGTGGATCTGAGCAAATCAGAGCGACACGAACCACTCTTTTTCAGACAGGATGCATGTCATTCTGGGGAGAAGTAATAGTAAATGACACAATTACATGTGACGAAAATTATCCTTTGCTCCGGTGCTGGACGGATGCACGGTCGTCGCATCTAGCGAAGCGAAACGTGACCCGAGATAATCCGATCAAAGGTCGCCGAGGTCAAAGAGAAGCATACTCCCGACAGCGGATACTCCATTCCCTCTGCGCTCGTTTTGCATGGCTGAGACCAGAGGTTGACCTCGACGTCATTTATAGCCTGATTGTTGAAGTAGGAGAGGTAAACAAGTACATTTCTTGGTCAGGTTAGGCGCTCTCTTGAGTTTTATCGACGTTCATGATTTCTGTCCAGTTGTGTAGGACGAGGTTATAGGGAGAGCAGCAAGCACAGCTGAGCGGGGAGTATGGTTAAACAGGAAGTCGAAATACGTCACGTGACAATCCCGGGCCAATCAAGGCTCAAGTGAACACTGTCATGGCGGTAACTAGAGAAAACCTTCCTGTCTAGGAAAAAGTTTACTCCATGTAAAAACCGTGACGTAAAGATAAAATCAAGTTGATGGTGGCGCGGATGAAACTTGCCATGGTTTGCCAACAGCTTGCTGACGAGGTAAGACCAGATTAAGTGGAGGCAGTTGTTTTGTTGCTAGTTTTAGAACACGTGTACTTGTTGGTGCAGGCCTCACACCTTCGTACATTTCATATCACTACATGTTCTGAAAACGGATATATGTCAAGTCCTCCAAAGCTTTTGTAATTTCTCTATATGTTAGTGTTGTTGTTGGATACGATTTGTTAACTGTGGAGATGACAGTTGGCTAAGACAATCAAAAGAAATAGTTGTCACTAACACTTATCTGGTGTAGCCATTGGACCAATGAAGACAAGACTTCAGAAAACTAGCGTAGACCTACATGTGCATTTCTAACAATTTGATGTGCACACTTACACAGTACCTTTTCCCCGATGACAAGATGTTAATGACACAAATATCCTCTGCACCACAAATAAAATATAGGCCTACAGTACAAAATACACACTCATGATTTGTAATTCATGTAGTTTGTTATCTTTTATAAGTTTTGATCAAATGGTAAAGTGGGCTCGTTTGTGCCTTGTGGGCATGTTGTTAATTAGAAATGTAAGATATCTTCTCATCCCAGACAACAGAAGATAAGAGACAAGAGAAAACATTCATTAGCAGATCAAGCACTGAATCAGAATTTCACTCTCCCATCACTCTCATATCACTCACTGTCATGGTGTACCATGTACATTTATTGTACATTTATAGCTGGGTCATTTTCAGTTCTGATCTTCTGGATAATTCTTTCGCATTGACCACCTTGCACAGAAACCTCTTGTGACAAATAGATCAGTGGAACCATTAATGTCTCAGTGATAGAGTGACACATCTGAACTGTTTCGCATATCCAGTTTTGTGGGTTGTTACAAGCAGATTGCTTTCAAATGTACAAATTCACACTTTCCGCATATCTTCATTAACTCAAACTGGCAACCATCCTACTATAATAATGCATCAAGGTGGCATAACCAAAATTAATTTGAAAAGTGACTTTAAATCCTGAGGAGATAAAATCCGATGTAGGTTTAGCTGGAGAGCTATATATACATGTAAGAAGATAAGAAATGCTTAGTCAGCTAAAAGCATTTTCCTCACCACAGTCAGTGAGCTGGCACTCCTATCTAGTCTTTAGGTTGCTCTGATGTTAGTTTTGACATAAATTTGTTCAGCCATTGGAAGAAACTGCCAAAGTCCAAGCCGTGTATAAACCCTTGTTTCCTTGATGTTAATGTTTTTATCAAATAAATATGTATTGCCACCTGGTTTTGCTGTTATTTCAAAGTGTCACAGCCAGAAATTTGATTGGCAGAAGACTTGTGCCATAACATTACATATAAACATAAATTACATCAGACACTCACGCGCCTTTTTTTCACAAGATTTTCATTTCTGTTATGTTTTGGACAAAAAGACAGTTTCGTGTGGTGGATATCATGCTTTTGGGCTTGTACATCATGGTGTTAGCCTAGTTTCTGGCTTTCTTCATTGTTGTGAACATTACCTAAATGGTGCATATGCAGTTAAGTCAATCATGGCATGTGATATTTGTTATTGAGCACTAAAGCTCATTTGCTTGCAGATTTGTATGGTGAGGTATGCCTCAGCTTTCTCTCACATATAACCTTGGCAGTTCATGGTCAGGTAAATCACCTAAAATTTTGCCTGAAATAATTACATTTAGAGGCATATAAAAGTCATAAAATATTTCATTGGTGCTGAAAATTTTATAAATTACATAAAATATTCTCCTACACACACCCTCCAAAACAGATGCTCACATAGATCAATAGGGCTGGTGGATTTTAAAAGGCAAAATGTGCAACTTGATAGACTGGGCAATATTTTAGGTCATTTGCTATAGGCATAGGTACACTACTACCAGCTGCACGATTATTGATTAGTGTGAAAAACCCTTCGCATAGAGAATTCAAAATAGAAAGTTGTCAGAATTTGCAACAAAAGTCACAAATGTTACATTAACCCTCTTGCTGTCAGCTAAAAGGTCAGCGTCATGTGTTATTGAGGTATCCTTGTGTGACAAGGGTTATCCTGTACACCATGTACATGTACAGTTCATGTACATGCTGATGACCTTTACAGTCAAGTGTGCCTAAGACCACTTTTTTATTTTTTTGGTATTTTAAAATTCAATCCACTTATATTTTTCAGAAAATTACCCGCTTTACGCAGACACATATATCAGCAGATATATTTCTGGTATGCAGTATTGCAGGCCTGAATTTTTTTTCTTGGTACTTATTATTGGAAAACTCAAAACTGAAAACATGCTTCTGCAGGGTTATACATGTATTTCAAGCACAAAAATAACTGACGATGGTACATGTTCTTAGGTGTATCAAGTACTGTCCTCTGGCATTCCTAGATTTGCAGGAAAATAATTTTGAAAATGTCAGTTATACAGTGTATGTTTGCTTTGGATAGTAATCTGTCTTAGCATATTGGAAAAAAAACATAAATCAAGGGCTGCAGTCTTATTCTTTAAAATAATTCAGATTTTTCACTGCTTACATATATATATGTGTACATGTATACATACATACCTCATTAGTGTGAGACGAAGTAGAGATAGTTGATGTAGCTGAGACAGTTGAGATGTATGTGCGATAGTTGAGATGTAGCCGAGATAGCTGAGATGTATGTACGATAGTTGAGATGTATGTACGATAGTTGAGATGTATGTGCGATAGTTGAGATGTAGCCGCGATAGTTGAGATGTATGTGCGATAGTTGAGATGTATGTGCGATAGTTGAGATGTATATACGATAGTTGAGATGTATCCGAGATAGCTGAGATGTATGTGCGATAGTTGAGATGTATGTGCCATAGTTGAGATGTATGTGCCATAGTTGAGATGTATGTGCGATAGTTGAGATGTATGTGCCATAGTTGAGATGTATGTGCCATAGTTGAGATGTATGTACGATAGTTGAGATGTAGCAGAGAAAGCTGAGATGTATGTACGATAGCTGAGATGTATGTGCGATAGTTGAGATGTATGTGCGATAGTTGAGATGTATGTGCGATAAAAAAATTCTAATATATACCTCAAGTTGATAAATTATAAATAAAGTAAGCACCAAAATCTGCTGTGGGTGACTCCATTTTGCCTAAGAACTAGTCCTGAAGTCTTCTGTGTTAGGAGGAGAATTTCCATCGGAAACCGCTGAAGTGCTGTTCATACATTTCCGATAGGACTCTTCTTCCCAGAAGGTAGTGAACAGTACAGTTCGTTTTTCCTCTTGACGATCAGGAAACTGGAATGTTGGACGAGCTTACATGAACAAGCCAGCGGTTTTAACAACTCCCATTGGCTGAGAGGCAACACACCCCCAGCATAAATTACAGGGTCTTTTAGATGGAGGACACGATGAACTCAGTGATTTATGCCAGCTTTGCCGTTTTCAGACTTTATGTGTATGGCGAGGAAAAATCGCAAAATTATGCAGCAGGCACCACCAGATAGAAAAAAATGTGCTCTTTTCAGCCTGTAGTGTCATTGTTGTAAGTTTTCTTCTGCTGTAAACTTATATGTAAATACATGAACAAGTACCTTGATCGTGTGTGATTCAGAAGCAAACAGATCAAAGTTGTTACGTAATAGATGTTTTCAGTCTGCATGTATATGTAGTACATGGTCTTACTGTACCTATTCTAATTGTCAAAATCCATTGTTTGGCATTTTGTCATGAAAAATAGTGTTTGTTGGTATAGATCTTAATTCTGAAGGGGAGGAGGGGCTAATAAAAGAGATGATGATTTTGTGAAAAATAACATGCAGAAAAAATCCCAATAAAAACTTTACAGTAGGTCCTTTTTTTTGGAGGAGCGTTCAGGATCCACCCAGCAATGATATTTTAATGGATCATTGAAATAAAATATTAGTATTTAATAGTGCCTGAACACTAAACCTTGAGTATGGCGTTAAACATCTATCAAATAAATGAAATAGGTGACCTCAGCTTCAACTGTTTGACTGAGGGGTGGGCTCAGACTCCTAGCCTCAGAACTGACTATACATGTACATACATAATTGATTACATACGGTATGAATTAAGTCAGCCACTCATGGATGACAGATTAATCAAATTAATACCTGTGGGTCAGCTTTAATGTATACTGTACATGTATATATGTATCCATTACTAAAGAGTTGTCATAGTACAAGTACCTCATCTAATTTCTTTAGGAATATATTAAGTCCTCAGGACATATAGAGGCTGATTAATTCATGCAGGACGACTAACGAGAGATGTGTTTACAGGGGCACTTCTGTGTAAAATTCTCCAGACGCACACGTCTACATGTAGGTATTAAAAACATCTGCAAGAACAATCTTTTGTACTGTAAGTTAATTTTATGTACATATCTGGCAATTTAATCTCCCTATATGCTAGACTCTAACATGTCTCGGGCAATAGAAGTTCACGTACATACCCAAATTCCTCAACCTTTTCGCATATGAAGGAGAACATTTCAGTGCAATTTAAACACATTTTTGATTTTGCTTGGATTAGCCAACTTCAGGGCTTCACAAAAAGTATAATTTTTTCAGTCTACACCCAGTATTGCCTTCAGAATATGCCTGAACAAACACCTTGCCAAAAAGGTTGCAGAATTACTCCACCATAAGTCCAAAATATGTTTTGTTGATGTTTACAAGTTACATACTGTCAAAAGTGTAAATGTTTTGGTTATTCGCAGCCATTGGTCTTAGAATATCACCCATCGTTATTGTTTCAGTGCGTTGTCAGAGGATGCAGACAGGTTATTAAAGTCAGAGTTCATTGTACTAGATGCTTCGCCTCCAAAGTTAGGCAAAAAGAGTTTTGTTTTGGATTTTAATTTAGCTAACATTGGCCCATTTTGAGCGAAGAAGAATGTTGTTTATGTACTCAGCGTATTCATGCATATTCATATATGTAGTTGTGTAGTGATGTCATAGGTGCTCTGAGCCAATCATCAGCACACTCTTTCATCATGTGACTAGAGTACTGGAGGTTAAAACAAAGCCAACTTAACCCAGGAGAGGTAGTCATTGAAGACAAGTTTAGCATAAACAATGAAAAAGTACAGCTTTTATTCTTTCTTTCTTTCTGGAAAAGTATTTAGAATGTATCTAGTTTTCAGATGTGATGGTTTCTTTGTACTGTAGTACAAGAATCTGCAAAAGTCAGCATTTGGCTCATTTAGCTCATTTAGTTCCAAGTTATTTATCACCTCCTGCTCCTTGCATAGTTTCCCAGGTGCTTGAAACTGTGAATGCATGCACATTGGGGCACAATGGGGTGTGTGGCTGGTAGCATGCCAATGAGATTGCGGTTCGTAACTTCTAACGCTGTATTATTGCTCTACATGATTGTCACTCAGACTGCTTATGGAATCACCTCAATACGTGTTCAACAGTGAGTTATACTGCTATGCTTTTGAAGGTCAACTTTTCCTAAATTAAGCACAGGTACATGCACAAGCAGGCAGCTAGGAGGTCAAATGATCCATTAGCCTGACATTTTACGTGTAATTTTTTCTACATGCATGTCACTGTCCGAATTTTGTAGAATGCCTCTCATTACTAGATGCTTCCCTAATCTTGTACATGTACAACTTGTGCTGTGTATATAAGGAAAGTGTAGTATCAATGAAATAAAGTACAAACAAGGTGTGGTTACATGGTATTGAATCAGTGTAGGTGTATTTTTGTGAAGGTATACTGAAAGGCAGCCTTACAAACTTGTATTTAACATACATATATATGTATAAAGCTCATTTGCAGCTACTGGCGCAGGATATGAAAATCTGGGGCCCCTTGCATAAAGGGATTGTAAACTTTAAGCCCAGTGCACGTGGACAACATTTGTCGTTGAAAACAAGATTTCTTGATCCAGACAACAAAAAATCCTCAAAATTTACTTGTGTGCAGGTAACCACAACAAGAAATCCTGAGTCGCAAACACTTGATCCAAAGATTCAGCAACAAAAATGCAGAAAACAAACAAGATTTCGCTCGTCTGCGGGCAATCTAAATCTTGTGAGCTTGTTGTCGCCTACATCAACTAATCAGCGTCTGTGGAAATGTCATTTGAGTACATACAAAATATCTTTTAACATGTTACTGTTGACAGCTAAATTATTATGATGTAGATCTCTTTAGAAAATGGACTGCTTAGCTGAACAATAGTTCGAGGGTTCACCTCGGAGTCAGGAGGCCCAGTATCAAACTGGGTCTGGTCATATCAGAGACTTTAAAAATAGCACTTGTTGCTGCCTTGCTAGGTGCGAAGTATCACTATATTGTGATTGCATGTAGGTCAGGGGTGTCAAATCTGGTGTCTTTGGCATGATAATTCAGTGGGGGCAGTACTTGGTGACCCTTCCACAAGAAAACACAGAATATGTACACACACCTAATGACTCTGTCTTCATATGGGTGTTAAGCACAATGTACATGTAAAAGTCCAAGCATACATACAAACAAGATTTTCAAAATGAAGTCAAATTTTTGGTGTAGATCACGATCTTAATTCAGAAAAGTTACTATCACCTTACATTTCCTTTGTTCAAGTGGCACAAACTTATATTTAAAATTGATTGTAGGGTTTACAATCTCTATGTGCAAGTGGGCTTATATGTTCATGGTGAAATATTAAAGAATGCAGATAATTTTGTCCTGTTATGTTTATAAATGCAAGTTTTTAACAGAAAAATAGCTAGCAAGCAACAGGCCTCAGTTTACTACTGTATTTGACCTACATGTAAAGTTTTGTCCTTGACTAGTTTGCATGAACCGCTTCGTTGGTGTAATGGTTAGATTGTTCTCGTCAAAAGCGGGAGACCCGGGATCAAATCTGGGTTGGGTCATAACAAAGTCTTTAAAAATAGTACTTGTTATTGCCTCACTAGGCGCTCAGCATTCAGCACTGAAAAATTAGAGCAAGGAAACAGGACTGGTTGGCCTGATGTCAATATAATGTGACTAGGTGGAGTGGCATGTCTGGTGTCTTTTGGCACGATATTTCAGTGACAGCGGCACTTTGGCAGCATGGACTCATCCTGCAACAAGAAGACACAGTATACCCACATGCACGTAATGACTCCTGATCAAATGGCTGAAATATAAATTTATAACATATAAATTTTCACTTTTTCATTTTGCCTGAGAATCTGAGAATTCTAGTTAAATGTATTTTAGAAATGAGTTTTTAGCTTTGTAGGGAGCGGGCCATGGTCTAGTGATTGAAGGCGCTTGTCTTTCAGTTGGCAGGTTCAGGTTGGTGTGGGTTCAAATCCGGCCTTGGGCATGTTGGGTGAGGAATTTGTAGATTCCCCCGCTTTCACTGCTTGTGGGACGTTAGTAACAATACTCTATTCATGTAAGCGTTGCAAGACACTGTTGTGGCCGTTGATACAGTCCATCGGTATGGCTTGTAGGAGAGTTCGCCAGTGACTTCCCAAATGTCAGTGGTTTATGCCAGACGTTCCAATTTTTCTAACCATGGAAACAACAATGAGTGTGTCAGTGTGAAATGCTAGAGTATGGCATT
Source organism: Liolophura sinensis (assembly GCF_032854445.1). Lineage (NCBI taxonomy): Eukaryota > Metazoa > Mollusca > Polyplacophora > Chitonida > Chitonidae > Liolophura > Liolophura sinensis. The sequence continues at coordinate 3,939,388 of NC_088305.1, read as the reverse complement.
GAACAAAGGACAAATAAGTTGCTCTTTTTTTCGAAAGTATGGTATGATATCCTACATGAAAAACTGTAGGATATTTCAGCAACAAAAGTAGTTTTACATGTATATGGCTTTATATTTTGTCTCTGTAAAGGCTGTGTTTTTGGTGAGGTTTTAAGGTCGGTATGTGTCTATGGACAGTCCATGCAGACACGGGTCTGGATTTTGTTGTTATCATTACCTACATGTAGTTACAAACACGTACAGTGCTCAATGATGGATGTATCAAAATATAAAAATATATGTTTGCTGTTCTTTGATTGAGAACTGTCGATAAACTACACCTATGACCCACAGCTGTGACGTGTGAACATGTCAGTGTAAAGTGCAAGCTTTGTAACACAGCATAGGCAATTAACATGTATTGTTTACTATTGTCTCTACATTTTTTGTTTTGTTTAGCCCCCACTTGTCCAAGCGTGTTTCCATGGCGACTCTAATGAAGTGAGGGCTTTGTTGTACAAAAAGGAAGATGTCAACTACCAGGTACATGTATATGTGTGTTATATTTCGTTGTATCTGTATGTGTGGGCACATGCATTTAATCTACACACAAGACGTGTCAGATGCGAACATGGCGAATGTCTACAGTTGTTCTTGGGCTCTGGCCTGTTCCTCTATCTACCTCTACATGTCTGTCCTGAATTCTAATCCCCTTGTTGACATATTAAATAGCAACATCAAGTGCATTCACCACCCAAAGATGGAATGTGGAACTGAAATTACATATACATTTGCTGAATTAGCAAACATCAGGGCTTCAGGTAAAGTGGTTCCCCCCCCCCATGGCCGAGGGGGCTAGCACGTAGCACGCCAACATTGCCAAATGACCCATGAACCGCCCACCAATGTGACGGCTATGAGTTCAAGTCCAGCTCTTGCTGACTTCTTCTCGGGCCATTTGTGGGAAGGTCTGCCAGAAAGCAGTGGATGGTCATGGCCATCCCCTGGGCTCTGCCCGGTTTCCACCCACCATAATGCTGGCAGTCGTCGTATACGTGAAATATTCTTGAGTACGCCGTAAAACACCTATCAAATAAATAAATGAATGAAGTAAAGTGGGGTTTTTTTGTTAATTACGACAGATAACACTCTCTTAATTAACAAATGTTCGATACAAAGTCTGCTATTTCATTTTTATTCTTTTTTTGGATTTCTTTGTGTCAACTCAACCGTAAACACTAAATATAATTGGTGCCTAAATCCTGAAATTCTCCTGTAAATACATGTAATACAGTCTGAGCTGAAACCATGCATTACTACAGACGTTTATTTATTATTTATTCATTTGATTGGCGTATTGTGCCGTAAGAATATTTCACTTATATGACAGTGACAGGCATTATGGTTGGAGGAAACCAAGCAGAGCCCGGAGGGAAACCCATGACTATCTGGAGGTTGCTGGAAGACCTTCGTCTGGTGAGGTAATATGTTTTAGTATACACTGTTTGGGAAGGACCCCTTACACTGTGACATACATGTATATGAATGTTCAAAGCAATATTATTGCCCACATATTGGTCATCTTGCTGAAGTACGTGTAAAAAATTTTAGTTTACTTTGTTGGGAAAAAAAGTTTTGATGTTTAAACAGGACACAGAGAAGCGAAGCCCCTTGCATGCCGCAGCCTACTGTGGTGAAGCAGAGATTGCGGACCTCTTGATCATGAGTGGGGCACGCGTGAACACAAAGGACAACAAATGGGTGACACCGCTACACAGAGCCTGCTGTTCCAGGAGTCAGGTGACCAACCTTAAAAATATATCTGTTGAGTATAACTAATAAAAGTGCTTCATTGAGGCAACACTGCTTGAATAAGCTATAGGTTAACAACAATGACTGGCACAAAAAAGTATTCTGACATGGGCTAACTGTTCTGTTTACGGAACATAACTCAAATTTTCCGTCTGTCCACATTGTTAAGAATTCCTAATTCCTTTTGTTCCTAACAGTTACCCCCTATCAAAATACTATTTTGCGCCAGACACTGTTGTTTACCTCTAGTTTATGTCCAGTCTTGCACAGTCAGCATGATGGATTTTGGAGCATTCTACCTTGCTTTGAAGGGGACTCCCATGGTGATGTAGCTGGAAAAGTACTATAAATCTTCAACCTTTTCCACCTCTTAAGCACTTCCTTTCATTATTATTTTTTTGTGAAAACGACCCCAAAAATATGATTTCTCTGCGTCATTAAAGATTCCAAAAATACTTGCATAAAAAAGTGCTGATTATTTCTCTGCACCAAATAGTTCTTGTTCTTAGACATCCTTCAGCTAAGCATAATACCAATTTGCTTGGTACAGTTTTTACATATTGATCACGCTTCGGATGATCTTGAATTATCTATTTCAGTGCAATTTATGCATGCTGTTAATTTGATTTTAGAGACAAAACTACGTTTGTTGGATTAACCAATTTCAGGGCTTCGAGCAAAGTATAACTTTACCAGTTTACACAAAATAATGCCCTTAAAACACAAATGTATCCTGTTTCATGTCTGTGACCCTTTAAAATCTAATAATGTGCTTTTACGATTTTATCTTATTAGGAAACTGTGGAGACACTGCTGCAACATCAGGCAGATGTGAACGCGCGTGACAAGAACTGGCAGACGCCACTGCATGTGGCAGCAGCCAACAACTCTGTAAAATGCGCAGAATTTATCATCCCACTGCTGACGAACGTTAATGTGTCTGACCGGGCGGGAAGGACAAGTTTACATCACGCTGCCTTTAACGGTCACAGAGAGGTATGGGGGCTCCTACAGACAGGGGAGATAACTCTGCCTATAGTTGATATGTGATAGTTTCTTGTCCTCTCCATACTATGCAGTGTCTGAAGCTTATCAGTGACCTACAACATGAAAATGTGGGCTGATAACAGGGCTAGGAGTACATTGTAAGTGCTCCCATCAATTATGCGATCAATCAGTTCAGCTTAAGATGGGAAGTTTGCAAGATTTTATTCAGTCCAATGCTCTTGTGGCCTATCTGGCCGTCACATTTCAGTCTTGAGGTTTTTTATGAATTTTCGATCATATAGTAAATTAAAAGATATTCAAGTTTTATTTTTTATTTTTATACCCTCTGACTTACTTGTAATACACATTAGGAACATTTCGTGAAAAACGTTGTGATATCTTTTTGCAGATGGTTGAGTTGTTGTTGGAGAAAGGTGCCAGTATAAACGCCTTTGACAAGAAAGATCGTCGGGCTATACATTGGGCGGCCTTTATGGGTCATCAAGACGTGGTGCGGACGCTGGTAGAGCATGGAGCTGAACTGAACTGTCGTGACAAACAGGTACCTGTCCATTGCTTAAAAATTAGACTTGGATCGGTAAGAAGTGGTTTTTGATACATGTGGTGGCCTTTAAAGTCTACATATTTCCCTAGGGCAAGTACAGCTTCCCTTTGATCTTAGCAGTCCTTGACCTTGTCAGTATTTGACTTTTGGTGAAGGGTTTTCCTGATTTTTAAAACTCTTGAAATAATAGAGGTTATTTTGCACTTGATACTTGATGTGCTTCAAGTTAAATATCACTTTATATGGACCAGTAAAGAAGCTACTAAACTTAGATGTAGTATTGATAACGCCTGTCTGCCTGGCAACAGGTCACAAAAAAATTCACCTGTCACAGCGACAAGTAGGCCCAATAAGTTTACAATCATGTGAAGTCAATATCCTTGCATGTCTATGATTGTGAAGTCTGTAGATTTACTTGGCGTTCCCATAATCAAAATGTTGTCTTAAGACTTCGTCATTTTCTGCCCGAACAAGTCATCACTGTTAGGACGTCATTTAGTTCACAAGGACGTCGTCAATGGACCTATTGTATTTACGCTTTCAATTCCGAGACCAAACGTATCTTCAACGTTGAAGGACCCGCTTCAATTATCGGCAAAATTAGATCTGCAAAAATACTTTTCCTGACACTTTTTTGCCAGAATCCACAGTTATGATGAAACGAACAACGACAGTCAGACTGAACTAGAGAACAGTCAATGCAGAGCTGTGAATCAATCAAAAATTGAAGTGTCACAAATGACTCAGGAGTCTCTCGCCATCACATCTATAGTTAGTACAAGTTACTGGCCATCGTCATATAGATCAAATCTTCTTGAGTACAGCGTGAAACACCAGTCAAAGGAATAAATAATAAAATATGAAATTAATTGTTCTGGCCTCTTCCTATTGCCCAAAAGTGTACAGTTTTAGGACCGCGTTGCTAACTTTTCGCGCTCGAGGACTAGGCATGACGGCACAGGTGTAAAGGGGAGCAACTCAAGATTCATGCACATAAATCTAAACGCATACAGACCAGATGATTTTTTTCAGTTTCCCTTGAATGGGAAGCGCATGCGTACACAAGTACGGACTGAGCCCCCGAAAATAAGTTTCGTCTTGATGATTGACTGTGCAGAAGTCCCGGTCACGACAGAATATTGAATAAGAAGGAAAATGCTACTGAAACCAAGTATTCTTGTAACACAGTAGACTTATATGGCTTCACCAGGTTGGCGATGTTGACAGAAAATAATTTCGCCTATTTCACAAATTATAGTCTTTCTAAAATTCAGACTGATGGGAACATTTATATACCTGTAGGTGACAGGTGCAAAAAAAAAAAAAAAAATCTACCTATCTCTGTGACAGGTGGTTTTAAATAAACATTTCTACCCCTGTTTGTAAAAATGGACAGGTAGTGAGATTTTCCAGCTATCCCCATTCTCCCCAGATCCACGGATATTGGAAAAGGGCCAATGGGCTCACACTGGGAACAATTTTAACTAAAACTGCATATTTCTTGAAAAAATGTACAATTGATCTATGATTTTGATGTGTAATTTACAGTTACTTACATACCTTAAATGAAAATGTGTGAAGGCATGTTTAAATTAACCAAAATCAGACACACAGTTTTTCATATGGTGTCTAATACTCCCATTTTTAAAACAGTTAGGGTGAGGTGTGCATATATGAATAGTGCATGTTCCCTCCGGGGCCTGCTTAGTTTCCTCCGGGGTCTGGTTAGTTTCCTCCGGTGTCTGCTCGGTTTCCTTCGGGGTTTGCTCCTACCATAATGCTGGCAACCATCATACAAGTGAAATATTTCATCGTATATGTAAAGCGTAAAACGATTAGGGGGCCCTAGAGTATAGGTAAATTATGTTATGCCCTTGTATCTCTACTTTACCGTGATGTTTTCTCTTCTCAGATGTACACACCGCTCCACGCCAGTGTGACCAGTGGTCAGGTGTCTGTAGTGAAGCTGCTGTTAGAGCTGGGCGTGGAGGTAGACGCGGTGAACTGTTACGGGAACACCGCACTTCATGTGGCCTGTCTCAACAGTCAGGACACAGTTGTCACGGAGCTGCTCATGTTTGGGGCGTCCATCAACGCCGTTAACAACAAAGGCCTGGTAACACCTATACTGTGATATTTGGCCTCCTTGTCTTGTGAATATCTTATGCAGTGAAAACAAAAACCAGATGTTGTACCGAGTGTTTCCAAAATGGTTCCATTTTAAGATGACTTGTTAAATAGAAAAATGTGTTCGCATAATTTCCTTTGAAAATCCGTCATTGTCATGAAACCGCAAGCATTTGCTTATTATGTTACAATATTCCAACCGTGGACTGATTCAACACATAAAAAAAACTTAAGCTTGTTGAGAGTTTTTAGTTGTGCAAGAACAGATTTTTTGGTATTCACCAGACTCATCTCTGTAAATTTAGAAGAATATTCAGCACTGATGTTTTCATTTGTTAGTCTTTGTACATTCAAATAAGGGTGTAGAATAAGAAATATGAACTATGTTGTACTATAGGCCTGCTCTAAATTACCTTCCTTGTTACACAACAGTGTCTATGACGTAACGCCAGACTAGCTTTAAAGTCGTGAAACTACAAGAAGTGGGACCCTCATCTATCAAAGCATGCTGTATGTAGGTTTTTTCGGTAACAGAATGTGATAAAACATTGTATCAGCCCTTGAGAGTCGCTGAAATATCAAGAGATTTTAAATGAAGTATATGTTTTTGAGCATAACATTTCGCTGTTTATTGTATTTCTGCAGGGTCAGGATTTAAAATCACCTACAAATAGATTAAAAAAATATTTCTAGGCTTTCCAAATCAGTTTGCAAATTAAAAAGGTTTTCAACTAGTTTATGCCGCTTTATCTCAGAAGCTTGCCGTTTGCCCATTTTCTGAGGTCCCTCCCAACCACAGCTTACTCTGAAAATGCACATATTTAACGGAAAAGTGACCTTAAGGGAGGTAATTTAGTCCAGCCTTATTAAAATGTGTATGGTTTAATATTGTCTGTGCATAAAATGTTTAAATTTCACTGATTGTTGGGGCTTGGTGACAATAAATGGTTGATCTTGCTTTGTGTGTCCTCATTAAAGACAACTAATCATCCCACAATAAGGTGTGCAACCTTGTACAGTATGTAGTGAACAATTGTATTCATCAATAACTTGCCAAAGGTCAGTGGTTTTGCCCTAATAAGTGAAATATTCCTGAGTAGAACAATGAAATAAAATAAGTAAATGAAACCAATTGAATGCTTCTGTGACAAGCTTTAAGATATCTGATGGCTGTGTTTTTTCAGACACCTCTACACTACGCTGCAGCCTCCACACATGGGGGAATTTGTCTGGAGATGTTAGTGTCCGAAGGAGCCAAAACAAAAGTCCAGGTAACAGTTTCCTTGTACAAGTAGATCAGCAGTTAAATGTATGCAAAAAGTGAGTTATTTTTTTTATGTAGCAAGTTTTTTCCATCTATGAAGCCTGACAAACTGTTATGCTGTATTGGTTGATAGAAACAACAGGTTTCAAACTGCTGTCAGAAAACAAAGATATGCTATAGTGAGTGGTGGTTTTCGTCGTTGTGGGTTTTATCAAATGAGTAAATCAGTTCACCCATTTCTTCACACAAAATAATCCTTTTTATCTGTCCACCTGTACTTTCACTAATTAGGTGAGTTATTTCACGAATGTTGTATGTTAAATATTAATGTGTTATTAGGTGCACATATGTCTTTGAATTTTGCAAAAAAGGTGTGCAAATGTATTGGAGTGAAAGAACATTGTAAGCGTTGAAACTCATGTGACCTAAATTTTAATTCATTTCAGTTTGTATATATAATATATAATTTGTATATATATATGTACATGTAAATGCCCTTGTGTGTTATTTTGTGAACACTGTAGGTGAATATAATGCTTCATTTGGGTGAAGAAAAAAGTGACCCGGAAGTTGTGACTGTGTCGTATACAAGTTAGTATTGCCCGCGGCGTCTGTGAGTGCATATCCGGTTGACGCGTCATGAGATGAGAGCATTGGGCATGTTGTGCAGTTGTACGGGTGGTGGTACAGATGTCAGCCAAACACATGTTATATCTACCCTAATTACTTTCTTCGCATATGAAAGAGCAACCTTCAGGGCAGTGTAGGCACATTTTTAATTTGATTTTGGAGACAAAACCAGATTGGATAGATTGGCCAATTTCAGGGCTTCACAGAAAGTATAATTTTATCAGTCCATACTGAATAATGCCTTCAGAATGTTCTTGAAATAAACAACTTGCAAACATGCGAAAAGGTGGAAGAATTACAGTATCGTGTATTACATCACTTAGCACCTGGGTATTGATATTCGTGTCAAACAGCGGAAAAGAAATGGGTGTTCACAATAAAGAGATAAATGGTCCACTTTTTCAAGAAAAACCTTTTACATGTACATTTATAGACACAGTGTAATGATTTAGAAATTTATGTCCAAAAAAAAAAAAATAAATAAAAGGAAAAATTTGATGGAAAAAAAGAATAATATTTAAAGTTATCTTGTGCTGATTACATACAGTATTTACCTCCTGAAATTTGCCATCTGTGTACAGTAATGCACTTCAGAGACACGTATGCGCAGAGAATCCTAAGAAGTATGAGGATAGTTATTAAAGGAGTATGAATCTGATTTCTTTTAATCCAAAAAGAAATTTTCCTGCTTTTAATTGTTCACAATTTACTGAAATATGCCGCCCATGACTACAAAAGTTACCAATTTTGATTTCTCCTATATATATATATGCACGGGCATCCATTAGTTTAAGGGTTTATTTTTTTTATATAAAGGCACTTTTGTTTTCATATATTATTTCTTCATGTTGATACAGTTTTTATTTGTTTCTAAGCAAACCACAGCACCTGCACTGTGCAGGTCCTTGTGTATCGTCAGTTGTGTAGTGTATTGACTTTTTCTGACACCATTTGTAATGTAACGTTAGACTCTGGAATGCTCCTTTATGCAAATGGTCAAATCATGAATGCAGTTCGTCTCTGGTGGATATGTTTCTTTCTTTAGACATATCTTTAGCTGCATTTGTTTGCTTCAGACGAAATACCTCCTCCTTAAAATCTGTCTTTTTTCCTTTGACCTTCCCCTCCCGCCCCCCCACCTTTATCTCAAGTACATCATCCGTAGCATTTTCTGAGAAAGTGTGTTAACATCATATTTCATTAGACTCGATTTCAGTGCTTTCAGATGTGATAACCTTGTAGTACAAGTTGGTGAGAGACTTTTTTGTGACTTCAGAATAGCTTGCAAACATTAGCAATGTTATTTTTGTAACAGTAATGATCGATTGAATCATCCGTCAAAATTTTCTGTGTGAAAGACTAACATGCCCTATTTCTTCTAAAATTTGGGACACCTGGTCTGCTCATTTTAGCCAATATATATGTAACTCTAGCAGGAATATTGAGTTTCTGTTTTTTTCCCACATGGTTCGACTCTCTTATGAACAGCATACTCATATCTTAACTTTTCCAAAAGGCTGGTAAAGAAATGTAATATTCTACTTTCACCACTACTAATATTTGTCCAAAATTTTAAGGGAACATCCTGTCTTTGTGTCTGCAAGTAGGTTTTTAGTGGAGTGAGCATTTTCTGGGAGAACCTCCAGTCGATGGATTTAGTGCCTAAAGTGCTTATTCAGTGCCAAGAGAAACCAGGTGCAAATATTAGAATAATGTGAAGGAAAGGTAAAACACAGCTCTCACCACGGTTCAAAAAGATTTACGATGAATTACAATATTTGATCCCTATTTATGAAGAGCCCTCATCTGTTTGTGTAAAATTTTTCTGTTGTAACGTGATACTATTCCTCATCTGATGACGAATCAGGCAGATATGACATCGGGGAAGACAGTTGCCCGGGAACAACATTATGCGCGTTAAAATTTAAGTATGTGATGACGTCATCTGTGGTTATAGGTCAGCGATGGCGGACGTCAAGTGTTCTTGCTCGACGACAAACCAGGCATGCCTTAAGGAAACTTGTTACCATGTTATCCTCCAAAACTAACGACAGCGGTTTTAATATAGTCCAATATTTTTTTACAACTTAGATCTCGACACTTATCACTTGTTTTTAAGATAAACTGGTTTGGACACGAAATATCTCTTTATTGCAATAACTAAATGTTTGTTGAGTACGGTCATCCAAAAATCAAGGACACTGTTTGCCAACGACTCTGAAGCCCAGAACAAGTCTCTAACCTATATTATCATCCTCACCATTACTTATACAAGTATATGAAGTCTGCAGTAGAGGAAGCAGAGTGCGTTTTCATGCATCTAATCATTTAAACCTTTAACCCATCTCTACAGGGCATTGCATGCGGAGAGAGTGAGGGGCCATCTCCAAATATCAGCAGGGAAGGTTTGGTGATTTCTTGTTTGGTCCTACTTTCTTGGTTTTGTTTTTCAGTGTGAGGATGGGCGTACCCCTCTACACATGACTGCTTTGCATGGTAGATTTACCCGAGCACAGACTCTAACAGAGCATGGTGAGCTGTTCAGTTTTACATGTTACCTTATACCAGACTAGGGCAAAACTCCGCCTCAGTTACATGAACATCTTAAATCAGGCATCTGATTTTTCTGCCAATTCTCAGAATATCAATTTTTTAGTTTTTGTGTTTTTTTTAACAAATCCATAGTTCTGTGTGCATAAACAACAAAATTGTGTATTGGAAAGAAAATTTTTTTTTTTGTATTTTGGAACAAGAATACTGATTTTTAGCGAAGGTTTATCCCGTAATTGCGTTTGAAAACTTAAGAAAAAAAATGGCCCCCTTGCGGTATCTTAGTTGTAGGGGACATAAATCTGATATTGTTTTTTCTTAATCACAATCCTTCCTTTTTATGTTTTAGATGTAAAGAAAACAAAAGTAGCAGCTGTGAACATGAATCGAAAATACTCATACATATAATTACATGTAGGTTGTTTATGATGAAGGGAAATGAATATGAGATGTGAGATAAAATGCTATCAAATTCTGTGTCTTGGAAAGCTGTGGGAGCAGCCTTGTGTCAGAGGTTGATGGACAAGAGCTCTCTAATGCGACTGGTAATTTAAATGCATTAGGCCCAAATACTCAAACCAGGAAACAGTTGACTCAAGCTGCTCTCGGGAAGATGAAAAATTGAGGCCATATGATAGGTTTAAAATGAGGAATCGACTACATATATGTACAACTCGTGTACAGAGATCATTTCAGAATCTTGTTTTGGCATTATTGCTTGTTAGAGGAAGCCTATTTTTCAACAATTAATAAGCAACATGTTCTTTTTTCGTAACACAAGGGCAGTATACTCGAGTATTAAATTTGACATCAACTACCAGGGCCATATGATAGCCATCTTAGTTCCAGAAATAGTGCAGGCTCCCAAAAAATTCAGTGATCAAACTAAGTTATATTAAATGTCAGTAACAAATAACTTGAACAAAAATATGATGGTTCACCAATAAAAATATTAGTTTTCATTGTCTCTCATTCACTGACTTAACGGCTCTCAGAAGACATCATTCTGATGTGTATCAGTAAAATGTTTGTATGCAAAACCTCTATGCCGCCTTGAAAGTTTGAGATATGCTGGGTAAAATTGTAAATTAGAAGGAACACTTTGTGGCATGGCACTGAGACTTTGATAACATCACTGTTTTACCTAGCAACAAAATTTGTGTACATTTTGACTGTTACCGACAGTTTGACTACGATCATGTTGGATTGCAAGTAAATTTTACATACAACCTAAATTTTAGTTTAATGTGTTTGAAGTTTTCATTTTCTTATTTGAAGGAAGAAATAGACTTTTAAGAATTTCCCTCTGCTGTTTTATGGTTCAAAACACTTTAAGTATTAACTTTAAATGACTGGCACCAAAGTACCTTAAGAAATTTGGTAAAGGCAGAGTGTGTATAAAAATGAAACTTTTCTTCCAGTTTGCATAACATTATGTCAGTTTGGAAACTTTTTGTTTCTTATATTGCTAAAAGATACAGTACCAAGTATATCAATGGGCCATATTTTTTTTATTATAAAAATTATATTATGAAGATAGAATTTATATGTATTTAAATGATTAAATACAATAAGATAATGTTGTGTTGGTTAAAATGTGGAGTAGATGTGTGTAGATTTTATGCAGGTGGATCTGATAGCTCTGATTCAAACCACACATGTATATATCCTGCATACAGAGATATTAGCTCAATTCCTCAACCTTTTCACATATGAAAGAACATCTCGTCTCCCGCATATGCTTGAATAAAAACCTTGCAAACATGCGAAAAGTTTGAAGAATTACAGTAAAGTATTTCAGAGCTGAGGATGCATTCCTTGATCAGTTTTAATACCCAAACATTCAGTTTCTGTATGTTTGCAGGATCTGATCTCAAAATAAGGTGATTTTAGCTGTAATGAAGTCCAGTATTTATGTTTTGCATGGAAATGCGGTGAGCAAACTTTGTAAGATTTTCCCGAACTTCAGGATTTGTAAGAGCAGAAATGGGCAGCTGGAGCCATATACTAGTAAGACTTTTCAGCGTCTGACACTTAGTGATGCTAGCGTTGTCCTTGTTTGGAGAAAATCTTTCCTATGTGTTCAGTTATTGTATTATATTATAACTTGTCCTGATGTTATGTTAAAACTATATATGTGAATACATAGAATGGCAGCTGGTTAAACATGTTTAGTGTAAAATGCCATGTGGCTTTCAAGGCCTGTATATATATATCTGTATATGACGAAAGAGAACAAGTTAAACAAACACAGCATTTGAAAAGTGTAAGATATCGCTTGGGACAAAATGTGGCAAATTAAACAGAAACAGAAGATATCATATGTAAGAAAATGTGACGAAGTAAGGCCTTGCCCCGGGAGTCATCCAAAGCTACAGCCCTTCTTGATATGATATGGATATGTGGCAGTTTAGCCTGAAGATGTTATTGCACTGTTCTACCAGAATGTGTGGGATGCATGCGCGCTAGTTTGCGGCCCAATCTGCCACAGAACATCTCCCAGAATTGTGCTCTGCTATAATTTTGCTGTGTGGTTTTTGCTACCCGTGTTCATTACAGTATTTACACAGTAGAGAGTTGCATGGGGGAAGGTGTCCTCTCAAGGGCATGTATATCTAACCGCATGTTTCAAACTGGAGTGTGACAGTAGAAAAAAATATGTATTTATACAAAATTTTATAGATTTTAAAGTAGCTTTAATGAAAGTTCTTGTACAGGTGTATGTTTAGCAAGCTGTAAATTATAGTTAGTGAGGTACACTAGAAGGAAATTTTACTAGAGTTCTCTCCCTTGAAATAACTCTTCAGATTAAAACTGCATCAAGTGCATTGATTTCGGGTGTAAATATATTTAAAAAAGGAAACAGCAGTACAATGGCAAATGTTTTCTTCACCGACCTTGTTCAGACCTACAGTTTTAATAAGGATAAACTGATACATGGAATTATTTTGTGGAGGCTTGTGGTTGGAACGTCACATTAGCGTTGCAGTATTTGTTGTTTTGTATGTTGAACATTCATAGTTATATAAAAACTAATTCCGAGACATGAGAAGAGGGCACTGAGTGAGTTTTAAGATAAGAGCTGATTAGTTTGTGTCTTGTATAGGTGTCTAATGGTCAACAAAACGAAATCCAACTTTAATACTGGTAGAAGTAACTCAGCTAACATCCATCAGTCGTAATGTACTTAAGCGACTTTGTTTTTGCACATGACAGATGCAGAGGTGGAGGCGTGTGACAAGATGGGGAACACCCCGCTCCATGTGGCGGCCAGGTACGGCCATGAGTTGCTCATCACCACCTTGCTGGAGAACGGAGCCAATCCCAACAGGTATGGACTGTGGATGATTACATGACACATGAAACAATTGTTTTCTTATTTCTTAATACATAGTGTATGATGTGTTCCAGCATATGAAAGTACCAATCAGCTTTTTTTCTTCGGGCGTAAAGATGGCTTTAATTGACAGTTTTCACACGGCCCCATCAATCAGTGCACAAATTATGTAGCCAGCAGTGGTGATGGTGATAGCTCTCAGTTGCAAACTTTGTTGGGGGGGAAGAGCCTGAATATTTGCGACTGTTGAAGGAAAATATGCACATAATACAGGGCTTATTAAAAAATGTCAAATTTTCTTCTCATGTGTTTTCACATTTTTTTTTGTGTGTGTGTGTTCCTTATAACCATGCCCTTCACTTTATTGTATCTTTTCCTGCATCCTGTATGCCTAAGACCATTTGATGAACACAATGTATGAGACCTTCCTCTGTAGATATACGTTCCTTGTCCTACAGCTAGTCCCACAAGATGATTTTACATATCAAGGACAGTCCTAGTGTCATTGCAGCTCGCAGAATTTAACAAAATCATAAAATGTGACCATTAGGGTTTAGTTGAAAGTTACACTTTGAATGAATTAGACTTTGCCATTTTGATATTTTTTATCTTCAACATATGGTTAATATTTGTAGCTGCCTCCACAGTTTTTCGACATATGAAGGTCTGACAGCAACCTGCCGATAGTCATGGGTTTCCTCCCTCCATTATATAAGTGAAATATCCTTGAGTACAGGGTTAAGCCAATCAAATACAGCCACAGTTTTCCAGATCTTGATGTTGGCAAGATGTAAGACCATTCAGGTGGTCTTACAAAAAGTTCGTGTAATTAGACTTCTACAAGTGTACAATTACCCTGTAGGCTACATTTACTTTGTTAATCGGCCAATCATCCAAAAGATATGTGGTTTGGAGTGCTGCCAGTATATATTTTATCTAAATGATCACTCTGCCATTTCTTATCTGCTGAGAGTTTCACAGTGTCTCATGTTGATGTTGCCAGACGAGGTTGTAATGGCATGATGCCGGTGCACATGGCAGCGCTGAACGGCTACGCCGACTGCGTGAAACGGCTGCTGGTGTCGATGACCCACTTCAGCGTGAACACAACTGATGACAGCGGTCGAAGCTGCCTGCATGCAGCTGCCTGTGGAGGGTAAGTGGTGATTAAAGGGAGATAACAACTTTAGGGCAATCTTGCAATGTGGGAGTACAATGGAAAGCTATTTGTGATTATATATGGACATCCTAACCAGGGCCCAGTTTTTTTATCGTACATTTGGGGAATGATATTTTTTGTGTCATTATTACCGTACCATTGTCCTATATGTGTAATTATCATACATGTACGACATCTTTGTGGAACTGGGCCCTGATTCTGATAATCATTGCCTTGAGAAAGCTAGATGACTTGCCAAAGGTCCGTGGTTTATGCCTAAAATTAGTGAGCCTGGTATTAACAAACATTCAAATCAAGACGGAGAATCCAATTAATAAAACTTTGAATTTGAGGAGAAAAGCTGTCTGGAATATCCCATTTCACAATATCACAATAATATCCACAACCGACTAAAAGTGTACTTGAATATTCGGTTGGTTTTCATGCTCTCCTATGTGGTTTCAGAAATGTAGAGTGTGTGGAGTTGTTGTTGGCAATAGGAGCTGACTTTGGACTTCAGGACAAGGAGGGGAGGTAATCCACTACAGAACTTTGTTCATTTTTGTGGTTTCACAAGAATAAAAAAAATATATACACTTTTGGAACATTAGGTGGGATACTCTGTTGATGCATATATGCCTACATTAGCTCACTAATGTTCACTTTATATCGTTGCCACCACTGGCAAAAATTTGTAGAGAAATCTGGAACAATGCCGAGGTCATTGGGGTCACAATGAAGAGGCAGGAAGTGATGTCATCAAACAGAAAAACTTTGTCTTAATCTTTGTTTCTAACAATACACCTTCATTCTCCCTATCAGAAGTATGCACAATATGATTCTAATCAACCCTTGAAACAATTTTATTAACGAATGCAGATTAAACAGTTCCTGCAAAAGGACACTAGTGGTGAGGCTAAGCCAAACCAGTCTGGTGGTGGAAGTGATGTAAGGTGAATGGAGGGAGCAGCACATGCCCTGGAAGGATCATAACATTAGCTGTTTTGCATTGGGTGGGAAGTGGGGTGGGAGACTTACTTGTTGCATGTATTTATAATGGCAATATCAGTTTATGCTTAGTTGTTTTTGGCAGTGCTTACAGTCTCTGCCTTTGGCCTAACTTGCTAATTGTGACTGAGCACTGAGACCTGATGAAGCCCTATCTTTAGAAGTTAAAGGAGAAGAAAATTTAAATTTTCCATTGAAAAGAGTATGTATTTCCTCGTCGGTGCATGCCATGAGAAAAAATTCTAAAATATACCTCAAGTTGATAAAAATATAAAGTCAGTGCCAAAATCTGCTGTGGGCGACTCCAGTTTGCCTAAGAACTAGTCCTGAACTCTTCTGTGTTAGGAGCAGAATTGCTGTAGGAAACCACCGAAGTGCAGTTCGTACATTTCAGGTAGAATTCTCCTTCCCAGAAGGTTGTGAACAGTACAGTTTTTTTCCGCTTGTCGATCGGGACACCGGAATGTTGGACGTATGGTTCCGAGTTTACATGAACAAGCCGGCAGTTTTAACGACTGTCATTGGCTGAGAGACAACAAACCCCAAGCATAAATTACAGGGTGTTGAAGGTGGAGGATGTGATGGACTCAGCGATTTATGCCAGCTTTGCCGTTTTCAGGCTTTACTAGTATGGCGATGGAAAATCGCAAAATTATGCAACAGGCACCACCAGATACAAAAAAATGTGCTCTTTTCAGTCTATAGTGTCAGGTTTTTAAGGTCTCTTCTCCTTTAACCGCTGTTATCTACCTGTTGTCTATTACCTGTTTCAGGATCCCGCTTCATTACGCTGCAGCTAACTGCCACAAACACTGTGCTCAGATCCTGATGGTTGCCGGGAGCGACCTGAACATCACAGATGAAAGAGGCTGTACACCATTGCACTATGCAGCCGCAGCGGATGGGGAAGCTAAGTCAGTTCTTTTTACAGCTCTCTCTTTTGATATGAATATACATTAGTACTGTGGTTGGGGAAGTGCCGTCAGTCCCGTGATCCACCCTGTGTCATCTGTGTTAAACAATATTGGAACAAACCTGCTGTAAGAAACTTGGTTCCACTCCAGTGTTATGTAACATGGACAAAATGGATCTCTCCACTTTCTCCAAAAGGAGGGGAGAGGTTGTCAGGGATGTCAGGAACCTATTTCTAGGCTTGTCATTGATGGCCTGTGTCAAAGTTACTTCCCGTAAGTTACAGAATTCATGTTTTAGTCTCTGATGTACGTAACAATAAAAGTTAAGGTGAACGTAAAGTGTTACAGCTGGTATCTCAAAAGGCATGTCAGGTGGTTAAAAATGCAGCTGGGCATCCATGACACATTTTGAGACCGTTTACAAAGCGTTAAAATTTTATGATCATATTCAAGGACTGTTTTGGGTTTTTGATAACTCTATTCTATGCAGTCTGTCGAAACTTTCTGCTTTTCTGTTCACAGGGTTGTGGAACTGTTTTTAAAACATGATGCTCGCCCTGGCGTTCGCGACAATGAGGGATACAACGCCATCCATTATGCAGCCCTCAACGGCCATACCTGTAAACTTGCCTTAGAAATGGTGAGGGTGGATCTGGTGACCACATTCTTCAAATTGTTCCCACAGTTTACATGTATACACAAGGCATATTGTAGGTTGTCATGAAATATTGGCAGTCTTCAGATTCTGTAATACTATTGTTCTGTGGTGGGCTATTCTGACCACAATGGGACCAGTGACATCACGTAAGGTTTTTGCTACTTCATACTCATTAGACTGCCACATTTCATTATTTAAATTGCATATACATACAGATCTATGAATGCATTTGCTGATTTGATCGTGAAACAAATTATTTCAGGCAAAAAGTATTGATGTGACAGAGTACCCTCTGGGTCAGAACAGACCACTGTAAAAGGTGATCTTTTAACACCATTTTACTCACTTAGAGTAATTCTAAAAAATAACTATTTTCCAGGATAGTATTTAATGATTTTTCATCTGGTATATACTTTTGGTCACAACTTAGGGCATTTTTTGACTTAACTGTGCCAACAACCACACATACTTGGTTGAGCAAAGCCGGACAAAGTCAGAGCAGGGAAAGTTACAGGTTCCCTGTCCGCGTATGGTTTCTGGTGTATGTTAGACATGACGCACATGTGTATATGTACTGCTATTTAATATTAACTTGTGATGTATGCTTGTTATGTTTCAGTTAATGGATGCAGCCCCGACCGACTTGTTACCTGTTGGAGCAGCCTACTCGCCGCTACATCTAGCCGTGAGTTACCTCCCTTTGATTGCCTGATGCCGTGATATGTATTTCTTTCTTTCTTTCTAATGATGGGTATAAAGGTTTAACAAATGCGCACGTCTACACAAATGTATAGGAAGCTGTAATTTCCATTATATCTTCATTTTGGAATCCAGAAGTTAATCTGCAGCGTTTTAGGCTGTAAACCTGTTGACAGTTTGTATTATAAGTGTAAATCTTAAAACACTTTTTTCAGTTAAATTAATGCATACATTTGTTATGAAAATGACACCAGAAATGATTTATTTGTGGCACTAAACATGCCATGTTCGTACAGCTGTCCATCGCTGTACTGATGAAGCCAGATTGTTCTCTCCCACAGGCGTACAATGGGAATACAGAAGCTCTGCAGATTCTCACTAGCTGTATCATGAACCTGGACATAAGAGATATGAACGGTGAGTAAGTTTACAGTGTATGAAGTATTCGCTCACTAGCTGTATCATGAACCTGGACACAAGAGATATGAACGGTGAGTAAGTTTACAGTGTATGGAGTATTCGCTCACTAGCTGTATCATGAACCTGGACATAAGAGATATGAACGGTGAGTAAGTTTACAGTGTATGGAGTATTCGCTCACTAGCTGTATCATGAACCTGGACATAAGAGATATGAACGGTGAGTAAGTTTACAGTGTATGAAGTATTCGCTCACTAGCTGTATCATGAACCTGGACATACGAACGGTGAGTGAGTTTACAGTGTATGGAGTATTCGCTCACTAGCTGTATCATGAACCTGGACATAAGAGATATGAACGGTGAGTAAGTTTACAGTGTATGAAGTATTCGCTCACTAGCTGTATCATGAACCTGGACATATGAACGGTGAGTAAGTTTACAGTGTATGAAGTATTCGCTCACTAGCTGTATCATGAACCTGGACACAAGAGATATGAACGGTGAGTAAGTTTACAGTGTATGAAGTATTCGCTCACTAGCTGTATCATGAACCTGGACACAAGAGATATGAACGGTGAGTAAGTTTACAGTGTATGAAGTATTCGCTCACTAGCTGTATCATGAACCTGGACATAAGAGATATGAACGGTGAGTAAGTTTACAGTGTATGAAGTATTCGCTCACTAGTTGTATCATGAACCTGGACACAAGAGATATGAACGGTGAGTAAGTTTACAGTGTATGAAGTATTCGCTCACTAGCTGTATCATGAACCTGGACATAAGAGATATGAACGGTGAGTAAGTTTACAGTGTATGAAGTATCGCTCTCTAGCTGTATCATGAACCTGGACATAAGAGATATGAATGGTGAGTAAGTTTACAGTGCATGGAGTATTCGCTCACTAGCTGTATCATGAACCTGGATATAAAAGATATGAACGGTGAGTAAGTTTACAGTGTATGGAGTATTCGCTCACTAGCTGTATCATAAACCTGGACATAAGAGAGATGAAGGGTGAGTGAGTTTACAGTGTATGAAGTATTCGCTCACTAGCTGTATCATGAACCTGGACATATGAACGGTGAGTGAGTTTACAGTGTATGAAGTATTCGCTCACTAGCTGTATCATAAACCTGGACACAAGAGATATGAACTGTAAGTAAGTTTACAGTGTATGGAGTATTCGCTCACTAGCTGTATCATGAACCTGGACATAAGAGATATGAACGGTGAGTAAGTTTTACAGTGTATGGAGTATTCGCTCACTAGCTGTATCATGAACCTGGACACAAGAGATATGAACGGTGAGTAAGTTTACAGTGTATGGAGTATTCACTCACTAGCTGTATCATGAACCTGGACATAAGAGATATGAACGGTGAGTAAGTTTACAGTGTATGGAGTATTCGCTCACTAGCTGTATCATGAACCTGGACATAAGAGATATGAACGGTGAGTAAGTTTACAGTGTATGGAGTATTCACTCACTAGCTGTATCATGAACCTGGACATAAGAGATATGAACGGTGAGTAAGTTTACAGTGTATGGAGTATTCGCTCACTAAGCCTTGGCTCATGTGAACTCATATCATTAACGTGGCCATGGGCAAGGTTTCACAAACTGCATATCTAATATTCCAGCTACCGCTGCGTCACTTACTTCAAATACATGTATTGGGGACAGCACAGCACAATGACCCAGGAGCCTCCCACTGATGCAGTCGCTGTGAGTTTAAGTCCAGCTCAGACTGGCTTCCTCTTTGGTCGTACGTGGGAAGGTCTGTCAGCAGCCTGCGGATGGTCGACACTACGACCAAGGGGTCTCTCAACAGTGCAGTGACTGAGCTCAAAACCCAGTATATCCTCTGATAACTTTCTCATAATACACAAGTAATATTACTAAAAAAATAAATGAAAGCTTCATTTTAACTTAATATTTCAGCATTTTACTTTACCATTGCCTGAAGTGGATGGCAAAATAAAATAATGAAATAATAATCATAAGTGGGAAGATCTGCCAGCAACCTGTGGATTTTGGTGAGATCTGGCCGTGTTTTGTCCCATCATAATACTGGCCGTTTAAATGAAATGTTCTTGAGTTTGGCATAGAACACCAATCAAATAAACAGATCCATGTACGTGTATGAAAATCTGATCCTGAATACTGTTGCAAACCCCCACAAGATATACATTTACATGTAGCCAAAGGTAATTTCTTATGTTAAGAGGAGTCAATCACATATTTCTTTTTTGTGCAAAGGAAGTTAGAGATTTACAACTGGAAATATAAAATTTGGTTTGTTTAGGCACGCGTTATAGGTTATAGAGATTCAGATATTTCATTTACATCTTAAGAAAAAAAATTGCACATGTGACTGCAACCCAGATGAAGTCAAGTTGTTGAATTAGGCATGGTGAATCTCATAGTGAATGACTGTTTGAGTGAGGCATTGCTTGAGCAACTGGAAGGCTGAACTTTTGTTTGTTTGGGCACATTGTGGAGATTATGTGCTTTAAGATCTTGGAAAAGTTAAACAAACTGATTACAACCCAGATGAAGTCAAGTTGTTGAATTAGGCGTGGTGAATCTTAGCACATAGCAATCTAAGCACATCATAGCAATCTAAGCACATAATCTCCACATTGTGGAATTTATGTGCTTTAAGATCTTGAAAAAGTTAAATAAACTGACCACAACTCAGATGAAGTCATAAAGTATATATATATATACATTTTTTGTTTTTCTCTATACTTAGATGTATTATTGTAGCAAACTTTTTCACAGGGCTAGGTCCCTGCAATACTCTTGCACATATGTGCATTGTTCAAATGAAACATGGGATGAGAAAGGGGCCATCTCCCACTCACTTGGTTTGTTCTCTGTACATGTGTGTTGGGAGTTCGTCAGCAGAGGGGTAGGAAGGGGTCCCTAATGGGCTGTCCCCCACTACCCTGCTTCTTCTGCTGGTTGGGACAGTTGTGGGGACTGTGCTATTGGTTTTGTTGTTGCTTTTGTTGTTGTTTTTTGTATGTATGAATGTATGTAGTTTCTCTTTTCAAACTACATGATTCTTTATCTCATTTTATACGTATTGATGTATTTTTTGATTGGACTCTGAAGTACATGTTTCCTATATATTGTTTTCTCTGTGATAGCTTGGGGAAGAACAGTTTCATTGTAAATTGACCGAGCTACCTTCAATCAATAAAGATACTGCTATTATTATTATTTTTATTATTATTATTATTATAGTCAAGCTTTTGATTTAACCATCTTGACTCACATAGCGAACTACTTTGTTTGAGCGATGCGGGGGTGGCCTGGTGCATTGTTTGAGTGATGGCTCTTGCTGGCTTCCTATCCAGTAAACCTGCAGATGGTCATGGGTTTCATTCTGGCACCGTTTGGGTTTCCTCCTTCCATAATGCTCGCGGCTGTCATATGTGAAATATTCCTTAGTATGGCGTAAAACGCCACTAAATAAATAAAACATTTCAGTGAAGCGTTGTTGAATTGATCCAGTCCATGCCTGGTCAGTGACGCATAATTTGAGCGATACATTGTTTGCTGTTTCAGGGAGGACGATGTTGGACCTGGCTTGTTTCAAGGGTCAGACGGAGTGTGTGGAGTTGTTGTTGAATCAGGGAGCTTCCATCCTAGTCCATGACTCTGTCAACCGGCGGACTCCTATCCATGCTGCAGGTATTCTCATTTGTCTTACGGAGGCTAGACCAGTCACATACAGACCTGCGTACAGTCACAGCAATAATCGATCTGGCATTTCTATTTGTAGACGAGTGTTTTACAATGAATGCTGTCGACATTAACAGTGTTTGCCGATAGTGATGTACAGACTACCGATTATTTCCCATAATTCCTATGTACCCTCGATTGTGTTTTTAGGTAAGATTGCCCCTGTGACCTATCAGGCCTGTGGGGGGAGTACAGACATGCAAACGACCATGTAATGCAGTGGCAAACTTGTCTCTGTTTATGTACTTCTGATACTTATGAATCAAATAGTGTAAATCGTCAACCAATAATACAATTATTATGAATATGGCACACAAATGATTTACTAAAGATGCAAGCTTCAAAGAACTGTTGAGATTGTTTCTCTACAACTCACACTTCTCTCAGATGTTTCAAAACATTGCTTGTTGAAAAGGTTGAAGAATTAGGGTAGTTAAAAAAGACAGAATTAACTTAATTGTCGTTAGCGCAGCAGCCCTTGCTTGTTTGGTGGCTGTCTTGTTTTTTAGCGATATTGTGAGAGGGGTTAAAAGTGTCGGTGTTTGTGTTGATGCCCAGTTAAGCTTTTTTTCTTACTTCCTTTACATGTGTAATGGGCTGTCATTTATTGATTGAAGGTTAAGCATTTTTGTTTACCTCTAAGGTGTGGTGTGTAAATGCCCATTCTCGTATGGCAGGTTAAGCTTTGTTTTTTGGGTTTTAGCTCTTGTATATTGGGCTGTCACACATGGATTGAAGGTTAAGCTTTTTTTTTTTTGCTCCCTAGTTTATGGTGTGGTGTGTAAATGCACATTCTCAGATGGCAGGTTAAGCTTATTTTTAACTCTTGTATAATGCCAATCATACGTGGATCTTCAACATACAGTGATAAAAAGTTTTTTGTTTGTGTGTCTTTTTATGTTCCTTTTCCCCTGTATACATCTACAAAGGGCCTACTGATGGAGGGTTGAACTGTTTTATTGGTTTTAGTTTGATAGGCTTTGTGAATGTTTTTTAATTGATAGACTTTCAATTCAAAAATTTACCAGTCATGTAAACTTGAGTTTGTTTTCTGTAGTAAACACGTTCACACGAATTAAGCCTTCATGCAGGGCAACAGTATACGGAGCTTCTGTGAGTTTATTGCGAGATTTATGGACTTGCCAGATATACCATTTTTGGAATCAAGAAAAGTTTCATGTTGGGCAGCAATTTTTAGGCACATAGATGTAGAAGAACAATAAGGGTATTGGGTTCCACTGGTGATTTTAGCATTTTCCGGTTTTGTGGACATACATTCAGATTGACTTCATTTTGTTCTCCTGTAAACATGGATCTCTACAAGGCTTTCTTGTAGGGCTACTGTTTCTTATCCAACCACTTATCTAGAAAAGCTTTTTGTCTCTCTAGCTACTTGGTGTATACCAATTTATCTGGTATACACAGTGCCTGTAGAAAGCTTTCCACATCTGTATTAGTACTAGGAGCCTAGGACACTGGCCGATGCATGTGCCTTCCTATACTGTGACGGAATGTTAAAACCATCCACGCAGACATTGGCTGTTGTCAGCTGAGTGTTTGCTCAGCCAATCAGAGGGCTGCAGTGGCCACCCTTGCTACACGGATAGCCAGTCATGGGAAGTGATTTGCAAATAAAAGACCACTCCAGCGAGTTGGTACTCGAACACCCCACATTGAAGTTTTTTTACTACCATATCTCAACATTTGCTCAGCCTTTCGCCGTGTTGGAATTGTCCACGGATGGCTGCATGCAGTTCACAGTTTGCATATCAAAGACCTCTGCCTCAGTTTTGTACAAGAACTCCCCACAATGACGCTTTTACCACAACAACACTTTACAACTTTTATCTTTACTCTGATTCCATTGTCTAGTTGACTGCCATGGCAGGCGAGCTGGTGGGATTCTCTGAATGCCTTGTTCTTAATGAGTTCACTTTACTAATGTGTGAAATCTAGGTTTTTGCCCAAAAAATTCTGAGGCACAAAAAGAAAATCTCAAATATTATTTTTGGCACTGAACATTTTTCCAGTAGGATACCATTTTAACTTGCAGGCAAACCTCAAATATAACCCTACCTTATAAGTAAACATGGAAACACCTTTCCATAAAGATTGATAGAACTGTCAGAATCGGGTAAAGTGTGTAAACTAGGCGACCTTTGAAATATTTTTTTAGTTAACTTTTTAATATTTAGTAAATTTACAGAAATCATGAAAAATTCATAAATTCAATCAGCAGAAACTTAAATCCTGATTTTTGTCGGTCTTTTTATTTAAAACTTAAGTAAATAAACAAGCGAGTAAAAGAATATTTCCATATTGCAGCCAGTAATGGTCACACAGACTGTTTAAAGCTGTTGGCAAGTAAAGCAGACGAGAGCAATTTGCTTGACAGCCGGGATGGATTGGACAGGTGAGTGGTGTACTGTATCACTGGTGTGAGGAAAGGGACCTGTGGCCTAATAGTTACTGTGCTAGCGATGACCCAGGAGCCTCACAGTTTCCTCCGGTCATACATGGGAAGGTCTGAGAGCAACCTGGGGAAAGTTGTGGGTTTCCCATTTACTCCCATCCTATAAGTGACATCAATCACGTAAGTAGCTGAAACAGATATCCAGAAGGGTGATGACTACCCTGTGTAACACTTAACAGAGATTGAGATCTATACCTCTCTCCAATGTTGGGAGAACTGGGACCAAACCCATGTCAGGTCATACAGAAAGACTGTAAAAACTGTACTGGGAGCTTTGTAAACAAGTGACGTCTGTCTTCTGCTTGAAGGAGCCTAACATGATGGCCGTGTTGAGCTTCACTGAAACATTGACAGAATTTGTTGATCATTGCACAGAGCAGTACTTTAAATGTAATTTAATGATAAAAGTTCTTAAACTGGACTTTTCTTGCATTCAGTCACCATTCATAAATATTAGTACCATTTTATTCCGATACATGAAATATTCTCTAGTGTGGCATCAAACAGCGGTGTGATCCAATGAAATCTACGTACGTTGTAAAACAGCAGAGTTATGCCCCTTTTTGTGTGTGTATAGCATTTCTGGAGTCTTCAACCTGCCATTGCAGTGAGGCAGCATTACAAATATATGAGCACTGTAACTTGTACAAGGAGACACAACTGTGATATACCTTATATGACCGAAAATTTCGCCAAATAAATTTCACAAAATACTATTTTCGATCGAAGCAAACCTTAACCCAGCTGTCTAAACTGAATAAACTCTCAGAATCAGGAAAGATTGTCGAGTAAGTCATGGACGAAATTTGTGGTCATTCAGGGTATATGTTAAGCGACTAAGATTTAGCCAAGTCAGGCAAAATGTCATGGGCGAATTTTTATATCATTTACCCCAATTGAATAACAATGTTGAAAGGGTCTCTAAATCCCCAAGAAAATAGAACTACATGTGTTTCAAAGACTTTGAAATCTGTTCTTTAAAACACCAACCCCCTCTGTTTGTTCTCAGGACGCCCTTAATGCTGGCTGTGGGGAATGGACACATGGAAACTGTGATGTACTTGTTGCGGAGCGGCGCAGACGTGAACGCTGCAGATCATTTGGGCAGGACAGCGTTACATCGTGGGGTAAGAGGCGTTTAGGGGTGGAACGTGCATTAGCACAATAAGCGACACATGGATGTAATGTTTTGTGGACTTGTTTGTCGCTTTGGTAAAGGACACTCCGCCATTTTGACAAATGCACTCACAACTTTTCAGAAGACTAGATTTATAGGTGCCCTAACTGTTTCTGTGGCTAAAACGTCTGTCTTGAAGTCAGGAGACCTGGGATCACGAAAATGATATTTGTTACTGCCTGGCTTGGAACTTAGCACTTACAGATTAGAGCACAGAAACAGGACTTGTTGGCCAGGTGTTATTAGGATGTGACTGGGTGGGTGTCTTGTCTGGTGTCTTTGGTCTGATACTTCAGTGGCATGGGTGGTATGATACTTCAAAGTGATGCATCAGGGGCAGTAGATACAGGGTCATTTCTGGGTTGGGTCACATCTAAGGCCTTGCGAGGAAGTTTTAGCTTCTTCGCTAGGCATTCAGCATTAAAGGGATAGTGCAGTGACTGGTTGACCCGTATCAGTAGAGTGGCTCGTGTGGGGCGGATTACTTGCCTTTGATAAGTCGTCTCATTGAAGCAGCACTAGATAAAAGAGTAGGTGGAAATCCGTCCTGCAACAAAGAGGCACATTACATGCACTCTAAGGACTCCCTTGTTGTCGTATGACTAAAAAATTGTTAAGTACAATGTTAAACCCCAAGCTGTCACTCAGTGACTCATAGAATGAATGAATGAAGCATATTGTAAACGTGTGTCTTTCTTTTTTGTCTATGATTTTTAAATCTGGAAAAATTGATACATAATGTAATTGATCTATTTCTTACACTACTTGACTCACTTTTCAGGCAGCCAATGGTTATGAGGAGTGCTCTGATGCTCTTCTCCACCAGGGGGCCTCCATCTCTGTCTGGGACAACAAAGGGAGATCACCCTTACACATGGCGGCCATGTCAGGTCATGTGGGAATTATGTCACTGCTTATATTTGTGAGTATTCAACCACACATGGAAATGTGTAGTAAGGGAACATGGAAATGTGTGGTAAGGGAACATGGAAATGTGTGGTAAGGAAACATTTCCATGTGTGGTAAGGGAACATGGAAATGTGTGGTAAGGGAATGTGGAAATGTGTGGTAAGGGAACATGGAAATGTGCGGCAAGGGAACATGGAAATGTGTGGTAAGGGAACATGGAAATGTGTGGTAAGGGAACGTGGAAATGTGTGGTAAGGGAACATGGAAATGTGCAGCAAGGGAACATGGAAATGTGTGGTAAGGGAACATGGAAATGTGTGGTAAGGGAACGTGGAAATGTGTGGTAAGGAAACATGGAAATGTGCGGCAAGGGAAAATGGAAATGTGTGGTAAGGGAACATGGAAATGTGTGGTAAGGGAATATGGGAACATGGAAATGTGTGGTAAGGGAACATGGAAATGTGTGGTAAGGGAACATGGAAATGTGCGGTAAGGAAACATGGAAATGTGTGGTAAGGGAACATGAAAATGTGCTTCCTACAGGTACATGTATGACCCCACTTTTTCCATCACAGGAATCGTTCACAGTGTGCTATATTGTATGTATACAAATAAAGGGAAACACATTGGGGTTATTGCGATTAGTCTGGATACAATATTGCGATTAGTCTGGATACAATAATGTGATTAGTATGAATACAATAATGTGATTAGTATGAATACAATAATGTGATTAGTATGGATACAATATTGCGATTAGTCTGGATACAATAATGTGATTAGTATGAATACAATAATGTGATTAGTATGAATACAATAATGTGATTAGTATGAATACAATAATGTGAATACAATAATGTGATTAGTATGAATACAATAATGCGATTAGTATGAATACAATAATGTGATTAGTCTGGATACAATAATGTGATTAGTCTGGATACATTAATGCGATTAGTATGAATACAATAATGCGATTAGTATGAATACAATAATGTGATTAGTCTGGATACATTAATGCGATTAGTATGAATACAATAATGTGATTAGTATGAATACAATAATGCGATTAGTATGAATACAATAATGCGATTAGTATGAATACAATAATGTGATTAGTATGAATACAATAATGTGATTAGTATGAATACAATAATGCGATTAGTATGAATACAATAATGTGATTAGTATGGATACAATAATGTGATTAGTATGAATACAATAATGTGATTAGTATGAATACAATAATGCGATTAGTCTGGATACAATAATGTGATTAGTATGAATACAATATTGCGATTAGTCTGGATACAATAATGTGATTAGTCTGGATACATTAATGCGATTAGTATGAATACAATAATGTGATTAGTATGAATACAATAATGCGATTAGTCTGGATACAATAATGCGATTAGTATGGATACAATAATGTGATTAGTCTGGATACATTAATGCGATTAGTATGAATACAATAATGTGATTAGTATGAATACAATAATGTGATTAGTATGAATACAATAATGCGATTAGTATGAATACAATAATGTGATTAGTATGAATACAATAATGTGATTAGTATGAATACAATATTGCGATTAGTCTGGATACAATAATGTGATTAGTCTGGATACATTAATGCGATTAGTATGAATACAATAATGTGATTAGTATGAATACAATAATGCGATTAGTCTGGATACAATAATGCGATTAGTATGGATACAATAATGTGATTAGTCTGGATACATTAATGCGATTAGTATGAATACAATAATGTGATTAGTATGAATACAATAATGCGATTAGTATGAATACAATAATGTGATTAGTGTGAATACAATAATGTGATTAGTATGAATACAATAATGCGATTAGTATGGATACAATAATGTGATTAGTATGAATACAATAATGTGATTAGTCTGGATACATTAATGCGATTAGTATGAATACAATAATGTGATTAGTATGAATACAATAATGTGATTAGTCTGGATACATTAATGCGATTAGTATGAATACAATAATGTGATTAGTATGAATACAATAATGCGATTAGTATGAATACAATAATGCGATTAGTATGAATACAATAATGTGATTAGTATGAATACAATAATGTGATTAGTATGAATACAATAATGCGATTAGTATGGATACAATAATGTGATTAGTATGGATACAATAATGTGATTAGTATGAATACAATAATGTGATTAGTCTGGATACAATTATGTGATTAGTCTGGATACATTAATGTGAATAGAATGGATACCTTAATGTGATGGTATGGATACCTTAATGTGAGCAGTGGATGTTGTGTTTACAGGGAGGATTGCTGGAGACACTGGAGGATGCCAAGGGCTACACTCCCCTTCACTGGGCAGCTTACAACGGTAAAACACCCACATATACTAAACAAACTGTTAGGAGTAGTATCTTAAAAACTTAATACTGCATGGACTGAACTCAGGTTTGGCACACATGTAGAGCCCAACGACATGAGAGGAATGTTTCATTGTTGATTTGCAATGCACATATTAAATGCTGTAAATTACAAAATACAGAATCAAAATATTAAAGTTAATGGTAGGGGTGATATCTCAAAAAGTACCTCAAAAGCATGTATTGACGTGAAGATTTACATGCGTATAAAACACTATGACACATAGTGTACGTGTTCATGCTAATTTGTTTAAATCAACAAATTCATGACCTCAGTACTTGGGTTGATGTTTTGCATTCATATGCCTCTTACAGAGGAGCTTTAATGTATCCTATCTACCAAATGTAATTCCACATATTTCAGTGTGTGAACAGATGAAATACTATTCATTGTCTCAGTTCGTTTATCCGGCCGTGCATGGGAAGGTCTGCCATCAACCTGCGGATTGTCGTGGGTTGCCCATTACCTCCCACCATAATGCTGGCCGCCGTCGTATAAGTGAAATATTCTTGAGTACGGCGTAAAACACCAATCAAATAAATATATAAATCAACTTGTTCATCACAAATTTCCAAGAGTTCATCTGCTTCTAGGCTAAGATTGATAGTTAACACTGGGAACTTCAGTCCCAGCCCACCCCCTCAAAATCTGACAGCTGTCACATATGTCAAAAATTGGTTGTTATGCACCTGTCAATCAGTTGTATGGCAACAGAAGCCTAATTTTCAGTCTTGCTAAAAGTCAGTAGAATGAGGAAAATGTTAGCTGTTTAACACTCAGTGGCTTTTTTCTTTTTCTCTCTCTCCAGGGCATGACAGTTGCATAGAGATCCTGTTACAGCATGAAGAACACAAACATATCTCTGGAAATTTGTTCAGTCCACTGCACTGTGCTGTGTAAGTCTGAAACCTCCTTAGCACCTTAAGACACAGTGACATGTTTTCTTGAACATTTTCTTAAGTTTATTTATAATTGAGAAAAAGACTTCTTTCCAGAGCAGATCAGAAAATGTTAAAGTATTCCAAAGTATGCTAATCGGATAGAAGGTGGTGGACGCAGTTGTGAAAAGAAAAATGCTGAACATTGTGCAAATTACATGTAATAATAGTTGAATTTACAGCAACGTTTGACAAGAATTTTAACTCTTGTGTAGCCCATTTTTTTTTTTTTTTAAAAACCCAGTCTTGTGACATTTAGAGATTAAGATTATATGCTTTTCTCTGCTCTCTGTTTATCACCAGTTAATTGCTGTCAACTCTGAAGTGTATGTTTTATGTGTTGGTAACTTGTGAGACCGATATTTATTTCGGGTATGTAGAGACACCACCACAAAAATTTGGATTTACTCTCAATACTCCAATCATTAATTCAATGCTGTTATTCTGTTTATAACAGCAGGTATATTCCCAGTCTGTATTGTTCCAGTATAACTCTTGGAAGAAAACTCTTACGACTTATTTCAGTGAATCAACAAGAACAGCATAATAGAACATCTGAAGATTTGTTTTTCAGTTCGAACACTAAACAATGAAATCTATTTATTCACATACATACAGTCAAATCATCAAATATTCCTTCAGAATCAGCAATATGTGCGAGAGAGTTTCAGGGGGAATAACTCTGGGCGTCTTGTTTAAACAGCTATAGAGAGTGAACAGTCTTTAGCAATTTAAAAATATTACAACAGGTATGTGTGCTGGAATTTCTACCTAACCATAATCCTTAGGTACATTTTAATGCAAGAGAAGTAATTGTTTACCTCTTATAGTCACAGTTCCTTCAATATAACACTAAATCCTTCCTGCGTAATATACTGAAGATTACTGATCTTCAGCCAGATCGAGCAAATCTTCGCAGGATCGAATACACAAGCTCCGCCCGCTGTCAGTCAAGATTAGCCCCTCTTGGGAAGATTGGCGATCCCTGGCAAATTTTTATGCTGATTCCCTATGGGATGCTCATCGATGTATAGCCTGTGTTTTGAGACCGTATAGCTGTCTTGCATCTGTATATTTCAGTAACTGTAAATTTTCATCTGTGGTATTTTCTAACTAATCTTCTGTAGCTTGTCTTTGCTCTTGGCTTTGTCTTCGATCTTGGCTGTCGTTGTCCTCTAGGACCATCTGTCAGACGCCATGATCGATGCCCTTTTATAGCGTGTAGACAGAGTAGTTGGTGCTAAGCACCAAAAATCCTACATTTTGATTGGCTGACGTGCATTGAGCAGCGTTTGCCTCTTACTACACCCCGCCTATAATTTACTATGATGATGAAGCAAATGTAGCTAAAATAGGGTAATTTTCCCAATGCCAACATAAAGAGAAACCCCATCATTTCTATCAAATAGTGCTATATTAAATATTAATTTGCACACAGATACTATAAAATCCGTTCTTTCTAACGATACCAATGTAACACATGAGCCGTTTTCGTAATCATCAAAATCCTAGATTCCAAAGCCTCCAATCCGAAATGCTAAACATCATGACAGACTTTACAAGCCATGAATGGCTAAGGCTAAATGGCTTCTAACTGAGGTAAGACTATAGAAACTCCAGCAATATATACCTGTTTCATAAACTATGAGTCCTAGCCAACAGTGAGTACATTTTTATACCAGAATTCTGTGACAATTGGTCACTGAAATTTGACTGTTGTTGTTGTAATCAATCGTCAACAACACATACCTTAGTCAAAAATAACCCCATGAAACTCTTCTTGCATTTCATTTTTGTTAACAATAAAATGTTACACCTGCATAAGACATATGGGAAGACTAACGGTTCAATGTTCAAAAGAGTCTCTCGGTATAATGTTCGATAGTGGTGATTGCTTGTCTCAGGCTCGATCAGCCGATATGGGAGATGCTCTGAATATTCACACAGTGATGTGTCAGTGATTAAGCACTTAACAGCAGAGGGGCGAGTAAGCTGTAGACGACAGTTATTTATGAGTATTTTGTGCCACTTTCGTGTTGTCGTTGTTGCAGTGATCTGCTCTTATACAAATCATTTTGCAGGAGAATTACTCATTACCGTCAAGTAATGACAGTTACACCTGCAATGTAACATCAGACAACCAGATTACCTTCAGGTAACAGTCTGAAATGAATAAGAGATTATCCATAAGTTTTATGTCACACTTGCTTAATACTGGATACTGCAGGCTGGTGGTTAAACATAACATTACAACGGGTGTATTTTCAGGATAAATGGAAATGATACGTGTACGGAGTTACTGGTGGACAACCTCGGGGAAAAATGTGTCCATGTCAGGGACAAACGAGACAGGTGAGTGTCTCAAACAGGCATTGCAGGTGGACAACCTCGGGGAGAAATGTGTCCATGTCAGAGACAAACGAGACAGGTGAGTGTCTCAAGCAGGCATTGCAGGTTTACAACCTCGGGGAGAAATGTGTCCATGTCATAGACAAACGAGACAGGTGAGTGTCTCAAACAGGCATTGCAGGTTTACAACCTCGGGGAGAAATGTGTCCATGTCAGAGACAAACGAGACAGGTGGGTGTCTCAAACAGGTATTGCTGGTGGACAACCTTGGGGAGAAATGTGTCCATGTCAGAGACATACTACAAGACAGGTGAGTGTCTCATACAGGTGTTACTGGTGGTTACCCTCTCAGAGAAATGTGTCCATGTCAGAGACACACAAGACAGGTGAGTGTTTCAAACAGGCGTTACTGGTGGACAACCTTTGGGAGAAATGTGTCTATGTCACAGGCAAACGATAGAGGTGAGTGTCTCAAACAGGCGTTACTGGTGGTTACCCTCTCTGAGAAATGTGTCCATGTCAGAGACAAATGAAACAGGTGAGTGTCTCAAACAGGCATTGCGGGTGGACAACCTCAGGAAGAAATGTGTCCATGTCAGAGACATACAAGACAGGTGAGTGTCTCAAACAGGCATTGCAGGTGGACAACCTCAGGAAGAAATGTGTCCATGTCAGAGACATACAAGACAGGTGAGTGTCTCTAACAGATATTGCGGGTGGACAACCTCAGGAAGAAATGTGTCCATGTCAGAGACATACAAGACAGGTGAGTGTCTCTAACAGATATTGCGGGTGGACAACCTCAAGAAGAAATGTGTCCATGTCAGAGACATACAAGACAGGTGAGTGTCTCTAACAGATATTGCGGGTGGACAACCTCAGGAAGAAATGTGTCCATATCAGAGACATACAAGACAGGTGAGTATCTCTAACAGATATTGCGGGTGGACAACCTCAGGAAGAAATGTGTCCATGTCCATGTGTATGTCAGAGACATACAAGACAGGTGAGTATCTCTAACAGATATTGCGGGTGGACAACCTCAGGAAGAAATGTGTCCATGTCAGAGACATACAAGACAGGTGAGTATCTCTAACAGATATTGCGGGTGGACAACCTCAGGAAGAAATGTGTCCATGTCAGAGACGCACAAGACAGGTGAGTGTCTCAAACAGGTGTTACTGGTGGCTGTACTCTCGGAGAAATGTGTCCATGTCAGAGACATACAAGACAGGTGAGTATCTCTAACAGATATTGCAGGTGGACAACCTCAGGAAGAAATGTGTCCATGTCAGAGACATACAAGACAGGTGAGTATCTCTAACAGATATTGCGGGTGGACAACCTCAGGAAGAAATGTGTCCATGTCAGAGACATACAAGACAGGTGAGTATCTCTAACAGATATTGCGGGTGGACAACCTCAGGAAGAAATGTGTCCATGTCAGAGATGCACAAGACAGGTGAGTGTCTCTAACAGATATTGCGGGTGGACAACCTCAGGAAGAAATGTGTCCATGTCAGAGACATACAAGACAGGTGAGTATCTCTAACAGATATTGCGGGTGGACAACCTCAGGAAGAAATGTGTCCATGTCAGAGACATACAAGACAGGTGAGTGTCTCTAACAGATATTGCGGGTGGACAACCTCAGGAAGAAATGTGTCCATGTCAGAGACATACAAGACAGGTGAGTGTCTCTAACAGATATTGCGGGTGGACAACCTCAAGAAGAAATGTGTCCATGTCAGAGACATACAAGACAGGTGAGTATCTCTAACAGATATTGCGGGTGGACAACCTCAGGAAGAAATGTGTCCATGTCAGAGACATACAAGACAGGTGAGTATCTCTAACAGATATTGCGGGTGGACAACCTCAGGAAGAAATGTGTCCATGTCAGAGACATACAAGACAGGTGAGTGTCTCTAACAGATATTGCGGGTGGACAACCTCAGGAAGAAATGTGTCCATGTCAGAGACATACAAGACAGGTCAGTGTCTCTAACAGATATTGCAGGTGGACAACCTCAGGAAGAAATGTGTCCATGTCAGAGACATACAAGACAGGTGAGTGTCTCTAACAGATATTGCGGGTGGACAACCTCAGGAAGAAATGTGTCCATGTCAGAGACATACAAGACAGGTGAGTGTCTCATACAGGTGTTACTGGTGGTTACCCTCTCAGAGAAATGTGTCCATGTCAGAGACACACAAGACAGGTGAGTGTCTCATACAGGTGTTACTGGTGGTTACCCTCTCAGAGAAATGTATCCATGTCAGAGACACACAAGACAGGTGAGTGTCTCATACAGGTGTTACTGGTGGTTACCCTCTCAGAGAAATGTGTCCATGTCAGAGACACACAAGACAGGTGAGTATCTCTAACAGATATTGCGGGTGGACAACCTCAGGAAGAAATGTGTCCATGTCAGAGACATACAAGACAGGTGAGTGTCTCTAACAAATATTGCGGGTGGACAACCTCAGGAAGAAATGTGTCCATGTCAGAGACATACAAGACAGGTGAGTGTCTCTAACAGGTGTTAGTAAAGGATTTAGGAACTGTTGTATTATTTTGGTATTTAAGTTTAAATGGTGAGAATGTATTGCTAGAGTATATCTGTTCTGTAAGCAGAGGTGGGTAGCCTTTATTCTCTCTGTCCTGTACTGATGTGTGTGTGTGGTTTATCGTGGAGGGAGTATTTCCTCACCATAGATGCACATCGTATCATTCGTAACATTCTGTGTCCAGTTGTAACCTTGGCCATTCTGTTAACAAGAATCGATGTAAGACTTCTTGCGAGATGTATTGGTTATTCTAAATTCACATTCATTCATGAAAACATTGCAAAAGTGTGACAGGATAACAAGGTAATTTTTATATGTGTTTTTATTACCCATCCTCAGGACGCCGTTACATGCCGCAGCCTACAGCGACCATTGTGAATCTATGCAAATTTTACTGACCCACGGTGCAGATGTCCACTCCACAGACAGCACGGGCAAAACTCCTCTCATCATGGCAGCCATGCACGGCCATGTCCTGGCAGGAGGTAAGATAGAGTTGTCCCCTTTTCATCATGGCAGGCATGCAAGGTCATTAGCTGTCAGGAGGTAAGATAAGAGTTGCATCCCATTCATCATGGCTGCAGTGCATGGCCATGTCCTGGCAGGAAGTAATATAGAGTTGTCTTCCCTTCACTAGGGTGGCAGTGCGCAGTCATGAGCCAACAGGAGGTAAGATATAGTGGTCTCCCCTACATCATGGCTACTATGCAAGGTCATGTAGTGGCAGGAGATAAGATAGAGTTGTCTTCCCTTAACTAAGTCATGAACAGGCTGAGGTAACATATAACTTTCTCCCCTATGTCACAGAGTAAAAAAAAAAGCCAAAACAAAATTGAATGATTGTTTTTTCTTACCATGTCTGAGAAAACACATTTTTGCCTCCTATACATTCCATGATCTAAAAGTACTTTCAACCATTTTTATGTCATCAGCTTTGTCACAGAATGGGGGTTGTGACAAACTATTGTATTATTTAATATTGTAATGTTAAAACTTCACAGTTTTTTTCTTGCAAATCTTTCCTCATTGTTTTCAAATGAGAGAAAACGTGCTTTCTTAAAATGGGAGTAACACAAGAATTTTTTCTATGTAAGAAGACTATGTAAGAAAAGTATTTTTGCTCTTATTTATACTGACTGATGAACCATACAACACAGATATATTTCAAACTTTATGGGTGATGTTTTAGACTTTTTGTTTCAGAGTGTTGAGTGTGAGGAGTATATTGGTTATCAGTGATTGTGTGAAATGTTTTTTCCACGTTGCATTTCAGAGCTGCTGTTGGAACATGGCTCTGACATCACTCATGTGGACCAAGAAAAGTACACTGCCTTACACCACGCCTGCTTACATGTGAGTTAGCCCAGTGTGTTAGCCCGGTGTCTTTGGTTTCGTTGGTTGTCCATAAATAAATTTTATAGAATGTTTGTGTACATGTCTTTTCTATGATATTGCAAACAACAAGTTCCATATTTTGTGACGGGGAATTCAGTGTGTGGTAAAAATCCGTAAAATAATAATTTTTTGAAGTTTTAATCCTCAAAGGTGAACTGTAAAGCTTTCAAATTTTGCAAAATTTGTTGACAGTATTCTCTTGTTATTGTACATATATATATATATTGTGGAAGTTTTGTTTGTGAAAATAAATTCATTAGGTATTTCTAATCTAAATTTATTTTACATTTGCCCAATAAAATGTACAGAAAATTGCTTCTCTCGGTGTGTAAAATGTTGTGACCATTAGTGGTGACCTTTGTTCATGTTTCAGTGATCATAAAGTCAGCAACT
The DNA here is from genome assembly GCF_032854445.1 of Liolophura sinensis. Lineage (NCBI taxonomy): Eukaryota > Metazoa > Mollusca > Polyplacophora > Chitonida > Chitonidae > Liolophura > Liolophura sinensis. Next base: position 3,902,867 of record NC_088305.1, on the reverse strand, counting down.
AAATCTGAATTAATTAATAAGCTCCAGAAATATTCCAAAAGTATTTAAAAAATTCTACACTGCTTATCAACAAAATAAGTAACAAAGAATCAAGAGCACTTAGCCACTCATTTAGTGATGCCATTTTGCCATGTTATAGCTGTCTAGGATGACCTCACAAAATGTAGGAGCTCTCCTGTACCATCGGTATTAAACAACGTGACAGTGGGAAAATACAAACAAAAAAACCTGATATGAGCTCTGTTCGTGTTTTAAAGGGTCGATGTTTCTTTTAGATTGGCGCTGGGTCAGGGCGATGTTTGTGGAATGTAAGCATAGTGTTTTAGCGGTTTCCACTCATCCTCGTCCTGCATGGGTGTGAGCATTTGGCCTCGCTGGCTGTACTGACTTCAAGCAATTTACCGAACATAGCAGGACCCTCTGATTGATAAGACTTTTCATTCAGATTTTGGCAAGATATTATAGTTATAAAACAGACTTGGCTAAGAAAATGTAATGTTGGAGTGTTTGGTTTCGTTAATAACCTTGATGTTTGTTTATTTTGGGTGTTTCAGGAACACGAAAATATGTCTTTGTTGTTACTAGACAGAATAGAGGACTCCAACATTGTGAATCTTGCCAGCAACGACCTGAAGACGTTAGTCCCCAATTCTAATTTGCTGTCCACATGTATAAATGCTGTTTCATGAAAAATGTACTAGATGTGAAATGTTTTTTTTTTTTAATTAGTTCACTATAGTACATGTAGATAAGGGAAACTTTGGTTGACATATTGGTTTCAAACTTTTGACTCTCATTATATGATTAAGATTATTTTGAAAAAGCATGTAAATCTGAATCTCTAATTTATTCAGGTATAATTATTGTGTCTGCGTATCAGCTAACTTCGCGTACTTGAGAAGGTCTCCCGGCAACCTGCGGATGGTCGTGGGTTTTCCCCCCTGGCTCTGTCCAGTTTTCCCCCACCATAATGCTGGCTGCCATGGCATAAGTGAAATATATAAGTGAATTGAGTTCGGCGTAAAATAATAATCAAATAAATAAATCAACAAACTTCGTATTTGAAATACCCCTATGTGGGAATTTGTGACAGCAACCTGCGGGTTTTCTCCTGGGCTCTGCCCGTTTGTTTTTTTTTCCACCATGCTTTCATATATTAAAGTGAAGTATTCGTGAGTATGGCGTTAAACACTAATCAAAGAAAGAAATCTTTATCGAATTCTTGAACTAGATCAGAAGGTATAGCGATTTATGCTGCATCAAGTTGTTAAAACAAGAAAACTTGACCTCGTTTGTAGCTGTTATCATGGACATACGTGAGTAATGACAACTTGGGTTTATACCGTGTGATCAATTCTCTCTTTCTCCAGGCCTCTGCACATTGCGGCTAAGAATGGAATGGTGCCCATTGTACAGGACCTCATCTCCAAAGGCGCCAGTGTTTTCGCCCTAGATGAAAATGGTGAGTGGTGACCAGGAGAACTGATTATAAATATCAGATAGGCAGATCACAGCCTACTTTTTTAAAACATTTTGCTGGAAAATCTTTTGCACACTGTGTTCAGCTGTGGCATTAAGTGAGGCTGTACTTGGTGTAAGGTTGGTTGTTGGTTAAGCTAGGCTGTACGTGGTGTCAGGTTGGTGGTTGGTTGTCAGGCTGTACATGGTGTCAGGTTGATGGTTGGATAAGTCAGGCTGTACATGGTAAAGGTTGGTGGTTGGATAAGTCAGGCTGTACATGGTAAAGGTTGGTGGTTGGTTAATTCAGACTGTACATGGTAAAGGTTGGTGGTTGGTTAAGCTAGGCTGTACGTGGTGTCAGGTTGATGGTTAAGTTAGGATGTAAGTGGCGTCAGGTTGGTGGTTGGTTGTCAGGATGTACATTGTGTCAGGTTGGTGGTTGGTTAAGTCAGGCTGTATGTGGTGTCAGGTTGGTGGCTGATTAAATCAGGCTGTACATGGTAAAGGTTGGTGGTTGGATAAGTCAGGCTGTACATGGTAAAGGTTGGTGGTTGGTTCAGTCAGGCTGTATGTGGTGTCAGGTTGATGGTTGGTTAAGTCAGGCTGTATGTGGTGTCAGGTTGATGGTTGGATAAGTCAGGCTGTACATGGTAAAGGTTGGTGGTTGGATAAGTCAGGCTGTACATGGTGTCAGGTTGGTGGTTGGTTAAGTCAGGCTGTATGTGGTGTCAGGTTGGTGGTTGGTTCAGTCAGGCTGTATGTGGTGTCAGGTTGGTGGTTGGTTAAGTCAGGCTATACATGGTGTCAGGTTGGTGGTTGGTTAAGTCAGACTCTACATGGTGTCAGGTTGGTGGTTGGTTAAGTCAGGCTGAATGTGGTGTCAGGTTGGTGGTTGGTTAAGTCAGGCTGAATGTGGTGTCAGGTTGGTGGTTGGTTAAGTCAGGCTGTACATGGTGTCAGGTTGGTGGTGGTTAAGTCAGGCTGAATGTGGTGTCAGGATGGTGGTGGGTTAAGTCAGACTGTATGTGGTGTGAGGTTGGTGGTTGGTTAAGTCAGGCTGTACATGGTGTCAGGTTGGTGGTTGGTTAAGTCAGACTCTGCATGGTGTCAGGTTGGTGGTTGGTTAAGTCAGGCTGAATGTGGTGTCAGGTTGGTGGTTTACTCTCTGCACACAAATTTCCTGGCAGCTGTATTATAAGTGAAAATTCTTAAGCACTGTGTAAAAACCCCTGCCTTGTGTGTTCTGTTTCAGGCCACACCCTTCCTTAGCATGCACCCCTAATAACTGTTTTCTGTTTCAGGCCACACCCCTGCCTTATCGTGCGCCCCTAACAACCGTGTGGCGGACTGCCTGGCCCTCATCTTGTCACAGATGTTACCTTTTCAGACCCCAAACAGTTCCATCCTGCGAGGGAACCGCTCAGAAAGCACAAACCTAGGATTTGGTCAGTATTGTATCTTTTTGGAAAAAAAAGGTCATAAAATATTACTTTTGATGCTGAAGCCCTCATTGTTCCAGTAGAATATCAACTTATCTTCCACAAAAAACCTGTGAAGTATCTTTTGAAAAAGATGAATAGAGCTGTAAGAATCAGATGGAATGAGTAACTTTAGTCATGTTTTAAATCATTAAACTATTGTCTTTTTCTCATGACCAAGTACAATAATTGTTCACTCACAAATAAAATGGACGTGATTTGCTTGGAAGGTGCATTGCTGAGGGAAAGGTGAGGTAAAGGTGGGAAGGTCTATCAGCAACCTGCAGATGGTCATGGGTTTTCCCCAGGCTCTACCCCATTTCCTCCTGCATTAATGCTGGCCACCGTCATATAAGCAAAATATTTCTTGGGTAGGGTGTAAAACTCCAACAAATTAAATAACATAAATTTTAATAATAGAGTGAATATGCACAGTTCATAAGCTTTTCAGACCTTGCATTATCATTAAATGTCATTGTCCAGTTATAGATCTCTTTGTTAAGCCTAGGTACTGAGATCAGAATTATGAGGTAAGGTGAGGTATTGTAGTGATGTGGGAAAATGTCATTGTCCGGTTAGATGTCTTTGTTAAGCCTAGGTACTGAGATCAGAGTTATGAGATAAGGTGAAGTATTGTAGTGATGTGGGAAAACGTCATTGTCCGGTTAGACGTCTTTGTTAAGCCTAGGTACTGAGATCAGAGTTATGAGATAAGGTGAGGTATTGTAGTGATGTGAGAAAATGTCATTGTCCGGTTAGACGTCTTTGTTAAGCCTAGGTACTGAGATCAGAGTTATGAGATAAGGTGAGGTATTGTAGTGATGTGGGAAAACGTCATTGTCCGGTTAGACGTCTTTGTTAAGCCTAGGTACTGAGATCAGAGTTATGAGATAAGGTGAGGTATTGTAGTGATGTGGGAAAATGTCATTGTCCAGTTAGACCTCTTTGTTAAGCCTAGGTACTGAGATCAGAGTTATGAGGTAAGGTGAGGTATTGTAGTGATGTGGGAAAATGTCATTGTCCAGTTAGACCTCTTTGTTAAGCCTAGGTACTGAGATCAGAGTTATGAGATAAGGTGAGGTATTGTAGTGATGTGGGAAAACGTCATTGTCCAGTTAGACCTCTTTGTTAAGCCTAGGTACTGAGATCAGAGTTATGAGATAAGGTGAGGTATTGTAGTGATGTGGGAAAACGTCATTGTCCAGTTAGACCTCTTTGTTAAGCCTAGGTACTGAGATCAGAGTTATGAGATAAGGTGAGGTATTGTAGTGATGTGGGAAAACGTCATTGTCCAGTTAGACCTCTTTGTTAAGCCTAGGTACTGAGATCAGAGTTATGAGATAAGGTGAGGTATTGTAGTGATGTGGGAAAACGTCATTGTCCAGTTAGACCTCTTTGTTAAGCCTAGGTACTGAGATCAGAGTTATAAGGTAAGGTGAGGTATTGTAGTGATGTGGGAAAACATCATTGTCCAGTTAGACCTCTTTGTTAAGCCTAGGTACTGAGATCAGAGTTATAAGGTAAGGTGAGGTATTGTAGTGATGTGGGAAAACATCATTGTCCAGTTAGACCTCTTTGTTAAGCCTAGGTACTGAGATCAGAGTTATGAGATAAGGTGAGGTATTGTAGTGATGTGGGAAAACGTCATTGTCCAGTTAGACCTCTTTGTTAAGCCTAGGTACTGAGATCAGAGTTATGAGATAAGGTGAGGTATTGTAGTGATGTGGGAAAACGTCATTGTCCAGTTAGACCTCTTTGTTAAGCCTAGGTACTGAGATCAGAGTTATGAGGTAAGGTGAGGTATTGTAGTGATGTGGGAAAATGTCATTGTCCGGTTAGACGTCTTTGTTAAACCTAGGTACTGAGATCAGAGTTATGAGATAAGGTGAGGTATTGTAGTGATGTGGGAAAATGTCATTGTCCAGTTAGACCTCTTTGTTAAGCCTAGGTACTGAGATCAGAGTTATGAGGTAAGGTGAGGTATTGTAGTGATGTGGGAAAATGTCATTTACCACTTAGACCTCTTTGTTAAGCCTAGGTACTGAGATCAGAGTTATGAGGTAAGGTGAGGTATTGTAGTGATGTGGGAAAATGTCATTGTCCGGTTAGACGTCTTTGTTAAACCTAGGTACTGAGATCAGAGTTATGAGGTAAGGTGAGGTATTGTAGTGATGTGGGAAAATGTCATTGTCCAGTTATAGATCTCTTTGTTAAGCCTAGGTACTGAGATCAGAGTTATGAGGTAAGGTGAGGTATTGTAGTGATGTGGGAAAATGTCATTTACCACTTAGACCTCTTTGTTAAGCCTAGGTACTGAGATCAGAGTTATGAGATAAGGTGAGGTATTGTAGTGATGTGGGAAAATGTCATTGTCCGGTTAGACGTCTTTGTTAAACCTAGGTACTGAGATCAGAGTTATGAGATAAGGTGAGGTATTGTAGTGATGTGGGAAAATGTCATTGTCCAGTTATAGATCTCTTTGTTAAGCCTAGGTACTGAGATCAGAGTTGTGAGGTAAGGTGAGGTATTGTAGTGATGTGGGAAAATGTCATTTACCACTTAGACCTCTTTGTTAAGCCTAGGTACTGAGATCAGAGTTATGAGGTAAGGTGAGGTATTGTAGTGATGTGGGAAAATGTCATTTACCACTTAGACCTCTTTGTTAAGCCTGGGTACTGAGATCAGAGTTATGAGGTAAGGTGAGGTATTGTAGTGATGTGGGAAAATGTCATTGTCCAGTTAGACCTCTTTGTTAAGCCTAGGTACTGAGATCAGAGTTATGAGGTAAGGTGAGGTATTGTAGTGATGTGGGAAAATGTCATTGTCCAGTTAGACCTCTTTGTTAAGCCTAGGTACTGAGATCAGAGTTATGAGATAAGGTGAGGTATTGTAGTGATGTGGGAAAATGTCATTTACCACTTAGACGTCTTTGTTAAGCCTAGGTACTGAGATCAGAGTTATGAGGTAAGGTGAGGTATTGTAGTGATGTGGGAAAATGTCATTGTCCAGTTATAGACCTCTTTGTTAAGTCTGGGTACTGTTGCGTTGTCCCGTCATTCATTACCCTGACTCTTGACAAGTATGTCATGTTATTTTGTGAACTTTGATTATATCTAGTAAGAAGGCTATGGTAAAGGACGCAGGGTTACCACCATCTCACCTGTTGATGTGTTTACTTTGAGCAGGTAGCAGCCGCACCCTGGACAAAGATGACCAGGTGTCTACAGGCAGTGGGAAGGACCAGTCTTACCAAAGCTCTGATTCCGAGTTTTACTGACAAAGTTCAGACCCCGAGGGCTCAGTGTTTTAATGACAGACCCGGTAGAATGTGTGGAAGGTGAATGGGCCATGAATTATTAGTCATTCCCGCCATCATCAGAATGGACCCCGGACCGTGCATTGTGAATTTCACAACAGGTACCCTTGTTACAGCAAGGCCCGTGGTCTAGTTTTGAGAGATATTTTTTGTGGCAGAGGAACCAAACATCTGAGTGTTGTCAAAGGGGCTATGCCAGACTTAATGTACATCGCAAGCAAATAACAGATTCTGTATCTTAACCAAAAGGACACAAAAGGGGGAAAATGGAGTTGGGAATGTGGACAGCATGACATCAGATAGCTGTAGTATGGTTTTTGATTTATGTGCTAGGGAAGAACTCCACACCAGAAACTGTGAATATATAAGGAAGGGGTGGAGGGGGTCGTAATTAGGGCTGATTTTTATAGGGGTGGGGGAATGAGTCCAGGCCCCAGGGCCACAAAGCTGTCTTTAAGATAAACTTAAGTCAAACTTACATCAAACAGTTTAATGTGTTAAAATTGTGATTTACCTCAGTAGTGAGAGCTGTCTTTGTCCTGCACAATAAAATCAAAAATTAGCATTTTACTGTCCAGTCTAAGTTCAGAAATAATACCACAAGTTAATGCTATGCCAGACTTTAATCTATAAGAAAGCTTCTTGATCTTGGGGCCAGGGGATTTTGTACAGTTGTGATTCTTAACTCTCAGGAAAATCACATTGCAATGGTTAGAGCTTAAGCTGTATGAATGTTATATGCTCAAAATAGGCCTGCGTCAGTTTGCCAGGCAGTGCTAGCGCAGGTGTGAAAGCCTCGAGTTGCAATGCTCCCACGCAATGCCCCGTTGTGGCAACCAACTCGTATGGCCGACAGTTTCAAAGTTTCAAGAAGTTATTGTAGACTTTATAAAGTCTTAACCTCCAGACATTTTTTTTACTGGGTTGTTGGTAGAGTAAATTATCTTCAAAATTTGTGTTTCAGTACTTTGGAGTTTTGTACTTTTGATGACACGTTTAATCTCAGAAATAAGTTCAGGAATAATGCCACGGGAGTGTAAGACAGCTCCCGTTAAGCTGATCTTCCATGTGTACATGTTGTCGAGGGCTGTGAGCGTGTGTGTATTTCATTCAGTGAATGACAATTGCCCCTGGCGTAGAAATGGGCCGTGGGGAAGCGTGAATTAGTCTGGTAGTAGTGTTTTTCTCATGCTCTGCCCAGTTTCCTCCCACCATAATACTGGTTGTCATCGCATAAATGAAATATTCTCGAGTACAGTGCAAATCACTAATCAGATCAGTAAGTAAATAGAAGGTTGTATTAGGTGTGGGGTGTGTTAGTTTGGTCTAAAATTCATGATGTACGTTACATATAAACCAGAAGCTGTAGAACACTCAGCTATAAATGCCATTTAGGAAAGGGGACTTTTGGGGTTTCTTTCTTTCAGAGGATAATATTGGAGTCTTATTAGAGAGTTAGTGCTGAAAAAAAAGGTCAGCATAACTTTCAGTAAACAAGGGCAAATTACACTGTTAGGCTTCAGTGTGATTTGTCAAAAGTTTGGATGGCAAATACATGTAAGTGGGTGAAAATAAAAATGAGCAGTTTTTCTGATCTTATGTAATAAACTGTGCCCCTAAGAGAAAAGAAGACTGAGGTCGACAGTGTCCATAGTTGCTACTTTATGGTAACATTACTAGGCCGACAAAATCAGGCCTCAGGGCGCACTTGTTTCAAAGGTGTATTAGAACTAAAGCCCAGTATTAAGTCTAGTCCAGACTAAAATGCCCTTTTCTGAGTGTTAGGTTGAGACTAGCGTTGAGAGAATGTAGTGTCACCTGTTCCCAAAGCACATGTGGCTGAAAGGCAAAACATTGTCCATGTGAGGTCAGGGCGCACAGGTGCATTCTCAGGTTAAAGAAATAAATCTCATCTGGGTGGTTGAAATTTTGATTTTCTCAATGTGCATGAGTTTTCTTACTTCTGCGATATCTCAGTTATCCAACATCACAAAAATAAAAAGGCATTCTTTTTGTGGGATTTTTTATGGATGTTTATATACATTTGGTGTAAATTGTCTTTTCTTTTAAGACTTAAGCCTGGCTGACCTCGAGTACAGTTTTGAACAACTGATACCAGGATTATGAAGCTGTCTGACACACAGCACAGATTCTTTATAATTCAAGCGCTGTTTGATGTAGCAATATTTTTTCTGTTGCAACATCTTGCTTCCAAACCTGAATTGTTTTCAAAATGATAGCACTGACACCTGAACTATGAGTTGCATGCTCATATTTCAGACTTAAGATCTGAAATCTGTGTTTTCACTAAAGCTAAGAGTATATGTGTAAACTGGCCAGACAGGAATGAGAATTAGAGCTTACGATGAAACCTAAGATGAAGAATATGGTCATAAGTTAAGACCAAGTTCATGCTTATCATAAGACAGGTTTCTAAGACTTGGGTTTTGGACCAATTCCTGGACGGACCTTGTGGTCATGGTTTGTGAGGGGTAATGGAGATGGGCTTGTTAGAAGAGTTTTTACGGTGCAATTTATTGTAGCTTGCACAGTGACAGACATGCTGCTTGCATTTTACCATTCAAAGGTATTCAGCTACACAATAAATTGTACCTCTTTATAGTCCAGGCAAGGTCAGAACATGTTCAAGTTTATTTTTGATTTTTAGTGTGAAGATTTGCACAGGTAATATATAGTGTACTTGTGGTTTGTTTGGTTCCTGAGTGACCCCATTAAGGGAGTATTAATCTGTGATATAATCTGAGATCAACCAATCAAAAAGGATGTTGGTGTACGATGTGTTTGCTGTGCACTGGATATACATATATCATTGCAGTGGGTGAGCTTAGTGATTAGAAGAAACAAGATGGTAGCACACAGAGCAATGCACATATAAATGTTCAGATACACAGATAAAGTTATATTTGTATATAAATGTTTTCGTACATTGTGCGTGTAAATATTTTTTTTAAGATACCCAGCCTGGTACTAATTCATCAAAGAAAATTCAAGGTCGTGTTTAAGGTCAGAGTGAGAAATTGTCTGATTTTAAACCCTAAGCGCTGTCTCGCTCACTCAAGGTCGGGGTAAAACTACGTGCACAAGAAAGCATGGACTGAAATTGCAAGAAACTTTTGGATGAAGTGAATTTTTTTGTCTGCAAGAACTCCAGGGCCCAGTTTCACAAAGCAGCGTACGACATTTTTTTGATCGTATATTTATCTTACGATATTTTGTATGTCATTATTACCATAGCGTTGTCTTACAAGTGTGATTATCGTTCTTTTACAGCATGTTTGTGAAACTGGGCACAGATTTTGTCCATGAATGCTTCAAATTTGTCTTTGATGTTTTAGTGAGCAGGTGCATTCCTGTACGGTTGTGTCTGCTGGCCTGTATCACAGCCTGTTTAACATGCATGACAAGGTACATGTGTTAACAGAATTTGTGTAAGTGCTAAAACTTGTGATATTCCCGTTTAAATGATGAAATCCTTCAGTATATGGAAGGTGACCTGAATTGTGATGACACCAGTCTATACAAAGCTCATGGACATTTTATACTAGACCCCACGGTGGCTGCATTTAACCAGCTTTCTGAACAACATCCTCCCAAACGGTTTTGTTATCTGTATATTTAGCATAACGTGCACCATGCACATCTATTGAACAACACACGGCCATTCTGCATGGCAAAAGTGATATCCTTTCCTGCATCTGCGGTTGCAGTTCTGTCCAAATTTTTGGCCTTTACCACAGTTTATGACCACGGCAGCCCATTTCCTTGTTTTGGCCAAATATCGTTGTGGCCAACTGTAGTTACATGCATGTGGCTAATCCCCTTTTTGTCAGTTTTGGCCAGTGTTTTTGTTTTTTGTAATTACATGTATGTAACAGGAGTCCTTTGCATTTAAAGAGAATGGCCTGACCTCTGACATTTTTTGGTGTGATTGTTAATTATGGCTTTTACTAGTTCATGGCCAGTTTCAATTTGGCCAGTGTTGGGTTGTTGCATGTATGTGTTAAACTGAACATTTTGCTTCGTTCTCAATATTCTGGCCAATTATGTTGTAAAGCCTTAATTCAAATTTAGGGTGAGCAACTGTGACTTCAACATATGACAGCTCAAATTTTACATTTCTTTCCATTTCTTCTGGCCTATTCGAGTGTATGGCCCATTATTCGATTTGGCCTGTGTTGAGTTGTTACAAGTATTTTTATGGCTGGACGGTTTGCCAGAGGGAAATTCCACAAAACAAGTTTGGAAAATAAGGCAACTTTATTCAATTTGACCGCAAATTTTTTAGACCGTTGATGTATCCCATTCGGAAGTTTTCGGACATAAATTGCAGTGTGCATGTATAAGCGTCATAGGCGTACTGAACTTGAAAGCTGTTGACTGGAGTCAAAGGCCGCATTGTGGACCCTGACCCTGGTAGTGAAGATGAGCAGTTACATGTGTGACCCTTGCTGTTATACAGTGATCGTGTGACCCGAACCACATTTCCTCAAGACAAAAATGTTTATGTTTGACTTCTTACATTGTGAGGTTTCAAATTAATTACCTGTTTACCAGTATCTGTAATAGTTTTCAGGTGCATGGAAGATTTCTGTACATAAATTCAGGTGTTATTGTTTATTTTTTATTGAATTCCAATTTATCCTTTGTTCTGTATATGAGGAACCGGTAGAATGAATTAACCCTTGTACATTTGGTTGTTGTTGGGATTTTTTCCCTTACACATAGAGTTATGAATATTAGAATTAATATGGCAGCTAGAGCTGTTACTGAGCTGGAAAGCCTTTCACTCTCTCCCACCTTCTGAGCCCATTTTCCTCATTATAACATAGCAGATCTAGTTGCCATTCCCTGTTCTATTTTACCACTTAAATGATACACTATTTGGGAAAAAAAGCAGGAGATATTCTAGTTCATGTTGATATGACTCGAAAATATGAATGTACAAACCTGAATGAACAAGTTGTTAAGGTGTTCACGACATGTCAGGATGTATGTGGAAACACACAAATACCATGGCGATGTTCTCTATGACATGCACATGAATTATGCAGGGGCACATTTTGAAATTCGCATTCAAACTAATTCTCAGTATGTTTACATATGGATTAAATCATGAAGTCCATACATACATGCATCATCATTCAGAAAAATGGTTACCAAACACAGATACATTATGTTCAATAAATTGAAGAGCAGTGTATTGTCCTTGTCAATTTCTGGGACTATGTTTTACTTCAGATGTAAAGTTAACCTGCAAATCCATGTAAAAAGTGGCAACTAGATCTGACAAGATTGCACATTATGTAGCTGCTTATGAACACCCTTAAACCTCAATAAAATTTGTGGAGGTTTCATTTTGTGTATAATGGGGCACGTTACATCCAGGTGGGAGTTCAGATCTAGTTGGCAACCAATCAATTGGTGAGATATACACGTAACAAAATAAACAGAAGCATTGGTGTACAAGCTATACTGCATGATACTTGTACTTTGTAGATATTGATGTACGTCTGTATGCAGAAGAAACAGAAGAAAGCTAGTATCAACCAGAGCACCTTTCTTGTAAAAAGTACAGTAGAAAATGTTATAATTTTTTATCCATAATATTTTTACTATTATACTCTATGCCACGAAAAAGGTGTGATTTGCGGAATAATTGGCTTTGGTGACAGTAATGGAAGTGAGCGGGCATACCCCCAGGGATTAAAGCATGGAGTCACAGCAAGCACCTCACATGTACAGGTACATGGAAAGACCTTACTGATGAAGACGCGGTCTAATGTTCATGTGTACACCTAGGTATGGTCAGAGTGTCAAAGCAGTGGGAGTTATCCCCCTTCAAATTGAATCTCCCCTCTGAGTGTCGAGAAGGCTTTAGAGCTAGTACCTCATGTTCCGAGTATTTTTTCTTTTGTATTGTTAGGAATACTGTATTCACAACAGATTTGAGTATGCATGGGTTCTTTCCCACTGTTTTGTACTAATTTAAATGCTGTCAAATATAAACTGGTCACGTCCTCGACGTTCAACAACATTTGGTTTCACAAACGTTTGTTTTCAGGCGTAGTAACAGTTTAACTTTAACAAACATGTTTTTGTACTTTTAAAATTGTTCATATTTCAGATAAATATAAATGTATGCCTATTGTTTCACAGTCATGTTATGTTTCATGTACATTTTTAAACTAAATGATTTAATTGTTTTTTTGTTGTTTTTTTCTTTTGAAACCCTGTATCAAATGTATATCTTTTGTGTCACCAAATAATATCATACTCAGCGAATAAACACGTTAATGTATGTGTTACTGTTATTAAAACTGTTCATATTTTTAATACCAGTGTTGGTGTAAGTCATTTTAGAATTACCTCTTATTGTAACTGTGCAAAGGCGTGGAGGTATATATGTAGCGTGTTCTCGTCTGATACAACCGTAATATTGCTAATGTGACGTGCGTAAACCTAAAATCAAAGCGTCACTGGGATATGTGTTCGCTTGGAATGTGAGGGCGGCATATTTTTTAATCCCGTGAGTCAGCACTAGTGTGAAGCAGTACCTCGACCCATTCTTAAGTCAAGAATGAATGGGGAATTTCTAAAACCCCTTCCCGCCTGTATAAAGAGGGTCCAAAGCTGTGAACTCTTTAGTTCTTTCCTTTATTACGTTACAATTATCGTTGTACTCGTGCTCATAAAACATATATGGAGTACACACGCGCTCCAACATCACAGAGGAAAAGGATGCGTTCTGCTGTCATTTGGACCTTCTGTGTAGTTCATCCCCGAGTCTCCCATTGTAGCGTAACGTCTACACCGTTTCAATGTATCAGTTTCTATTTTAACGTCATGCTGTCTTATACGTGACGTCATCATTATGAGCTGGAAAAGGAACATTTGACGTCAATAAAATGACGTCAAGTTCCTGCTCCCGGGCGTTTGACTGGTTCCCATTAAATTGGCCCTTTTCCATTAAAGTCGTGAGTTCAAATCCAGACATAGGCCCATGCATGGATATAGCGCCCAATGTCTTGGCCGCGGCTTTAAGTCAGAATGTTAGCCTAGAGTCAGACCTGTGACTCCCTGTTTTGTCCTATTTTTTAAACTTTGACCAATTTGGCAAGTCACGGACACTACTTTCCTACAGATAGGCCTACATGCACCATATTGGCGGAATCGTAAGACTGCATAAACAGTCACACGAGCGTTGTCGACAGCTTGTAGTCGCCAAAGCCATATATAGGCCTACAAACAGTGAAAACGAAGAAATTTACAAATTCCTGTGCTGGTTTTGAACCCACGCCTCGTGTTTCCCGGCTTTTGAAAGGCAAGCTATAGTCTTTAAGGACAATTGCAATATGTAAGTTATTGTGTGTAGGCTTAGACTAAGTGCATGTGGAAGCAACTGACGTTCACAGATTCGGAACCTGGAGCATGCCGTCGCCAGACACCAGTAGGCCAACTGTAGTTTGGCCCCCTCTTCAACCGTCCAACAGATGGAAATGCCATTTTATAATAGCTTTGAATGAAATATGGTTGCATTTTGGTGAGACATGCAGAAAGCTCATTTCATGAAAAGCTCGATCAAACGTTACTGTCTGGAGTATGCTATAGTCTACGCACACTGAAAAAAGTAATCTGTTAAGTTTAACAGAAAGGCTGTTGTCTGAGTGATGCTAGAATGTATTATGTTATAATATTGTGTCATACTGAACATAATATCGTGTTAGTCTAATAGATTTATTATTTATTTGATTGGTGTTTTACGCCGTACTCAAGAATATTTCACTTATACGACCTCGGCCAGCATTATGGTGAGAGGAAACCGGGCAGAGCCCAGGGGAAACCCACGAGCATGCACAGGTTGCTTAGTATAATAGAATGTTAATGTTAAATTAATAGAATATGTGAGTTATACTTAACAGAATAATCTGTTGCCATGCAAGAATCCATTCTAGCATGACTCAGACAACTGGCTTTCTGTTGAAATTAACAGATTAATCCTTTGAGTGCACTCATACTGTGTCTTGTTTTTATATATGTATATGGACTCTACTGCATGTGCCTGGCTTGATTTAATGAACCCAGAAACCGTATGTACACTCAAAAAATTAATCGGTTAAATTTAACAAATTGTCTGTTGTCTGAGTGATGTTAAAATGTGTTCTGTTATTGCAGCAGATTATTCAGTTAAATACAACACATATTCTGTTAATTCAACATAACGATAAAATTAGACTAACAGAATATTATGTTGAATTTGACACATTCTTTTGTTCTAATAAGATAATACATTCTAGCATCAGTTAGAAAACAAATTAGGGTTGCAGCAAATTACCTGCCTTGAGGTCACTCTCTCGTTTAGAGGGTGCGTTTTGAGGTGTAAACTGTAGGTCGGACTTCAGTAAATGGCAGATCCCAAGTCTCGGAGTCATGGCGGCATAAGGTAGTTGAAGAGCTAGCTTTAAGACAGATTTTAATTTTGTAAACCTGTTTGGAAATCCAGAATAAACGTTATGCATTTTAAAATCGATTCAGAGGTAATTTTAAAATCCTGGCCGTAGTTAATGTTACGACCCAAACTGTCTGTATTATAAAGAGATGGCTTGTTCGAAATACACGACAGTTTAGCCGCACAAAAAAGTAACCAAAACCAGCAGATTTTATTTTACAACAATTTATTAGGTTTAACAAGAACAGATAACAAGACTTTTACAAATACGAAAGTACTTAAGTTAAACAAGAAAGGATAGCAGTATCTATGCAAATACTAAAGTACTTACATGTACAACGGCGTCAAGTCCAAACGGACGCATATATTCCACAATGCTGAAAACCACACAGGCATAAATGCACAGAGGCAATATTCATAAGAGGGAAATCCACAGTATAACTGAGTGTATGACGAAATATACACAAAATTCCACAGACAGGGTCCGTGTACTAATAAGCACAGTGTACACAAGAGCACAAATTAAATATACAAGTTCAGACTGAACAAGTGCTCGGTGGAGATATGATATAACTAAGCCAGAGGCTATAAAGACACCAAAATTCAGCACAAAAGGCCTACTAAAGTAACACACAGCGAAAGCATCCAAAAACTCTCAATAATTCTCCTTTCTCCTCCTTCGACCTGCTTTCATAGGTCTTATATAGACTGGTGGGATTTTCTAGAATAAGAAAATTCTTGAACACTTGCTGTAAACAAACAGGCCCCGAACTGAACGTGTTCTGGAACATTCTAAGGCAGAGGCAGACAGCAGGCCCTGAACTCAGCATATGTAAACAGTGCCAAGCTAAATTTAGAAGCTGACGGCAGACAGCTTCGACGAACTCTTAAGCAGAAAAACATCAAATTCTCATGGCTAATATCAT
Source organism: Liolophura sinensis (assembly GCF_032854445.1). Classification (NCBI taxonomy): domain Eukaryota; kingdom Metazoa; phylum Mollusca; class Polyplacophora; order Chitonida; family Chitonidae; genus Liolophura; species Liolophura sinensis. The sequence continues at coordinate 3,887,219 of NC_088305.1, read as the reverse complement.
GGGTTTTTTTTTAACTCTGTTCTCTAGAAAATATTTGTCACTCTTTTGACATAGCCTATATGCTACATGTTTTAATAGGTGAGGTTCCACCTCTCATAGTTTCACGCCTCAAAAACTAATCTAGCGTTACGCCACAGTCGCTGTCGTATAACAAGGGAGGTAATTCACAGCAAAGCTATGAACAGATTAATTTTTTCAATGGAACATAATAATAACCCACATGTTTTTCAATCGCTCTGACACCCATGAGACTCGGGTTCAGCCCCGGTTTTGGACAGGGAATTTGTAGATTTCCTCGCAGCCTCTCTTTGTGGCGACTCTGAGACAATTACCAGGTGAAGGCGCTCAGAGCTCTCTATATATGGCCATTCGTACATTCTAACACTGCGCGTATATCTGTATGTCCCTCGTCGGAAACTTCGTCAGTAACTGGCCAAATGTGGATGGTTTACCACGATCGCTCCAGTTTACTCACGGCCTGTATAATTATAAAATATATGGACACAGGCGGAGATTTAGAGAGGTGAAAACAGTCGGAAAGGACAGAACTTTAGGACCAGAGGTAACAGCGGTAGAGCCCTGGTAACTTCCGGTCATTGATAACATAATGTATAGCTGAATATAAGCGTCGAAGTCCGACATTTATATATCATTCGTAGTCCGTAAAGGGCGTTCCAAGTCGATAATCGCAAGATGCATTTCCAAAACAACGTTTAACACTAACTCCCAAAGACAAAGGTATGTAAGAAATTATACAAATAAGAAATAAAGCCGGTAACACACAAGAGAGAAGCGGTCATCAGTTTTCAATGATGCCGGGCAGACAATGAATATACCAGGTATATCCCTGGTAAACTATTATACAACTTGTGGGACGTAAGTATTAGAAGTAAAACTTATTTTTTTCGGTACTTGATCTGATTCATTGCACTTTTTCGTCGACCACGTAATTAATCTATAAAGCTGAAAACGCTTCATAAGGGATACGGTTTCCTTTTGTCGTTCCTTGTGCATAAGTTTCATCAAGAGCTGTCCATCCCCTGGGAGTCACCATTGTTACAGAATGGAACGACCTCTCTTCCAGCAGCAATAGTTAAATAAAATGCCAGGACGTGGAGGTTTATATGGCATATAGTATTACGTGAATCTTCCATGATTTGCACTTTATGAGTTGACAAATGTATTAGGAGAAAAAATAGCAAGGAATACAGATGCGCTTGTGTATTCTGAATCAGGACTGAATCCAATTTTACTACGGTGGATCGAGGTGGAAGGGCTCATAAACACAACCACTTTGCCGGAGGTGGAAGGGCTCATAAACACGACCACTTTGCCGGAGGTGGAAGGGCTCATAAACACGACCACTGTGCCGGAGGTGGAAGGGTTCATAAACACGACCACTGTACCGGAGTTGGAAGGGCTCATAAACACGACCACTGTGCCGGAGGTGGAAGGGCTCATAAACACGACCACTGTGCCGGAGGTGGAAGGGCTCATAAACACGACCACTGTGCCGGAGGTGGAAGGGCTCATGAACACTGCCGCTGTGCCGTAGGTGGAAGGGCTCATAAACACGACCACTGTGCCGGAGGTGGAAGGGCTCATAAACACGACCACTGTGCCGGAGGTGCAAGGGCTCATAAACACGGCCACTGTACGGGAGGTGGAAGGTCTCATAAACACTGCCACTGTGCCGGAGGCGGAAGGACTCATAAACACGACCGAGGTGCTGGAGTTTGAAGGGCTCATAAACACAGCTGATTGTTTTGAGTTTTCTTTATTATTATTCTACACAAATATTGCTACTGCTGAAAGTCGTAGACATTCTATCTGATTTTCATGGAACTTAAGTATGTCTTAGGGTAGGCCTAGGGGTCTAACAGTGGAGAAACAATCACGTGGTCACGTGGTCACGTGGTGTGAAAGCCTTTTTGGATTTCGTGAAATTTAGCATTTTTTTAAAATGCCTTCTTAATCCCAAGAACTATATAATGAACCGAAGGTTTATATTCCTGTTTAATTCTGCATTTGATGGCTTTATGATAATTGTAACAAATAACACTGGATCCTCGAACTGTATCCCCTTCCTTCCAGCAAATTCTTGAAATCTGCAGCGAAATTATTGACGACCGTAATTTTAATGTTGGTGCTGACGACATTGCCAAGTAGATGGTTTGGTTTATTTGACATAGTCTTCTCAACAAGAACAACTTCGGCTCCCGACAAGTGATGTTCAACGAGTACGAAAATCAGTTCTCTCGAGCAGACAATTCCTGATGTCCCTCAGTATCCACTACATCTTTATAATATAGCCTATCTGAACCTTGAGCTGCATGTATTCATGTATATAGAAAAAAATGGAAAGCTAGAAACCTTTCAAGAAAAATGGACACTACCATGTTCCTCACTTGGAAACTGGCCTCATTTAAAAGACACAACAGTTGCTTGATGATCGACAATATCTTTTGTACGTCATCAGCTTTTGCTTACAATGATATATTACTTGAAGTCACATGTGTTATAAATGCATGCAGATAGTGCAGGTTGTTGGATGAGATATCAGGAATTGTCAACTCGAGACGTGATGTTCAACACGTGCCTGGCAGTGAACATGGAATATTCATGAAAGTGGGATATGACTTTGTGTATATATGTAAGATATATGTGGAAACCAAGAATCACTCTATGCCCAGGTCCTGTACATCTACATTTGTACATGTCATGTGACCGTGTATTGACCAGTGGAAACCAAGAATCACTCTATGCCCAGATCCTGTGCATCTACATGTGTACATGTCATGTGACCGTGTATTGACCAGTGGAAACCAAGAATCACTCTATGCCCAGGTCCTGTACATCTACAGGTGTACATGTCATGTGACCGTGTACTGACCAGTGGAAACCAAGAATCACTCTATGCCCAGGTCCTGTACATCTACAGGTGTACATGTCATGTGACCGTGTACTGACCAGTGGAAACCAAGAATCACTCTATGCCCAGGTCCTGTACATCTACATGTATACATGTCATGTGACCGTGTACTGACCAGTGGAAACCAAGAATCACCCTATGCCCAGGTCCTGTACATGTACATGTATACATGTCATGTGACCGTGTACTGACCAGTGGAAACCAAGAATCACTTTATGCGCAGGTCCTGTACATCTACATGTATACATGTCATGCGACCGTGTATTGACCAGTGGAAACCAAGAATCACTCTATGCCCAGGTCCTGTACATCTACATGTGTACATGCCATGTGACCGTGTATTGACCAGTGGAAACCAAGAATCACTCTATGCCCAGGTCCTGTACATCTATATGTGTACATGTCATGTGACCGTGTATTGACCAGTGGAAACCAAGAATCACTCTATGCCCAGATCCTGTACATCTACATGTGTACATGTCATGTGACCGTGTACTGACCAGTGGAAACCAAGAATCACTCTATGCCCAGATCCTGATCTACAGGTGTACATGTCATGTGACCGTGTATTGACCAGTGGAAACCAAGAATCACTCTATGCCCAGATCCTGATCTACATGTGTACACGTCATGTGACCGTGTACTGACCAGTGGAAACCAAGAATCACCCTATGCCCAGGTCATGTACATATACACGTATCATGTGACCGTGTATTGACCAGTGGAAACCAAGAATCACTCTATGCCCAGGTCCTGTACATGTACATGTATACCTATCTTTTATTTGATGACCCGTAAAACTGACAAAAAATACTTCAATAAAGATCAGTTTGTGGGTAACATAAACTAACACTGGATTCTTGGCAGGAACTGGCCTTCATGACAGTCCTATGTACATGTACATGTAGACCATGTATAGCACAAGATGATTAGCGTCCGCTTCGGGAGCGGTAGATCCAGGATCAATCCTTGGTCGAGTCACACCTAAGACTTTAAAAGAGGAAGTTGTAACTTCCTCGCTTGGCGTTCAGCATCAAGGGGATAGTGCAACGACTGGTTGACCCGTATCAGTATAATGGCTCGGGCGGGGCGGCTTACTTGCCTTCGGTAAGTCGTCTCAGTGATGCAGCACTAAATAAAAGAGCGGTGGAAATCCGTCCTGCAACAAGGAGGCACATTACACGTGCATGCACCCTAATGATTCTTTCGTCGTCATATGACTGAAAAATTGTTGAGTACGACGTTAAACCTCAAGCACTCACTCACTCACTCACAAGATGATTGGACATCGCCTTTGAAATAGAATATGCCGGAGACAAATAACAGGCAGAGCTAACAGTCTTAAGGGTCAGCTCATGGTATGTGAGAGACACGTGAGGGACAAGAACTTAATGATTCAGCACAGAAATAGACCTGAAAAAGACAGTCACATTCAACCCTGCATGGCAGGGAAGAATTGCGTCATATACATGTATGACGTCAGAATGAGATATGCAGGTTGAATAATGTCTTACGCGTCACAGAGGGAAATCAATTATTACCGGTAGGTCTCCTTAAGGTCTGGCAGACTGAAGCTATTAACAACATTAAAGTTGAATAAGGTGTTGATGGATGTTGTTGACACATCAGACACAAGTATTTGTGGCTGAATAGAAAAACTGGCTGACAAGCTGTAGTCCTTACAGCGTATACATAGCCCCCAACGTTCGCCTTTTAATACATCACTGCCACCAGTAGCAATTTTTAGTTCACGCGGCGGTGGAGTAGGAAGTATGTATTTAGGCCCTAAGCCGATAGAGGACATTTCGCTACCTGACTTACTCAACCTCTGTAATGTCGGATACAGTGTCAACAGGTATTATTGTTTGACGACTGGTATACGAATGTCTGTTTCGACGCACAGATTCACAGAGTCACTACGGATGGTCGGGATGCTACCTCGTCGCCACGCTACCTGGCTAGCTGGCTGCCTCGTTGCATGTATCTCGCCGCCTCGCTACTTCGCAACACTTGGTCCGGGACGAACGTTGACCGTCCTTGACCATCCGTTGTAACACCATGCGCGCCGTACGTACGTGTTGACATCGTGTTGACATCGTGTTGACGGCGGCATGTTTCCAGGATGTACTTCTGACCTACTACAGTCTATACCCAGGACCGCCGTAGTCACCCGTAATCATTATTTGGCTGTCCGTAGTCTCACCGTAGTAGAACCGTTCTGGCATTTGATATCCCCTTTACTGTGGGCAAAGTATACACATTCTCCACGCATGCATCAGTTATTTGATTGATAGTAACAGTGTGAATGAATGTACATGTCACACGAATAGAACGGTGTTGTACGCAGCTCCTTGCCAGACAGACAGAAAGAGGAACAGAAATAGTTAAACCACAATGACAACGAGGGGAGTGGGGGGGGGGGGCTTTGACCAATATGGTCGCTGTGAGTTCACGTCCAGCTCATGCTTGCTACCTCTTCGGCCGTACGTGGGAAGCCCTCCAGCAAACTGCAGATGGTCGTGGGTTTCCTCCTGGCTCTGGCCGATTTCCTCCAACCATAATGCTGGGAGATCTTGTCGTAAACACCAGTCAAATAAATAAATAACATTGAGACCAAATCAGGGAAAGCCAACAGCAATGTCTAATTATTTAATAGCAGTATGCCCACAAACATAATGGCTTATTATTTCATGGGGAGAAATGGGCCTGACGAAGATATTAGGTAACAGCCATGGCCAATATATTGAATCTCCCCCCAAACCCACCCCAAACACACACACATTTCCCATTCTCATTTGTCACGTGATATTCAGCCTTGGCAACGGCAAACACTGTATTACGTCATCCTCACATCTATAGAATGGGATGGACAGGCTGAATTAGGTCTTACACACGTCACAGGATAAAAATCGATTGATACCCGTAATTGATACTGACTTAATCGATGGGCCTATATACCGGACAAATCGTACACTGCGTTTGCCTTCATTTCTGTGCTTAAAGCGGAAATGCGCTGTAAAAGGAAGAGTTGCTGGTAAAATATTCACTGGGGTGTAATAAGAAGAACAGACCCCACGCTAACTGGGTGCTCTCAAAAACAATCTGTTAAATTCAATGGAAAGTACGTTCTTGGAGAGAAAACTAAAATGAATTCTGTTGTTACAGCAGATCATTCCATCGTTTTATCAGACTATTCTGTAAAATACAGCATAGTTACAGCAGATCATTCCATCGTTTTATCAGACTATTCTGTAAAATACAGCACACATATTCTTTTATCTCAACAGAAAGATTGTACAATGCTAACAGGATATTATTTTGAGAATGGCACATTATTTTGCTGTAATAACAGAATAGAGTCTACTTTCTAGAAGTATCCAAAAATAAAATTGTTATAATTAACAAATTATTATTATTTTTATTTTTTTATTTTTTAGTGCATAGCGTTTTAAGTACGGTAGTGTGTACATGGTAAATGTACTGCTCTCACCACTGAAAAATGAAAATTCTTTAGTATATGATGTAAAACAACAATAAACCAGTAATAAATCAAAAGTAACGCGTTGGGGAGAAATGTGTGTGTGTGTAAACCAGGCACTCTGTGTCCCTTCACCCATAAAACTGACTGCCGTTGAAAAATGAAAAATGAAAAATCTTTAGTACACCTATATGGTGAAAAACAACAAGAAACAAAGGTTGTCCATTTAAGCTCTCCTGATGATGAGGCAACGATAAGTCACGCGAATGATAATCATCGGGTGATCGATATACAGGCGCGGTATACTATACACGCGGCAGATATTATCAATTAAGCTTGCTGAGCCCAGTAACCTCAAAGTATCTGTCAATAGCATGTTTATCTGTAGAATCTACTAATCAACGCTACGTGTATGCTGTTCAATTCATTTTTTGTGGTACTTTGATCACTTTACCGATGGTGCAAAATCCACGTGATCACGAGAAATCCGCAATTCCACTTAATAGCACCCCCCAGCACAGGCTTGTCGATCGCACCAAAAACAATAACAAGCCCAAAAAAACAAAAAAAAAAAAAAAAAAACAAAAAAAAAAAACAATAATAATTTGGCACAGTTTCGCAAAACTGCTTGTAGCAATTATGTAGTGATTGATGTAGGCCTAGTTGCGTTGACCGTTAACTAAAACCGTCTGAAGGAATTGGGTTTTGTACATTTATTTATTTATTTATTTATTCACTCGTTGTTTAACGCAAGGATCAAGAAGCTTTAAGGCTTTCACAGATCTCCGCAGATCATATTGGTGGAAAACGAATGATGCAGTTATTTTATAAAATTTTCCAAAAATTTTAAGAATTTAAGCATTTTCTCATGAAATCAGGAAAATCTGCGGTTGTTTCGTAAAATGACTGACACCGTTATGTATGGTATGTATGTACACTTGGGTTTTAACGTCCTGTCACAATTATAGGTTTGTGTTCACCCCACCCAGTGATATTGTACAGACACCAGGCGAACAAGTTCTGTTTCCTTGCTCTAACCTCTCGTTGCTGGGCGCCAAGCGAGGTACCACGTTTAAAGTCTGCGAGTTTGATCCAGGGTCTCTCGACTAATGGTGTATCACTACATAACATGCTTGATCTGTAACACGGTGATTGGTAATCTATGTTATAAACACTAGTCTTTCAAAACATGAGAAAATATATTTGTTGTATTAAACTCTGTCTTTTTTCTATTCAATTTTTTTTTCGGATGTCCCTTCTACCCTTCCGTAGAAACCCTATTTTTTCAGTGATTTTAGACTGTTATTCTGTTTTTGTCGCAAATGACAGTTAAATATAGCACAAATATTCGTTTGTCTCAACATAAAGATTATATTACACTAACGGGGTAAGAAGTTCAGCATAGCACAGTATTATGTTTAGTAACAGAATACAGTTTAGTAACACTCAAGGTAACAGATTTTCTAATAAAATTAACAGATTATTTTTAGAGTGCATACATGGTGTAGAACAGATGGCTAAAAAACCTCGGTTTATAATCGGTTTTGATTTATTAATTTTTATTATTTCTGTGCCGTATAGTCAAGGATACATGTATACATTTTAAACATGTCACATGTTAACTATAGTAAACACCTTTACATGTTTATAGGCATTTTACAGTTATAACATAAACAGTAAGTCATATTTACTGGACTATTTGTGTATTGAAAATATCCACCATTTTACTATGTCAACATTTCACATTATTACTATAATAAACATATCTCTTCAGTTACTAAACACATACTGTATGAATAATCACCTTTGCGCTTTTCCAAATGTAACAGATTGAAATGTGTTTATAAACGAAACACTCTCTTTTGTGTGTATCTCAAATGACTTCTGTACTGCCGAATGGGTGTTAAGCATCCATGATCGTTCATTCATTCAACACTTGTAATTGTCTAAAACTTTTCAGATTTATTGAAAATAGTGCGTAGTCATCATGGCCGATAATAAAGTGCAAACCAGCAACATATATGTTGGTTCTGTGCTTGAGTGAAAACGCTTTATTGAAACCGAGAGGAACCCGCAGGTGTATTGATATATATAGTCCTCAATACACATGCGCGTTCCTCTCGATTTGTGTCAAGCGTTATGTATTGTACCGTTGGCACAGGTGAGCTATCTTCATGTGGGAGGTTGTTCCGATTTAGCACTCCTACTGACGTCACGCCGGTTGGGCCGCTTTGATCTTCAGTCAATGACTGGATGAAAATGGCCTACATTAGTATGGCGTGAACATACATGCCCTATTTGTGTGCTGGCAATAAATGGGAACGGGCAATTTTATCACACAATCCTTGTACACAGGTCTGCAATCTTGTACACAGGTCTGTGACATTTAGAGTTGGAGAAACAATTGCGTTTATTTACTCATTGTACTGGTGCTTTAAGCTGTACTCAAGAATACTGCGACCAGCATTATGGCGGAAAGAAACCCTGCTGAGCCCGGGGGAATCAAAAAACCATCAGAAAGGTGCTGTCAGGCCGAGATCCCATTACTGATTTACTTGTATAAAGCTTAAATATAATAATATAATATCTCATAAATTAGTGATCGTGAATTACAATAAAAACATATGTTAAAACCTTATAATTGCCTACAGGTTTGCAACATTGGTTGGACGACCTCGAATGTTACCACCCGCCTTTGCCGGATAGCTAAGTCTTGTGTGGGTTCAAATCCGGCCTTGGACAAGATATTTCTACATTTCCCCTCCTTCACCGATGTTGGGGTCCTCTTGTCGGTAAGCTGTGGATGACGCTCGTGTGGCCGTTTGTGTAGTATAGCGTAAATCATCTGTTTGCCACCAATATAAATAATGTCCATATCTGTGCCTTACACTTAGGAAAGTTCATCAATAACTCGCCGAAGGTCGGTGGCATTAATTCCGGTTTGCTCCATCCATAAAAATTAACCGATATTGTGCAAGTACATTTTTTTCAAATTTGAGATTAAGCAAATGTCAATCAATCAATCAATCAATCAATCAATCAATCAATCAATCAATCAATCAATCAATCAATCAACCAATCAACCAATCAACCAATCAATCAATCAATCAACCAATCAACCAATCAACCAATCAATCAATCAATCAATCAATCAATCAATCAATCAATCAAACCGAGCCGCAACAGTACAAAGGAAAGCTGGAATGAAACCTGAGGGTGTTCTGGTGTAATATTTAGTACAACCAGGCTAAGTCTTAGTTCAACACTTCAAGTTATCTGACTGAGCTGAAGATGACCCGTACAATGGGCAAAATGTTGCCCACCAAGCCAGGAATGGTGTGTTATTTAGTAAACCATTGCATGGAACCGGATTGTATATACACTCAAAACAAAAATAATAATTTTGTTTTAAATAAAAAAAATAATAATAAATCTGTTGTCTGAGTGATGCTAAAATATATTCTGTTGTCATATCATAATACTACGTTATATTCAACACAATATTCTGTTAGTGTTATACTCACTTTATGTTAATTAACGGAATATGTGTGTTATATTTCACAGAATAATCCGCTCTAATAACAAAATATATTCCAGCATCACTGAAACAATAGACTTTCTGTTAAATTTAACAAATTATGTTTTTAAGTGTAAGCGTGAAACAAGGAATGACCAAGCAGCCGTCCTCCATACGTTTACATATCCTGGACCAGGGGCCAAACTGTTTTACATTTTGAGCTCTTTAGGGTGACAACATTGACAAAAACTGAGGTCATCCAATATGATTTCAAGGTGAGAAATTTACTCTTTTCTATTTACACTCTCTAAAAACTACTGTGTATCTGTAGAACACTGTATTGTGGCAAAATTGCATATTCACATAGTTTTGTGTACCAGCAGCACACAAATTGTTGTACTTCATGTAATACACGCTGTCGTATAAATGCAATATTCTTGAGTACGGCGCAAAACATCTATCAAATAAATCACAAATTAAACAGCAATTAAAATGTTGCATCAATCTATATCACTTAGGGAAAGATGATTATTTAGCATTTTTGTTTTAAGAGAGTGTATACGCTCAAAAAATTGATCTGTTAATTTTATCGGAAGGCCTGTTATCTGAATGATGCTAGAATGTATCCTGCTATTGCATCAACTTTTTCTGTTAAGTATAATTCATATATTCCATAAAGATTCTATTAGACTAACATGACTAACATGATATTATGTCACATTATTGTGTTATAACAATAGAATACATTCTAGCATCATTCAGACAACAGAATTTCTGTTAAAACTGACACATTAATGTTTTGAGTGTACCTTTGTCGATAATTCCAAGTAGTTTTAAGTGCCAAAAAGGGCTGTTTCTAGAATCATGCCCACTATAAACTTGTCATTATCAACACCCTTGTAAATCATTTTAACGCTGTGAACAATATTTGTTCACTGCAATATTATTTCGTTTTTAATTAATCAAACCGTATTTTTGCCAAACGCTGTATGTTATGCTTAACCGAGGCCTCTGAACGATTTCCTTCCACCATAATGCTGACCACCGTCGTATAAGTGAAAAATGGATCAAAGAACATAATTTCCTAGCAGTTGTGTGATGTTCGAACGTCTGAAAGATAGGATTATAAGTAGCTGACATATACATGTAACAAAACTTGCGCACAGGTATTTGTTCTGAATGACCGCAGTCACGTTTTACTTATCTGTATGCCATGCTTGCCCACATTCAGCTGAGCTCTTAGGTGCGGGCCCTGGTCTAGTGATTACAGTGTTTTCTTTTTTTCAATCTCTGGGACACACGAGGTGTGGGTTCAAAACCGGCCATGCGTTGGAATTTGTATGCTCAAAACATTAACGTGTTTAATTTTAACGGAAAGTCTAGAATGTATTCCGTGGTTATAGCATAATATCCTGGTAGTCTAATGAATATTTGTGTTAAATTTATAGAATGTGGGTGTTATATTTAACAGAACAATCTGGTGCATGAGCAGAATACATTGTAGCATCACTCAGACAACAAACTCTCTGAATCAAATAACACATTAGTTTTTTTTTTTTTTTTTTTTGAGTGTAGATTCCCTCGCGCCTGGTGATAATAATATAAAGTTGATGGTATTCTCCTGTCACTCCGGTTTTCTCGATTCATAATACTGACTGCTATCGCAGACCGGAGAAGTTCTTGAAGTCAAGCATCACTCGATTGAAATAAACATATTTCGACTCGACATAAAAACAGCAATATTTGTTTCATGTAATAAGAATTCGATAGCCAGTTTCTATCTTTTTAGTCTCTCTTTTAAATAATATTGAGGGCAGTGGGTTTCCACGCGCACTCCGGTTTCCTCCACCCATATTACGGAGTGCAATCGTTCTAATTTGTGAGTGTATTTAACCTTCCGTTGTACATTTTACACATCTGTGTAGGCCTACCCATCTCCGTCAGGACGTGGTATCGGGTGTCGCAAATAACACTAACGGTGCAATGTGTCCGTAGGCTCATTTTACAGCGTCTGAAGTGTGAAAAGCCTTTTTTGTCACCTGAACCTTGCTTCTATTTCTGTTGATGGAAGTCCATCCTGCCGTCTCAGGCATTCGTAAATAATTTCAAGCAAGTGTACAGACATGTCCTACGATAGAACAGTATGCTATATGCAATACAGCCGTCCCTCACAGTCATCTAATACAGCCGTCCCTCACAGTCATCTAATACAGCCGTTCCTCACAGTCATCTAATACAGCCGTTCCTCACAGTCATCTAATACAGCCGTTCCTCACAGTCATCTAATACAGCCGTCCCTCACAGTCATCTAATACAGTCGTCCCTCACAGTCATCTAATACAGCCGTCCCTCACAGTCATCTAATACAGCCATCCCTCACAGTCATCTAATACAGCCGTCCCTCACAGTCATCTAACACAGCCGTCCCTCACAGTAATCTAATACAGCCGTTCCTCACAGTCATCTAATACAGCCATCCCTCACCGTCATCTAATACAGCCGTCCCTCACAGTCATCTAATACAGCCGTTCCTCACAGTCATCTAATAAAGCCGTTCCACACAGTCATCTAATACAGCCGTTCCTCACAGTCATCTAATACAGCCATCCCTCACAGTCATCTAATACAGCCGTCCCTCACAGTAATCTAATGCAGTCGTCCCTCACAGTCATCTAATACAGCCGTCCCTCACAGTAATCTAATACAGTCGTCCCTCACAGTCATCTAATACAGCCATCCCTCACCGTCATCTAATACAGCCGTCTCTCACAGTCATCTAATACAGCCGTTCCTCACAGTCATCTAATAAAGCCGTTCCACACAGTCATCTAATACAGCCTTTCCTCACAGTCATCGAATACAGCCATCCCTTACAGTCATCTAATACAGCCGTCCCTCACAGTAATCTAATACAGTCGTCCCTCACAGTCATCTAATACAGCCGTCCCTCACAGTCATCTAACACAGCCGTCCCTCACAGTCATCTAATACAGCCGTTCCTCACAGTCATCTAATACAACCGTCCCTCACAGTCATCTAATACAGCCGTCCCTCACAGTCATCTAATACAGCCGTCCCTCACAGTCATCTAATACAGCCGTTCCTCACAGTCATCTAATACAGCCATCCCTCACTGTCATCTAATACAGCCGTCCCTCACAGTCATCTAATACAGCCGTCCCTCACAGTAATCTAATACACCCGTCCCTCACAGTCATGTAATACAGCCGTTCCTCACAGTCATCTAATACAGCCATCCCTCACCGTCATCTAATACAGCCGTCCCTCACAGTCATCTAATACAGCCGTCCCTCACAGTCATCTAATACAGCCGTTCCTCACAGTCATCTAATACAGCCATCCCTCACCGTCATCTAATACAGCCGTCCCTCACAGTCATCTAATACAGCCGTCCCTCACAGTCATCTAATACAGGCGTCCCTCACAGTCATCTAATACAGGCGTCCCTCACAGTCATCTAATACAGCCGTCCCTCACATTCATCTAATACAGTCGTCCCTCACAGTCATCTAATAAAGCCCTTCAGCACAGTCATCTAATGCAGCTGTCCCTCACAGTCATCTAATACAGTCGTCCCTCACAGTCATCTAATACAGCCGTTCCTCACAGTCATCTAATACAGCCATCCCTCACCGTCATCTAATACAGCCGTCCCTCACAGTCATCTAATACAGCCGTCCCTCACAGTAATCTAATTCAGTCGTCCCTCACAGTCATCTAATACAGGCGTCCCTCACAGTCATCTAATACAGGCGTCCCTCACAGTCATCTAATACAGCCGCCCCTCACAGTCATCTAATACAGCCGCCCCTCACAGTCATCTAATACAGCCGTCCCGCACAGTCATCTAATACAGCCGTTCCTCACATTCATCTAATACAGTCGTCCCTCACAGTCATCTAATACAGCCCTTCCGCACAGTCATCTAATGCAGCTGTCCCTCACGGTCATCTATTACAGCCGCCCCTCACAGTCATCTAATACAGCCGTCCCTCACAGTCATCTAATACAGCCGTCCCTCACAGTCATCTAATACAGCCGTCCCTCACAGTAATCTAATACAGTCGTCCCTCACAGTCATCTAATAAAGCCCTTCCGCACAGTCATCTAATGCAGCCGTCCCTCACAGTCATCTAATAAAGCCGTTCCACACAGTCATCTAATACAGCCGTTCCTCACAGTCATCTAATACAGCCATCCCTCACAGTCATCTAATACAGCCGTCCCTCACAGTAATCTAATGCAGTCGTCCCTCACAGTCATCTAATACAGCCGTCCCTCACAGTAATCTAATACAGTCGTCCCTCACAGTCATCTAATACAGCCATCCCTCACCGTCATCTAATACAGCCGTCTCTCACAGTCATCTAATACAGCCGTTCCTCACAGTCATCTAATAAAGCCGTTCCACACAGTCATCTAATACAGCCTTTCCTCACAGTCATCGAATACAGCCATCCCTTACAGTCATCTAATACAGCCGTCCCTCACAGTAATCTAATACAGTCGTCCCTCACAGTCATCTAATACAGCCGTCCCTCACAGTCATCTAACACAGCCGTCCCTCACAGTCATTTAATACAGCCGTTCCTCACAGTCATCTAATACAACCGTCCCTCACAGTCATCTAATACAGCCGTCCCTCACAGTCATCTAATACAGCCGTCCCTCACAGTCATCTAATACAGCCGTTCCTCACAGTCATCTAATACAGCCATCCCTCACTGTCATCTAATACAGCCGTCCCTCACAGTCATCTAATACAGCCGTCCCTCACAGTAATCTAATACACCCGTCCCTCACAGTCATGTAATACAGCCGTTCCTCACAGTCATCTAATACAGCCATCCCTCACCGTCATCTAATACAGCCGTCCCTCACAGTCATCTAATACAGCCGTCCCTCACAGTCATCTAATACAGCCGTTCCTCACAGTCATCTAATACAGCCATCCCTCACCGTCATCTAATACAGCCGTCCCTCACAGTCATCTAATACAGCCGTTCCTCACAGTCATCTAATACAGGCGTCCCTCACAGTCATCTAATACAGGCGTCCCTCACAGTCATCTAATACAGCCGTCCCTCACAGTCATCTAATACAGTCGTCCCTCACAGTCATCTAATAAAGCCCTTCAGCACAGTCATCTAATGCAGCTGTCCCTCACAGTCATCTAATACAGTCGTCCCTCACAGTCATCTAATACAGCCGTTCCTCACAGTCATCTAATACAGCCATCCCTCACCGTCATCTAATACAGCCGTCCCTCACAGTCATCTAATACAGCCGTCCCTCACAGTCATCTAATTCAGTCGTCCCTCACAGTCATCTAATACAGGCGTCCCTCACAGTCATCTAATACAGGCGTCCCTCACAGTCATCTAATACAGCCGCCCCTCACAGTCATCTAATACAGCCGCCCCTCACAGTCATCTAATACAGCCGTCCCGCACAGTCATCTAATACAGCCGTTCCTCACATTCATCTAATACAGTCGTCCCTCACAGTCATCTAATAAAGCCCTTCCGCACAGTCATCTAATGCAGCTGTCCCTCACGGTCATCTATTACAGCCGCCCCTCACAGTCATCTAATACAGCCGTCCCTCACAGTCATCTAATACAGCCGTCCCTCACAGTAATCTAATACAGTCGTCCCTCACAGTCATCTAATAAAGCCCTTCCGCACAGTCATCTAATGCAGCCGTCCCTCACGGTCATCTAATACAGCCGCCCCTCACAGTCATCTAATACAGCCGTCCCTCACAGTCATCTAATACAGCCGTCCTTCACAGTAATCTAATACAGCCGTCCCGCAAAGTCATCTAATACAGCCGCCCCCCACAGTCATCTAATATTGCCTTTGCGCACAGTCATCTAATACAGCCGTTCCGCACATCCATCTAATACAGTGATCGCACAGGACCATCTCATGCAGCTGTCGCAGACGACCATTTCATACTGCCATCCCTCACGGCCATTTCATACAGCTATCGCAAACAAACAGTCATCTAATACAGCAATCACACACGACCATCTCATACAGTCGTCACACACGACCATCTCATACAGTCGTCACACACGACCATTTCATACAGCCATCCCTCACAACCAACTCATACAACCATCTCACACGGTCATCTCATACAACCATCGCACACGACCATCTCATACAACCATCCCACACGACCATCTCATACAACCATCCCACACGACCATCTCATACAGTCGTCACACACGACCATCTCATACAGCCATCCCACACAACCAACTCATACAACCATCTCACACGGCCATCTCATACAGCCATCACACACGGCCATCTCATACAACCATCCCACACAGCCATTTCATACAGCCATCCCACACGGCCATCTCATACAGCCATCGTACACGACCATCTCATGCAGCCATCCCAGATAGCAAACTGAAACGACCATTCGATATACACATTTCCCATCCAGACGATGCGCCATCTCATGTAGCTTTTGTCGACGACCATGCATGCCGTGCAGCCGGAGAGAGAATCCACAACATATGATACCAAGAAAGGAAAGCCGGATGCTGTCATAGTCAGTTTGCTCAAAAGCAGGAAAAGCGATATTTGAACAACAGCAATAGCTGAATTCGAAACATTCGACCTCATGAGTGAATTGCCTCAGCGATGGCCGCTGCGATATACCTGAGGTAATCGTGCCCGGTGACAAATTAGATACTGTGCATAACTCTCGTCTACTATAACATACGGAAATTCGCTAGCTTACAGTGTATGTGAGGAGAAAGTCCAACCAGAGAAAATTTTTGGCTCTAATTGAAGATATACAGTGTACATCTTAAAAGGTGTCTACTGCAAAATCTTCGAATTACAAAAGCTCACCTTCTTACTTCCTGTAGGTGGAGCACAACACATAAAGAGTATAAATGTATATAATCAGTCATAATGGGACGAATGGAAGAAAGTGCGTCCGTTCGTTCGGATTATACGTCCGCCATTCCGGCCGTCAGTCCCAATATCCACCTTCCGAAAGGCACTACTTTCACGCCTTTTCTCCTGCTTTTGATTTCGGTACTGCTCGATCGGTTAAGCAAGTTGCGCAGAAAACACTTCATATTTACTGACTTTCACAATATTCTCACGGACGAGTATGTAGATCAGTCCCGCGATCCCTGTTTTATACAAGTCAATCGTTTTGCTGTATTTTGGGATAAATGCACAAAAACAAATAAACCTCCTGTTTATGTTACATAGCCACCAGCCAAAATGGCATGCAAAGCGGACCTCGGGAGAGCTCATCTCGAACAAAATGAGAACTCCTGAATAGAGTTCTGCTAAACTTACTGAAAGGCAGTGGAATAATGACTCCTTTTAGACCATAACTTTATGTACAAAATCACAGTATATCTGAAGAAAAAATGATTGAAATCCGCCCGACTTGTCTACTCACTGAAGATTGTAGACTGCCATTTTAGCCACTATCATGCATCACGCCATGACCTCATCAGATTGCTCTTCTTACATATGTCCGAATCATATGTATCAATTGATTAAATAAAGAAGTATTTTTTTAGGGTTTAGAGTAATGCAAAGTCTTTTATTAAATTTCCCTCGAGCGTTTAGCACTTAGCACTCCGCCATAGAGTCTCTCGTGGAAAATGAACTGTCTTGAACTGAAAACCTTATTAAAGAAAAAAATGATGACCTTCGAAATCTGTTTGTGACCTGAAAGGTTCGTAGTATAGAGTGAGTGAGTGAGTGTTTGGGGTTTAACGTCGTACTCAACAATTTTTCAGTCATATGAAGAATCCTTAGGGTGCATGTACGTGTAATGTGCCTCCTTGTAGCAGGACGGATTTTTTATTTAGTGCTGCTTCACTGAGACGACTTACCGAAGGCAAGTGAGCCGCCCCGCCCGAGCCATTACCCCTATACGGGTCAACCAGTATAGGGGTATCCCCTTCATGCCGGACGCCAAGCGAGGAAGTTAATACTTCCTCTTTTAAAGTCTTAGGTGTGACTCGATCAAGGATTGATCCTGGATCTACCAGTCCCGAAGCGGACGCTCTACCAACTGTGCTATCCGGGCCGGTTCGTAGTATAGAAGGCCCAGGAACATAAATATGGGAGCTAATCAGACTATTGTCCTTTTGGCGATTGAAGACTTCGCCAAGAATTGTCAATTCTGGAAAATACTGCAGTAGCCCTTCAGTGATCCATCATACGCAATAGTAATACTCGTAAAACGGCTGAACAAGACCCTATGGTGCGAAGGGTACTTGATGACCTTGACGAAACTACACTTGTAGAAATAATCTGTTAAATTTAAGAGAAAGTCTGTTGGCTGAGTGACTCTAGAATGTATTTTACTATTGTAGCAGATTATTATGTTAAATATAACATAAATATTCTGTTAATTCATTACAAATATTTTATAAAACTAACAGGAAATTTATGTTGAATAGGACAGGATATTGTATTATAATAACAAAATCCATTCTATAGCATCATTCAAACAAAAGACTTTCTGTTAAAAATAACAGATTAATTTTTTGAGTGTATATGTGGGTTACTTTTAGTTTTGGCACTGTAAATTATGACTTGAATAACGATATACCCTTTGGGTCCGGCATTGACGATTTCAATCAATATCACATGATATTACTGCAGAAATCTGGTGTGTCATGATTATTCTTTCAAACGCCTTCACGGTAAGATCCCCTAGTTTTGAAATGAGTACAAATTTCTTTGAGGTAAGTGTTCAGATCTCTGACACCCTGCTTCATAAGTGCGTCTGTTGCCACTTAACCCGGGAGCAGTATACAGTAGTCGTGTTGAATTATTTATTTTTTTATTTATTTGATTGGTGTTTTACGCTGTGCTCAAGAATATTTCACTTATACGATGGCGGCCAGCATTGTGGTGGGTGCAAACCGGGCAGAGCCCGGAAAACCCACGACCATGCGCAGGTTGCTGACAGACCTCCCAACGTACGGCCAGAGAGGAAGCCAGCATGAGCTGGACTTGAACTCACAGCGTTCGTGTTGAATTAAATGGCCACATTGAATATACGAACAGCTGTAATCAAAACAGAGGTACATAATTTGATTATCGACTACTTTCACAGCTGTCATGTTATATAACAGGATAAGGAGTATATGCGAGGGGTCAACTTTAGATATTCTGCTCAAATGTTTTTTTTTCTGTTTTTTTGGCGGGAACGGGTCGTTTGTCGGGGGGGGGGGGTGGAAATTAAATTGGAGCTATACAGCTCTCTCTTATTAAGTCTTTGAACTAAAAAATAAGCATCATAATTTCTTCATTGATTAGCGTGAGATTGTTGTCGTCTGCCTTAATGAATTTATTTGACAGGTGGCATGAACACCTGTGATAACCCCCTACTTTGAAATGACCTCGTCTAAGATTGAGTGTCTCGACGTGGTTATGTTCAGAAGCATGCGTCTCTGATTTACAACACTTTGACGTTCAAAGCTGCTTGTATAATGTAGGAGGAAAACCCAGAGAATAACTGAATTGTTTTTTAATGCCATATATTCACGAATTTTCACCTTACCATGGCGCTCAGTTTTTTGGGAGCTGATAATTTGGAATGCTCGAGGCTAAACCACAGACCTTTGGCGAGTTATGTAGGCCTATACTGAAGAACTTTCCCACCTGTGACGAATGCATACCATAGCTTATTGGTGGAAAGTGGCCTTCAGTGAACGTGGGGAGGTGGGTGGGGTGTTAAGAAGCCTCTCATCAATGCGGTCGCTGTGAGTTCAGGGCTTCTGCTCCGGCGGTTCGTGGGAAGGTTTGTCAGCAATCTGCGGATGGCCACCTTCGTACAAATGAAACGTTCTTGACTACGTTGTACAACACGAATCAGTTACATAAATAAACCAATCAACGTTAAAGAAGAATTTGACGTTTGAACCTGGAATGAAGTTATAGATGTGGAGTTTGAACAAGGACTGTCTGAGATGATGGCGAGGGAATAAAACGAGAGAATTTTCCAATCATTTAATAACTATTCAAACAACTCACGGAATTTTCGCTTTCACTATAGTTTATAGCGCCAGGGCATGTATCATGGGACAAATAATGTATTCTGTCGGAATAAACAAAATGAGAACAAAACAAAGAAAACGAAAAGATTTTGGCTCGGTGAACGCTTGTGTTCTCTAAGTCCCATGTAAGTTCATGCACTTCACAGGCTCAACTGAACAGAAAGTCAGATATTGTTGTGGAAAGATTAATTTATTTATTTATTTGATTGGTGTTTTACGTCACACTTAAGAATATGTCACTTATACGACGATAGCCAACATTTTGGTGGGAGAAATCGGGGCAAGAATCCGGGGGAAAACCCCACGACTGTCCGCACGTTGCTGGAAAACATTGCCACGTTTGACTGGAGAGGAAGCTAGCATGGGCTGGATAAGGGGCCACTGGGTCATCAGTTTGACCTATGTACATGTAGTATATTACGGACATATAAGATGACCGTGTTTAAATTCGAGTTCCAAGCAGTAAGACTGCCTCGTGTGTAAGAAGCACAAAGAAAATATTTTAAAATAAAAGACTTTGCTGATCAAGTTATTGAGTTGAAGGTGACATGAGGAAGTCACGAACAAGAACAGACAGCCCTGGTGCTTTGACACAATGCGGAGTGCTAAGTTTATTGTGTTGAAACGCTCGAGTGAAATTTATAAAAGATTTTGTGTTACTCTAAAGCCTAAAAAATACCTCTTTATATAGTCAGTGCATACATATAATTCGGACATATGTAAGAGGACTAATACTTTGGCGTCATTCATAACTGTGTCTAAAATGGCAGTCTACAGTTTTTAGTGAGTTGGCACGTCCTTCCAATACATAGAAATATAATTAAAGACCTACAGCCTGCAGAGTAAAACCAGAGCAACGACAGTGTGATAGTTGGCAAATGGTCACGAGTATATCCGGTGAAATACAGTCAATGTGCCAATTTGCCCCATGCAAGCCATGGTTTAAATAGTAGCAAACTACATGCCCCTTAGCACCTTATATTAGGAGCTCCGTAGAATTCAATGTATAAAGGACAAAAATACTTCTTTCAACGGAACTTTTTAATCTGGCCTCTGGGATATCATATAGATTAGTAAATAAAGAGCAGCAATTTTGGTCATGCATGTACATCCTTGGCGTTTAGCGCATCATAAGAAGGTACGCATGTACATCGGGCATGCGAGTGCTGGTTGCCTCATTGTCTGTCTCGGGGTTTAACGTTGTACTCTAACCTCTCACCTCTCACTGAGGCAGCGGCAGCGGCAAGTACCATTTGTAAAGTCTTTGATATGACCTGGCGCGTGTTTGACCCCGGGATCTCCCGACCTCCAGTCGGTATACTTGGCACAACGTTCCAGTGAAGAAACACCTTGCCGACACTGTAACTGTTAAGCCGGCTATAAAGAGTGATATGTATATGAGTCATTATAGACCAGTGACGTCTAATTTTTTTATTTGATTATTTGACTGGTGTTTGACGAAGTTTTAAGAAAATTTCTCTCACACCACGTCAGTCAGCATTATGATGGGAGGGAACAGGGCAGAACCCACGGGGAAAACCCACGACCTTCCGCAGGTTGCTGGTAGACCTTCCTACGTACTGCCGGAGCAGAAGCCAGCATGAGTTGGACTTGAACTCACAGTGACCGCCCTGATGAGAGGCTCCTGAATAATTGCGCCACGCTGGCGCGTTAGCTACCTCGGCCACAGAGGCACGACAGTGACGTCTAATAAACTGCAGTTAATTAACATCACTGCATGTTTTGTGACCCAATTCTGCTTAAGCCATGGTCAGGGGGGATGGGACGTAATTGTCACATGAACAGTTACAATAAACTGACAAGAGGCCGTATTTCACCGGTCACCTGCTACCATTTGCCAGCTGTCATACTGTCACCGCTGCTCTGTTCCCCCCCCCCCCTCTCTATATGCTGTGCGTCTTAACTATATTGTATATAGATGTCCACATTCTCCACTCATAAAGTTGAAAGCCATCTTAACTGTATGAGAGGCGTTACACAGGCAAACAAACATATACATGCCCGTCCTGAACAAAAATTAAGTTTGCTATATCTATCTCAGACGTTAATTTACGCAAGGCAATAGTGTTCGTCGGTTTTGCAAACAACGCCTTACATTCTTCCAATAAAAACAGTGGGCGTATAACGTACATGTATCAACCCTCCCAGATATAATGCTCCCTTGGTCAATACCTCATACACCCCAATGCGTAGATTATACACTCATTGCTAATATAAATCCTATTTTAAGATCGTGTTCACTGAGACGGTATATGCATGGTTGTGTATCGATGAATGTAGCACCAACCAGATTGATTGTGGTAGAGTATACCCGTAAATATGTACCCCTAAAGTCCAAGCACGTGTTCCATGGCCTGCTTATATTAAACAGAACCAGCGCGCTATGAAATCTTCCCAGTGTTCGTAGGCAGAGTTCTATTCAGGTAAAGCCTCTATACATGTATAGAAACACACGCACACAGTCCTTCGAACCTTAATCACATTTGTGTCTTCCACATTGACCAGGAAGATCATTCTTCATGGGGGAATGTAAGACTAGCTGGTACATAACATGGTTAACTGTGCCACAAGCCTTCGGCAAGAAGATCGAAGAATGCTTCCAGCTGGCTTGAAATGTGTCATCATCAAGCAGTGTGGAGGGTTCGTGCCATGTACCGTGCATAGCGTCGTGGTCAGTCAACAAACTGCTAAGAAAACAAATGCGTAGAACTGCAACCAATCTTCTCAACCTTTAATGATATATATCATTCCGAGGTTAAATGCTGTGTACTTTCCAGTCTGAGCTGGGGAAAGTGCTTCTTCTGCTCCTATTTGCGCTTTATATATCGGTAAATGGCTCAGCGTAAAATTGTCATAGTAAATTTTGAAGCAGCCAAGAAAAAGCAATTTTCTTTTCGTCTTATAAGATTTTCGATTAAATTACACGTTTGTACCCCTATATGATGTTGCCTCGGCACTTTGGAAAAGCTGCAAGCTTTGAAAGTTTTAAAGATCTACAGAGACGACGATGGTAAGAACAAGGACAGTCTGTAAAAGAGCCACATGCCTTTGGGCTTTAAAATGGCGTCCTCGTGGAAATGGCGTCCCAAAGAATATAACCATATTGCAAGATGTCAGCTGTGAGTGGTCAGCTACAACGATATTCGGTTAGCCGATATGTGCCAAGAAGCTATAGCGCAGTTCCAATGGCACCCGATATGTATGCCTGTATGTATCCATGGTATATATAGCGACGTGCTACCATATTGAGTAGTAAGAGATGGATGGACAACACTATATGTACCGGGCCTGACTTTACATACGCCGCTGCCATGGCATCGGCTCTGCAAATTCACGGTTCCACGATTTCCACATAAGATGTGACCACCAAGCACGAATCAATAACGGTCGTAGGTGTTGAGCGAGGGTCCAGAGTGGGTGGCTTATTGACTTTCCGTCAATCAAACATCGAGTTTGTCAATAGGTCACTTCTATTAAGCATATAGATTAATCATGTCTTGCACGTAACCGAATCGTGCCAAATATCATGTACGCCGCTGGACAATGTTGGACATATTCATTCTTGTGATTAGTTATGGTGCCGGTAATAAAAACAGATTTTTTTCATATTTTTATACACGCACAGTACACACCTGGTATACAAATGTTCAAAGATCTTGGGTGTAACCAGAATATTTACATCTTTTTGGAATTTTTATTTTTTATGTCAAATTGCAACTTAAAGTGGACTGAATTGGTACAATATAAGCCCTATTTGGTGTATGTTTTGTACAGAAATATTATATAAGCCTACACGTGAATAAATATGTGTCATGTGTTTAATTATTGTTAAAAAAAATAACCATTTTAAAAGGCCGTACGTGTTCGTTAAAATTCTGTAATTAAAAAAAGGTACTGTGTTATGGCTTATCGTTTTAAATTACTGTATCCTGACAGTACCACGTGTAGGAAAATGTACCTTTTCTCATTCATTTATAAAGGACCGCAGTGGAAAAACATCTACCCCGTCAACACCCTCTTTAAACTTCGGGCACACCAACCTTCAGCATCCGTGACGTCAAATGCTTATGAATATGTATGAGCCAGCGCCATGTTGAAAACAAATGCTAGGCAATGTGGTTGTGTTAAGGGGAACCGTCTGTTCTGACAGCAGACAATACTAAATCGGTTCCTTGTTTAATTTTTTGTTTAGTATGGAACCGATACTAGAGTGATGAAGGGCTTAGCTTTTTTGCTTTTGGTGGCGGTTTGGGTTTGCTGTGGTGTGGAATATGGTTGTTCCACGAGGGCGCCGGTGTCAGCTAGGTTTCCTTTAGGAGCCATAGGTAAGTCTTGTACATGTATTCGCTTTTTTTGACATATGCACGCTTGTTTTTCGGGTAATAACTTGATTTCTGAACGACGTCATTTTAATTTATGAACACTTTTGGGTTGCATATCCATCACAACAGTGTTCTGTTCATTTTATTTTTGCCGTAACCTTGGGAACAGTGGTGTAAATGTATACTATTGTGAGGATAGTTTGCCCACACAGGGCTATCAAGCGAGCACCTGTTTATGCCGTTGGGGGCCATGTGTGTGAGTAACGCAGCGAACGGCACGGTTCGCATAACCCGCTGGGGCACGGGAGATCTGGAGATCCTTTTGATAATGGCAGCTTACGTGTATATACATAGGTTTATTTATCTATATCTAGACATGGATACATGCATTTTCAACGTATGTAGACCCCCATCTCCCCTCCTCCCATGTCCATTCAAAATAACACTAATAATAATGAAATTCTGTATGTAATTTTGTCTGATACTGTGTGTAACTAACATGGGCAAATTATTGGATACACACCTGTACATATCTATCAGCCGATGTGCATGTATCCAGTATATTGTAATTTAAAATATTATCAGCACTGTATTAAGGTCATTAACATTGTGTAGGGATTAATATAGGCAAATTTGTTTCAGTGTGCATTGAAATGGAGTAACTCAATAACTTATTTATATACATGTCAAATGTCAGGATTTCCTTTGACATGACAATATGTGACAAGTACTATGCAATAAGTTTAAGTTTTAGGTATTGTATACCAATATTGTATAGCTGTATAGCTATACAATATCTAAAATTTAAACTGATTGCATTAAAAATTAAAAATATATATATACATATATATATATATATATATATATATATATATATATATTTTTACCTGAGTGATTGTTGAATCCAAATTAATAATTGTATACACATACAACATGGTATTTTGTGTAGGTGTTACAACGTTCATGTGCTGTCTGTGGTATTTATACTTGTACATATGATAGAAATAAAATTCTCATTCATTTGTCGGGATGGATGATGTGAAATTTGATTAGTAGAAATAAATCTTAGTCCTGTTTTGATCTTCGGGGATCTGGCAAATGGTTGGAAGCAGGACATGATTGGCCTACTATTGATGGCTAACCATCTTAATTTCACCTCATCATAATGACGTCACATTGAAAGCAGAACTACCTTACAGTTGAAACTAATTCATTGTATTAAACATTGATGAGGATTTGCTATAATCACCCTTTGACATAACAGTATAACTTGAGGTCCTGCTTCATACCAGCTGCATCTTGATCACCACATATTTTAAACAAATTGTCATCTTCCTGTTATTGACTTCTTGGTGACGAAACAAAGCATAGCCATCAGTAATCATTGCGTGCTTGTATGTATCCCTGGTATATACAATAAGGTAATTCTTTAACCTTTCAGTGTGTTTGCACTGGTGTTTATTTAACCATATTCCAAAGGTATTATTCTTTGTAGACTGATGAAATTGTACTTTGTATGAAGCATTTATATTGGCCAAACCCACCAGTGTAGTTTTATCTCCACTATCCAATCATAAATGTGCATAAAGTGTACTAAAAAATGGCTCTTTCATGTATTTTTTTTATTGATTTGATTGGTGTTTTATGCCGTGCTCAAGAATATTTAACTTATACAACAGCGGCCAGTATTATGGTGGGAGGAAACCGAGCAGAGCCTGGTGGAAACCCACGACCATCCGTAGGTTGCTGACAGACCTTCCCTTTCCTTTACAAAAAGGTTGAGTAATTACTTTAGGGTACGTCTTCATATTGGAATGGTTTTTTTATCAGCTCAAGTTTTACTGAGCTAGGCCTGTTACCTCTGGCTTGCCCTTCTCACACTACAAGACATATCCATGTACAGGGCTAAGTGGTAGAAGAGTTGTATTTCAAAGAACATGTTAGTATTCACATTGTACATATTGGAAACTTGGTTGATGTCATCTTTTGATCTATTCCGAAGTGTCTGTCTGTATTTCTGTATCATCAAATTTCAAGAATTTCCCAAACAAAATGGAAATACAATGACATCCCAGAGCTACATGCATTGCTGTGGGGATCTTGTCAAACACATATCTGACACTGACCGTTAAAATGGGATGGATGATGTTCAGTTTTTTTGTTTGGTTAATGGAAACACATGGAATTTTACATAATGTGCAGTTATACATGTAAACATTTATAAAGAAGGGAAAGGGCGTAGATGACTAAGGTGGTATTTTATCTTGCTTGTCATTTGAAAGATTTGAGATTAAGCAGGTAACAGGTTTACACCTGTCATTACAGGTTGGGTGGAATCACTTGCAGAGCACTTAGTGCAGTTATCACATGACATCTGGCGTGGACGATATTGCAGGAGACAAGAGTTTAGACAGTAGCTTGGATAATTTCCGCTAATTTAATACCTTAGTGAATCAGGTGTACACATGCGCATTCGCAGGTGAATGCATGGGTGGCAGGTGCTTTGTGGTTGATGGGACAATTAAGGTGAAATACAATGTAAGTCAAGGTCGTTTGGTACTTGTGAACATTTTAATACAGGTATGATTATGATTCAAGAAACAAAAGATAAGCCCATAAGAATATATGTTGTTAATTATAATAACATTCATGTGCGTACATGCATAGATCTGTGGTTGAATATATTATGAAACATAGATATATATACCTGGAACATCTAAAAATTGCATTGAATGCATTTCATATTGTTTGGCCAGTTACCTGTGGATTCATGTCATTCACACATACATGTGTGGCCCAAGCTGATGCTCATGGCAAAACGAAAAGTGTCTTGGTAATTTGTAGACTTCCATTTTCTTATAGTTGGTGGGGTTGACAATTAGTAATTGTTGGTATTTGTGGGCCTTTTAAGTGTGTTGCACTCATGGACTTTGTTTTACCAAATAATCATCTTGCTGTCATTGGAAATTCTTTGTAATTTATATAGAGTAAGTTATATACTTTCGTGTGATTTTTCACCGACTAATCACTAATTAATTGTACTAAGCATTTACATGTTTCATAGCACAGGGCAAGTAATGAAAATTATGGGTGACTACTTAAAAATCAGGGTCTGTCAGCAACATGTGGATGGTTGTTGGTTTCCCTTGGGTTCTGCCACGGTTTCCTCCCACTATAGTGCTGGCCTCCATCATATAAATGAAATATTCTTGATCATAGTTCAAAACACCAATCAAATAAATAAATAAATAAAGTCAGAGCTTTGTTCTGACATTTCATTTTAGATTCATTAGTCAAGAAAGGATTATGCTTATACTTGTAATAAGTAAAGTAGTCACTGGATGCTGACTTGAGCTCCTGCTGACTTCCTGTCCGCACGTAAGTGGGAACGTACTATCAACAAAAGTCGTGGGTTTTTCTCTGGCACTGCCCGGTTTCCTCAACCCATAATGTTGGCCGCAATTATATAAGTGAAATATTCTTAAGTATGAGGTTAAAACACCAATCAGATAAATAGATACTAGTAATAGATAAATGGACTTTCATTTACGGACATTTGTGATTTTTGAATTTGTGACAGTGATAGAGTCAGCTGGGAACAACAGTCTTACAGCTGGAGCAATCATGTACAATCTCTCACCTGTTTTACTTGGTTGTTATTGGGCAGGTGAAAACGTACCTAACTGGGCCAGGTGAACATGTATTATGTAAATATGCTTGAGATCTATAATTGGTGGGGGTGGTGGTGGGATGGGGTGGGTGGGTGTTTAGTTGGTGGTAGGCTGTTGCTGTGGGTGTGTGTGAACTGAGGAACCTGTACTGCAGAACTTGTACCAAAGGCTCCCAAATCCTTATAAACCAGTGAAGTCTTGTGTTTTAATCAAACTCTGCCTGGTTTCACGACAAATAATTAAGTGAGTGGATTTGTCGGATACATATATGTAAGGCTATTATTAAAAAAGAAATTTGTTCGGTATAATCCTACTATAATATACTATCTAAAAAATTAGGGTTGGTCAGTATGGAAATATTTATTTTAATACTGTCTAATGAAAAGATTAGGTTTTTAAACAAATTAACATGGAGAGAAAAAAAAAGGGTTGTTGGGACACATCCTCCACAACATATTTTTTATGATGGCGGGCCTAAGGTTGTCCTTGACGATTGGTAGTGTGTACCTGATCATAAAGTGAAAACTGCGATTTTACACTCAATAAAGGTAGTTGAGTGAACAGATCTGTGTGAATTTCACAGTTATATGTTCACCTGTACAAATTGGAAATGTCATATGAAGTTGTGTGTATCTGAATAATATTATAGGCTCAAGTGAAGATATTGATCATTAATAGGGAGGCAAATTCTAATACATGTGTAATAATTGACCATGTAATGTCAGTTTTGAATGTGGATGCCAAATAAACAAAACAGAATTACTATGGTAAGATCAGTGCAGAGTTAAGTGCATACTGGTTTTAAGGGTAAAGTGCTTTAAAAACATAATACACCAATTCTCTTGAAAACAGAACTTTGTTGAGTTAAAATATACAGGAAACATATTACTGGTACATGCATACATGGTCCCATGGGTGTAGAATGATTGTAGGTTTGGAAGAATTTAAAGACAGTAACATTTAAAGCCTTTTAGATCTATACAGCCACTATACACCAGCTGTCGTACAATGTCACCCATAGTCTGTGATTGTTGGTCATGTCCTAGTTTGTACAGTGGTTTGTGGGCCCTCTCGGTGTTGATGGGGACCTCTCGGTGTTGGTGGGACCTCTCGGTGTTGGTGGGACCTCTTGGTTTTGGTGGGACCCGTTGGTGTTATTAGGACCTCTCGGTGTTGGTGGGGACCTTTCGGTGTTGGTGGGGTAATCTCAGTGTTGGTGGGGACCTCTCAGTGTTGATGGGGACCTCTCGGTTTTGGTGAGACTTTTGGGTGTTGATGGGGACCTCTGGGTGTTGTTGGGGACCTCTCAGCATTGGTGGAGACTTCTCAGTGTTGGTGGGGACCTCTCGGTGTTGGTGGGGAACTCTCACTGTTGAGGGGGGCCTCAGTGTCAATGGGGACCTCTCAGTGTTGGTGGGGACCTCTTGGTGTTGGTGAGGACCTCTCGGTGTTGATGGGGACTTGTCACTGTTAATGGCTTCAAAATGTCTGATTTCAATTCCCCACGAATTGTCGGTCTGCAGTGTTAAAGTATTATTGAGGATGCAGTTTCTGACATATATGTGGACCTATGATTGCGTGAAGAGAGAAGCTATTACAATGGAATAAAAAACATATGAGTACAGCTTGCAACATATGCACAGAAATGCTTCAGATTTGTACTATATACTGCTAATAAATAAAGCACAATATAATCATATTTGAACCAAGGATGGCAGTTGTCAATAAGTTTGTACAGGCCAAGAAATGTTTAGACAGGGAAAAGAAAATTTACCAGATTGCTAGAAAATTTCAGGCAGGTTACCATAAAAATATTAAGTCCTGCAATCAACGCACAAGGAATGAAAAGTACAGAATAAAATTGTCAGTGAGTGAGTTATTGAAATAAACCTCGCATTGTTGATGCAAAATAAATGTATTAATTTCATTCAAATTCAATCCTCTTGCAGAAGCACTGAAAAAGAGCTGTGTATATTACTGGTAACCCAAAATAGTGAAGTGTTGAGTAATTTTGTCGGAAAGTCAGAAAAAACATACTCCCTCTCTTTCAAAGTCGGGGGTACCATACACCCTTTGACTAAAAATTGTCTGTAGCACTGCGACCTTTTGGCCCGGTGTCAGTATAAGGTGACAGGGTGTGGTGTCAGGTCTGGTGTCTTTGGCATGATGCTTCAGTGGCAGCAGCATTTTGGTGGCATGGACTCTCCCTCGCTCAAGGAGACACAGTATATGCCCACACATGACTCCTCATCATCATATGACTGAAAAATTGGTAATTAAGAAGTTAAACCTCAATCAGTCATTCATTCATTCACAACTCACCTGCATCCATTGTTCTCAAAGCAGTGGATAGTAGTGTTGTTTAGTTTTAAGTGTACGTGAACTACTGTTCGCTTTCCGCTAATATTTTGTGGAAAAATTCACTTGCCAATTAGTGCGCTGGTTTACTACTCCCATTTTATACCCGCCTTCCATGCTACACATATACATGTCCAAAAATTTAAGCAATACATCATAACAAAAAAACAGAGAAAAGAAAAGGAAAGGAAAGTATTCTGTTGAAAGTTTGTTTCCAATTCAAGTCATGTATTTGCAGTTTACTTGTGCCAACATGCTTACTCGCTCACACATGGTGATGAAAACATTGTATGAACATGGGAGTCAATACAAAACTATCCATCATGGCCTCATGCATGTAAGTTTACCTATGCTGCATTGTCCTGTTGACTTTATTACATACTATAACTTCTGGTTACCATCAGCCGTTCTTCTTTGAACATCGTCCAATGTTTCTCGTTTCCTTATATGTCCTCTTGCCACTGCCTCGTACGAGTGAAGTGCTTGGATGTCTCAAATGGCCGTATTGTTGTGTATGGTATGCAAGACATTCACTTGACAAAGCCAGTAATTTTAATGTTCTTCCTACAAGGTCACAAAACTGTAGTTCTTCATGGTTTTTCACATGGTTGCAAGGTGTTTCTCAAGCATATTCTGACGGCTTTATTCTGTGTAGACAGATGAATGCAAGACATTCAATGGCATAGCTGGCTCTGAAAGTTTCTCTTTCGTATGTGAAAAGGTTGAGTAATTTAGGGTAACTGATGTGGGATATTTTCATGGTTGAATCCATATAAATCCGCTTTATAGGCCCATATTAATCAAGTGCTTAACAAATCAGGTTAAGTTTGTAATTCTTCTGTTGATACAAAGATACCGTGAGTTAGATGGTCTGAGAGTCAAAATGCTAATCCTTGCGACTAATTATTTTATTGATGCTTGCTAGCCTATGTTTATCAGGATCTGAACCATGAGCCACACATCTTCATCATTGCACTGGATTAAGGGGACTTTGATAGACCTTCCAATAAGAGCTTTAGGCTATCAAAGTGCCATCTATAAGCATTGCAGTATCACGCACATACATGTCCATATTCATTTCGAAGGAATGGGTGATATCCTTGTGTAGAAAGGCAGAAACCTTCGTGTGCCACATTGCATTTGTTTATATCTCACTTTAAGCCAGCTAGTCCACATGCAATACTATCGCCTGACACGTCAGAGCCTCTCATCTGTATTCATGAAATGGTGTAACAATATATAAAAGATGCATGCATTTATACATGTGCAATTGTGCTATTAGATCTCCGCGATGGATCCTCTCTGTGTCAGTGTTGGGCTTCATCAGATGTGGTATCACTGGCCATGTACATGTATACGATCATATCAGTAATTAGACTTACACAGTTTAATAATTATAATAATAATAATTATAATAATTATAATTTAAATGCTGACAGGAATCGAAAATGTTTGGTCATTCACTCGTTGATAAGAGTTGAAAACAAAGATCATCGCCGCAAATTCAGCCCAAGTCATCATGATGACTATGTATCATGCAGGTATTCAAAATTTCAGAGTGATAAATGATTGGCTGTTGTATTTTATCTTTGCATTGTTGCTTCACAATGATACATGTATATAAATGGTATCTAATACTTCTCACACCTTTAAATCACATTGGATGACCTCCATTTTTGTCGAGGTCATGACTCTAAAAAGTTTGAAATATCCAACAGTTTGAGCCGTGGGGCCTGTCATGCCTTTAACAATAGGTGTTGTGGTGTGGTAGGAAGTTGCTGTCACTGCAGTTGGCTGTGAGTTTAAGTCTGGAGGTTTGTCCTGTGCTTGGCAAAGATCACTGGTTTACTCCAGGCACTCTGGTTTCCTCAATCACACAACTGAGTCAAGCCATAAACCTGACCTAGAATAATCTGACAGTTAGAGTGGAGGGTGTACTCAGGTTCCTTCAAATGCCACAGTCAGATTCTGATCTCTTTGCTCGATTGTTTGACACCATTTTATCAGCTCCAACAAACCAATAACAGCTTGAGGTCTGCGATCTTGACTTTTTTTCACAATTTAATTTAATTTGCGTGTGTTTTTTTTGTGTGATGTGTTTAATTTTCAGCTAGTTATGGAATTGGAAGAAAAAGTTTGTTGAAAACACGAGGATGAAAGCTGTTTGCATATGCCTGTATGTGTTAAAATTGAGACAAATGTTAAGTCTGGATTATTAGAAGTTCAGGCACATGTCCACAGAGGTTCACTCTTCACAAGGTAAAAACATTTGCCCATTACATTGAAGACTTTTTAACTTCAACAATGAACAAATTTACCATGAAACTGATCGTCCTCAAGGCTTTCACACACTAACAATACATGTACATGTATAAAGACAGCTAATTACATGCAAGTAGACTTCTGTGTCCTATCAAAATATACATCAAATCTAACGTAACACTAAAACAGTGTCATGTATTCTTGAAGTCTGGAAGGTAAACATACAAACTGGGATATAGCGCTGACTTTGCAATTGTCTGGACTGTGCTGGTAAATGATGTTACAGTAAATACCGATGCCATCAGAGATATCATGTTCATTTCATTTCTCAGATCAGAGCATATGACACTGCCTAGGGAATGGGATAAGTTTGAATTATTAATGTGTCTTGTCAAGATGTTTTAAAAAATGTTGTTTTCAAAACTGGAAAGCATTTGTTATTGTTGACCCCCCCCCCCCCCCCCCCCACACAAATGATCAATAAAATTATCAGAATCTGGTTAAATGTGCTATTTAGTCATGGACAAAATATTAGGGCATTTGCAGCCTTCAAGATTTTTTGCCGGAAATTTAAGGCTGCCTTGTTGGTTTAAACAATATTTTTTATTTCACATGAATGAAAGTGGATTGGCGAACAGGCGCAATGCCTATTTAAACACCGCTCCACAATACTGTGCAAAGTCTGAACAAAATTTGAAGGGGATTCAGTGCAGTGCAGTCACATTCAGATTAAACAACAAAATACCAAGAAAAAAAATGTATATATATGTATATAACACTAAATAAATGAAGTAAATAATATAAATAATTAAATTTATTTATTTATTTATTTATTTGAATGATGTTTTACGCCATACTCAAAAATATTTCACTTATAGTATGGCGGGATGGTGGGAAAAAATCGGGCAGAGGCAGACCATCTGCAGGTTGCTGACAGACCTTCCCCCATACGGGCGTACATTATTAAATTATAATTATACATGTATATTATGTACTGGTACATGTATATAGTATATCAGAATTCTGTTGTATGCCATTGAGCCGACTTCATAGACTGATTGGAACAAGTGCATATGTGTATATTATGTACAGGTGTATAGTATATCAGAATTCTGTTGTATGCCATTGAGCCGACTTCATAGACTGATTGGAACAAGTGCATACATGTATATTATGTACAGGTGTATAGTATATCAGAATTTTGTTGTATGCCATTGAGCCGACTTCATAGACTGATTGGAACAAGTGCATATGTGTATTCGAGCATTTACAAGTACACACACACATACACACATGTATGTATGCAGTATATACATGTATGTCTTAACCAACTATGCATCTTCAAATATCTTAGATCGAAAAATAATTTCTTGCATACAATGAAATAATGAAATATTTTCTTGGTCTGGTAGCACTAAACTGAAGAAGCTGGAAGATATCTGATTACATATGTGTGTATATATAAGTGAAAACTCGGGAAGAAACGCTGTGGGTTTTCCAGCAGGCATCCACATTTACAGATTGGGTAATCAGGAATGTGTCTTACGAATTTGTCAGCGTTAAGGTTACTTCAAGGCTGCCTTGTTGTACTTATATACACAGTGTTATGAATGCATTTTAAAGAAAGACACAGATTAGGAAGAAAAATCCATGTCTTTATTTAGCTTAATTGTATTATTGATACAGTCTGCACATAAGAAAATATGTTTTGATGTGATTATGGCATCTTTTCTTTACCATTTTCCTTTGGAGGTACGTGAAAAACAAAAAAAGCTCATTATCTGAATGAGTGGGACAACTCCAGGGATGCGTCCAAAATATGTAATTAAATTAATCTCGACAGAAAAAGTGCTTCATACACTGCTAGTGTATTCACATTGTGTTAAATGTGGACAGATATTGAATTACATTACATGGGGCAAATTCAGGGTGAGTTTTAAAATGTCGATCTGCTTAAGCCCGCATACATTTTTGGACATATACATCATTATTTTTATGCAACGACACACATGGCATTTTATTGTTAAGGGCTAGACAGTTTAAGATCAGTGACACTTGGCTGCCATTTTTCATGTGAGTGCTGAAATTTGAAAAATATGAAAATAAACAAATACCTTAAAGATCACAATTTTCGCCCACAAAAGTGCACTTTTGAAGGCAAATAAATGCCATGAAAGATAATTTTTAGTGCTACAGCATACATTCTGCTAGCGGGATATCATAATACCTTTCAGATCCAGATTTACATGTAACAAAATGAGTTACAATTGTAAGTTTGTCCGGGTGATCGAATTTATTGTCGTGTTGATTTTTGGTACAACATTTTGAGGGCCGTTGTTGATCAAGACAGGTAGAACTACATACAAGTTTTGGTGCACTTCTAGTCTGCCCGGAAGAGGTCAGTACAATGTAATTTGTAGTGTAATTTTATGGACATAATTAAATAATTAACATGCTTAAATTATATAGTCAACACTACTCATTTCGGAAAGCGTTGAGAGATTAAGGTCAGATTTAAGTAAGATCTGTAATAGGCTTTGTAATAGCAGCACTTGAAGATGGCCCCTTGAATCATGAGGGAATAATCAGTAGGCGTACTAAATGTCCTCATGTCATTTTGTATGAAACTCACCACCAGCAGGAATTCAGACTAGATTTTCTGCAGCCCGTTGTTCTTTCCAGCCTGTGCGATGAAGATTGTGCGTAAATCGGTGTCATCGTACACTAGTGTTACAGGAGAGTAATGGCCAACCAGTTTGCAACTAAATACCATTCATGCATGGAAAAAAGTACCCCGTTATGATCAGCAATCAGGAAAAGAGCACTGTAGCATGCAGTCAAATTTGGCTCTGAATACCAGAAAATACTCTTTTTTATTCTCTTTTCTTTGAAGTTAGTATATCGGATTCAACCCTATGATGGAAATGTTATTTGACAGCGTGTGCCAATCTTAAAGCTGAAACAATATCGTTGACACACTGAAACAGACCGTGTATTAATCTGCATTGACTGTGGACACACCAGATTTGGTTACAAATTTTCTGTGATGCTCATCGATATGTACATGTGTTTCCGTTTGATAAGCGATATGTGGACATGTATACGCATGCGGTTTGAGAAATTCAGTTCTATTTGGTCTGGATTGATGTGATGTACAGTGTGTGACAATGGGAATAGATGTACATTCTAGTCTGGTAAATTCCATTCTGTTTGGTCTGTATTGA
The DNA here is from genome assembly GCF_032854445.1 of Liolophura sinensis. NCBI lineage: Eukaryota > Metazoa > Mollusca > Polyplacophora > Chitonida > Chitonidae > Liolophura > Liolophura sinensis. The sequence continues at coordinate 3,851,350 of NC_088305.1, read as the reverse complement.
TGTGATGGACAGTATGTGACAATGGGAATAGGTGTACATTCTAGTCTGGTAAATTCCATTCTGTTTGGTCTGGATTGATGTGATGGACAGTATGTGACAATGGGAATAGATGTACATTCTAGTCTGGTAAATTCCATTCTGTTTGGTCTGGATTGATGTGATGTACAGTATGTGACAATGGGAATAGGTGTACATTGTAGTCTGGTAAATTCCATTCTGTTTGGTCTGTATTGATGTGATGGACAGTGTGTGACAATGGGAATAGATGTACATTCTAGTCTGGTAAATTCCATTCTGTTTGGTCTGGATTGATGTGATGTACAGTATGTGACAATGGGAATAGGTGTACATTGTAGTCTGGTAAATTCCATTCTGTTTGGTCTGTATTGATGTGATGGACAGTGTGTGACAATGGGAATAGATGTACATTCTAGTCTGGTAAATTCCATTCTGTTTGGTCTAGATTGATGTGATGGACAGTATGTGACAATTGGAATAGGTGTACATTCTAGTCTGGTAAATTCCATTCTGTTTGGTCTGTATTGATGTGATGGACAGTGTGTGACAATGGGAATAGGTGTACATTCTAGTCTGGTAAATTCCATTCTGTTTGGTCTGGATATGTGATGTACAGTATGTGACAATGGGAATAGATATACATTCTAGTCTGTTAAATTCCATTCTGTTTGGTCTGTATTGATGTGATGGACAGTGTGTGACAGTGGGAATAGGTGTACATTCTAGTCTGTTAAATTCCATTCTGTTTGGTCTGTATTGATGTGATGGACAGTGTGTGACAATGGGAATAGGTATACATTTTAGTCTGTTAAATTCCATTCTGTTTGGTCTGTATTGATGTGATGGACAGTATGTGACAATGGGAATAGGTGTACATTCTAGTCTGGTAAATTCCATTCTGTTTGGTCTGTATTGATGTGATGGACAGTGTGTGACAATGGGAATAGATGTACATTCTAGTCTGGTAAATTCCATTCTGTTTGGTCTGGATTGATGTGATGGACAGTGTGTGACAATGGGAATAGGTGTACATTCTAGTCTGGTAAATTCCATTCTGTTTGGTCTGGATTGATGTGATGGACAGTGTGTGACAATGGGAATAGGTGTACATTCTAGTCTGGTAAATTCCATTCTGTTTGGTCTGTATTGATGTGATGGACAGTGTGTGACAATGGGAATAGATGTACATTCTAGTCTGGTAAATTCCATTCTGTTTGGTCCGGATATGTGATGTACCGTATGTGACAGTGGGAATAGGTGTACATTCTAGTCTGGTAAATTCCATTCTGTTTGGTCTGGATTGATGTGATGGACAGTGTGTGACAATGGGAATAGATGTACATTCTAGTCTGGTAAATTCCATTCTGTTTGGTCTGTATTGATGTGATGTACAGTGTGTGACAATGGGAATAGGTGTACATTCTAGTCTGGTAAATTCCATTCTGTTTGGTCTGGATTTGTGATGTACAGTGTGTGACAATGGGAATAGATGTACATTCTAGTCTGTTAAATTCCATTCTGTTTGGTCTGTATTGATGTGATGTACAGTATGTGACAGTGGGAATAGGTGTACATTCTAGTCTGGTAAATTTCATTCTGTTTGGTCTGTATTGATGTGATGGACAGTGTGTGACAATGGGAATAGATGTACATTCTAGTCTGGTAAATTCCATTCTGTTTGGTCTGGATTGATGTGATGTACAGTATGTGACAATGGGAATAGATGTACATTCTAGTCTGGTAAATTCCATTCTGTTTGGTCTGTATTGATGTGATGGACAGTGTGTGACAATGGGAATAGGTGTACATTCTAATCTGGTAAATTCCATTCTGTTTGGTCTGGATATGTTATGTACAGTATGTGACAATGGGAATAGATATACATTCTAGTCTGGTAAATTCCATTCTGTTTGGTCTGGATATGTGATGTACAGTATGTGACAGTGGGAATAGGTGTACATTCTAGTCTGGTAAATTCCATTCTGTTTGGTCTGGATTGATGTGATGTACAGTATGTGACAATGGGAATAGGTGTACATTCTAGTCTGGTAAATTCCATTCTGTTTGGTCTGTATTGATGTGATGTACAGTGTGTGAGAATGGGAATAGATGTACATTCTAGTCTGGTAAATTCAGTTCTGTTTGGTCTGGATTGATGTGATGGACAGTGTGTGACAATGGGAATAGATGTACATTCTAGTCTGGTAAATTCCATTCTGTTTGGCCTGTATTGATGTGATGGACAGTGTGTGACAATGGGAATAGGTGTACATTCTAATCTGGTAAATTCCATTCTGTTTGGTCTGTATTGATGTGATGTACAGTGTGTGAGAATGGGAATAGATGTACATTCTAGTCTGGTAAATTCCATTCTGTTTGGTCTGGATTGATGTGATGTACAGTATGTGACAATGGGAATAGGTGTACATTCTAGTCTGGTAAATTCCATTCTGTTTGGTCTGGATTGATGTGATGTACAGTATGTGACAATGGGAATAGGTGTACATTCTAGTCTGGTAAATTCCATTCTGTTTGGTCTGTATTGATGTGATGGACAGTGTGTGACAATGGGAATAGGTGTACATTCTAATCTGGTAAATTCCATTCTGTTTGGTCTGGATATGTTATGTACAGTATGTGACAATGCGAATAGATATACATTCTAGTCTGGTAAATTCCATTCTGTTTGGTCTGGATATGTGATGTACAGTATGTGACAGTGGGAATAGGTGTACATTCTAGTCTGGTAAATTCCATTCTGTTTGGTCTGGATTGATGTGATGTACAGTATGTGACAATGGGAATAGGTGTGCATTCTAGTCTGGTAAATTCCATTCTGTTTGGTCTGGATTGATGTGATGTACAGTATGTGACAATGGGAATAGGTGTACATTCTAGTCTGGTAAATTCCATTCTGTTTGGTCTGGATTGATGTGATGGACAGTGTGTGACAATGGGAATAGATGTACATTCTAGTCTGGTAAATTCCATTCTGTTTGGTCTGTATTGATGTGATGTACAGTGTGTGAGAATGGGAATAGGTGTACATTCTAGTCTGCTAAATTCCATTCTGTTTGGTCTGTATTGATGTGATGTACAGTATGTGACAATGGGAATAGGTGTACATTCTAGTCTGCTAAATTCCATTCTGTTTGGTCTGTATTGATGTGATGTACAGTGTGTGAGAATGGGAATAGATGTACATTCTAGTCTGGTAAATTCCATTCTGTTTGGTCTGGATTGATGTGATGTACAGTGTGTGACAATGGGAATAGGTGTACATTCTAGTCTGGTAAATTTCATTCTGTTTGGTCGGGATTGATGTGATGGACAGTATGTGACAATGGGAATAGATGTACATTCTAGTCTGGTAAATTCCATTCTGTTTGGTCGGGATTGATGTGATGTACAGTATGTGACAATGGGAATAGATGTACATTCTAGTCTGGTAAATTCCATTCTGTTTGGTCTGTATTGATGTGATGTACAGTGTGTGACAATGGGAATAGGTGTACATTCTAGTCTGGTAAATTCCATTCTGTTTGGTCGGGATTGATGTGATGTACAGTATGTGACAATGGGAATAGATGTACATTCTAGTCTGCTAAATTCCATTCTGTTTGGTCTGTATTGATGTGATGTACAGTGTGTGAGAATGGGAATAGATGTACATTCTAGTCTGGTAAATTCCATTCTGTTTGGTCTGTATTGATGTGATGGACAGTGTGTGACAATGGGAATAGATGTACATTCTAGTCTGGTAAATTCCATTCTGTTTGGTCTGGATTGATGTGATGGACAGTATGTGACAATGGGAATAGATGTACATTCTAGTCTGGTAAATTCCATTCTGTTTGGTCTGGATTGATGTGATGGACAGTATGTGACAATGCGAATAGATATACATTCTAGTCTGGTAAATTCCATTCTGTTTGGTCTGGATATGTGATGTACAGTATGTGACAGTGGGAATAGGTGTACATTCTAGTCTGGTAAATTCCATTCTGTTTGGCCTGGATTGATGTGATGTACAGTATGTGACAATGGGAATAGGTGTGCATTCTAGTCTGGTAAATTCCATTCTGTTTAGTCTGCATTGATGTGATGGACAGTGTGTGACAATGGGAATAGGTGTACATTCTAGTCTGGTAAATTCATCTGATAATGACTGCGCTGCTGTATGCCAGCTAAAGTGTGACGTATTGTAATATCATGAGGAAGGAATTCCACACAGCGTGTCCAAAATTGTAATGGACTGTCACACAGCGTTTCCAGATCTGTAATGAACTGTCACACAGCATTTCCGGAACTGTAATGAAGTGTCACACAGCATTTCCAGAACTGTAATGAACTGTCACACAGCGTTTCCAGAACTGTAATGAACTGTCACACAGCGTTTCCAGAACGGTAATGAACAGTCACACAGCGTTTCCAGAACTCTAATGAACTGTCACACAGCATTTCCAGAACTGTAATGAACTGTCACACAGCGTTTCCAGAATGGTAATGAACAGTCACACAGCGTTTCCCGAACTGTAATGAACTGGTTTCAGTGTTTCCAAGCCAGTCGGCATGGCGATACACCTCGGAAGACGGCTGATATGTCAATATTATATCTATTCTGATTGAAAGTGAATGGATGTGATTTAAATAAAACTGTATTTGGTGTGTCATCAACATTGATACTGTTCTCTGTCGTACCAAAGTCACTATAGACATGACAAGTACATCATCTGTACTCCATGTACAGTCAGAGTAAATTAAGAGTGATCTGATGCTTTGGCGTCTACCGTTTGTGCTGATCGAAACTTTGGTGCTTTGGTGTCTACCCTTCGCGCTTATCGAAACTCTGGTGCTTTGACATCTACCCTTTGTACTGATCGAAAGCCAAACTTACGTGTACCAAGGATATTTTATTTGAAAGAAGTCTGAGTAAACAACGAACAGCAGATCTTAATTCTTTGTATGATGCATTGCATAAAGATCATTACATGAAGAAAGTACTAGATTAGTACACTTCTGGCTGTGTTATCACAGAATACTTCATGATCCCGGACCCAGGACGGTGTATTTATTGTCTTTGCCATTTTGATCACCGTGCATAATCTAAAACCATATCTTTATGAAGTATTATATGCTACACCTGCAGTACAACTTTATACTACAAACATGACAAACCAGGGAGAGCTGGATTTGAATACATCGTCTTGTTAGTTTAATAAAATAAAGGCTAATGTTCTTTTGTGAAGAACTTTATACTTGGCCATGACGACATTTGTTTCTTAAATATTAAATATGCTTCGGTGTGTTTTTCTTTTGACTTCATTTCTGAGTAATGGAATCACCCTGTTAAAAAATAGGCCATTTCGTCTGAAAAGAGTTGACGCTTTCTCAATGATGATAATTTACAGCTTCGTTGAGATGGGAGGATTTTTTGTTGTTATAAACATACTAAAGTTAAAGTGTATAAAATATTAATGTGTAAGACGGCTTGCCAGTGAGTCTTCATCAACCCTCTTTTCGATTATTGCATCAGTGCACTTTATATGGGCGTGTCAGGAAAGATACTGGCAAATTAAGATAAACTGGGCGTAAAGAAGCACTTTCGTGAGTTGTATGTCTCAAAGCAAGGGCAATTCAGTCCCAAGCTATCACGAACAGTCAGGATATGGTCTCTCAAATTAATGTTTATGTCTGATGAATATGACAAAGCACTCTAAAATTTCCAGTATACCTGTTATTGCTGGCGTTATTATACCCTGAATTCGTGGGCATGGGAATTGTATTTGTAGTGCTTTAAAGTATAGTTTGATAATACCTCATCTGAAGTATACACCCAGGATTGTCTTGAGGCAGGAATTCAGTTTTTTTCAAGTTTTTTCAAGTTGCTTAAAGATCATTTAAGTTTATAAAGAATTAACAATACCTTAAGTCCTCAACCGTTTTCACATGTGAAAGAGCAACTTTCAGTGCAGTTTATATACACATTTTTCATTAGACTTTGAAGACAAAACTACATGTACCTTGATTTATTTGCCTATCTCAGGGCTTCACAAAAGTATAATTTTATCAGTCAACACGGAATAATGCCCTCAGAATATGTTTATATAAACCCCTTGAAAACTCCTGGTTAATTTGAAGAAAACTTAAAGATCCTTTCACTGGAAGCTTTGTGATTGGTAATGAATAACTTCAAGGTTTTAAAAATTAAATTGAGGAATTGATCTTTTTTATCATCTTTTTTGGGCAGAGTGCATATACATGTACATGTCGTAAGTGTTTGAGACCGTACATTGGAAGGTCTGTTTCCCCTGGGTTTCCCCCTGGGGTTCTGCTGGGTTTCCTCCCACCATAATGCTGGCCGCCGTCGTATAAGTGAAATATTCTTGAGTAGGGCGCAGAGCACCAATCAAATAAATAAATAAATATGTCAGGAAAAATAATACTCTGGCAGACTGTGCTAAAATAAAACAGGTAGTGGGAGAAAATTCTGCAGTAGTGAATTTATGCATGGTAATTATAAACTCAAGAAGCAAAAACTTCAAATGAAGGTTATTTTTGAAATTCATCATGTTATTTTTTTTGCCTTGATATAAATGTACATGCTTATGATGTAGTATTTCATGCCAGTCTCATTCCTGTGCTGGAACATGGACATGCTATACTGCACATATTGTTTCTGAGTATTCTCAAACAAACATCATCAAATAAATAAATAAATACATATTGTTTTGAGAACCATAGTCAAGTTAATGCTCCTGAGTTTTCAATTTATTCTGCATCAAAGTTTAACCGTCGTGTAAAAAAGGCATACATTTTAAATTACTTCCAACATTTCTGTTTTTTGTGCAGTTTAGCCAGTGATGACCGATGATAAATGTGGCCAAAGGAGCAGTGCCGTATTTTGGAGGTCATTGTTTGAGACAAAAATGTAAATGATACATGTAACGATATTAAAGGCACTGATGCAAGGATGCATATTTCTGGAGTATTTACAGCTTTCAGCACATGTTACTGTACAGCTTGCAACTGATGTCAACCCACATGTGTTTCTGCATTCAGATGTTAATTGATGTTAATGCAGCAGAGAAAATTCAGCTGCAATTAGGCAGTAATTAAAACCGATGATTCTGCATACACTGGTGTGTTTTTGTGGGCGATTGTCGCTCATTTTCATCGAGGGATGGGTGTACATTCATATATCATCTATTATTTGTGGTGTAGGAGGCATGTTTATTTGCCTAGGTAATGATGGCCATGCATCAGGGGCCAAAATTAAACAGTCGTTTTAGAGTAAGCAGTGTAGCTCAGTTGGTGGAATTTAACATGTGAAAGTTAATTAATATTAACATTATTAGATTATTAATAATCTCATTACTGGATTATTAGTCAGAATTTCCCTCTGAAGATCTTATTTAGTCTTCACTTTCTTTTTAAACAGTTAACTAATACAGATTTACATTATACATATTTGTTGAATAATATCGCAACTGCAGCAAACTTCAGTTGAAAGAATAAGATAAGTATTGTAAAAAAATACTGAATTCGTACCTCAAACAAACATTAATTTATTATATACCTGGATAAGCATGGTTGCAAGTGCCACGTGGTGTACTTTGAACATTAAGAACAGGGAGCATTGGTGATGTGTTAACATGAAATAATTTGTTTTACATTTAAATACACGTAGGTAAAATTCAGTAAAGATTTTTAGTTAAAAGAACGGAAAAGGAATCATCATCTCAACACAAATCATCTTAGAGTATTAAAATATACTTCTGCTTGTAGATTTTTGCAGAGCCTACAGATGGTCATGGGTTCCCCCTTGGATGTACATGTAGGTGGACATGTAGTATCCAGGCTGAGAATTCAAAACTGTGAACCGAGCAGTAAATTTGAGTGAAGGCAACACTTCTGTGGCTTCAGCCAAAAATTCATACCACCAAGCTAAATGAATACACATCTGTTTTCATGAATGACAATTTACGTCATAGAGGACACAGTAAATGAAAGCCTGCAATCTCGTGTCCCGCCATCAACTTAATGTCTTCTTCATCAGCCCTTTCAATTCAATATTGATCTTATTGTGAGCCCTTTTTTTATGTGGGGAGGAGGGGGAAGGATGGGTTAAGACATCATCAACACCTCCGCATTCTCTTCAAATGTCAACCATAATAGAGGGAGCCAGTTTAATGACTTCTGTCATTATTCCAGAACATGTTCTGCGTTATCGCGATTAGACCAGCCATTTAATGGCAGAGTCCTTGTTTCCTACAGCCATAGCTGACTGTATGTGACTCTTGTATTTTATGTCATTGTTCTAGCCAGTATATTGATAATATGACAGCCACAACTAATGCCTAAAGCTATGACTGTTAGAGTATGTATTTGAATGTGAAGTTACTATATGGCCACTGATGGTACAGTGGCATAATCCACTGATGTTGAAGTGTATCCACTGATGTTGAAGTGTATTCACTGATGTTGAAGTGTATCCACTGATGTTACAATGGACATGGCTGTGTTGAGGAAGTTCATGTAATGTGTCTGCAACTGTGAAAACATATGTATCCAATGTTATGATTTATGATATTTGGACATTCGATTGTTTCCAGAAACATATTGGATGATCTCCCAGGAAGGGATTGTACTGATGTTATATGATGGTTTTAGCCATCATGCAGTTTCATTTATCATAATACATTATACAGTGCATCAAGGATGTCCAGTTCATCAGTGGAAACTGCTCAGGTAATGGGCTGTAATGTTAAATCGACCTGTGAAAGTATTTAGTTAATGTCAGCTCCTGATGTCCTGACAAATTTCACATTCGTTTTATTCCTCTGGAATGTCTCCCGCTGTGGATGAGTTTCAGTGGATTGAACTAGCTAGCCCATCATTCTTCCAACAGGTAATTTATGATTATGGGTCGGCCTGGTTGAACATTAATGACCTTGTCTACAGTCATCTTGTTCCTTTCATGGCCGAGAAACGTTCAGGGAGCAAGATGAAGATTAGCCATTTGATTGGACAAGCCAGACGGTTGAGATGAGACCCTGGTAACCATTGTGGCTGATTTTCCTCAATTTTGCATTGCACACCTGCCCATCGTAGAAACACTGGCCCAGCATTAAGGAGAGAAAAGGACCAACATGGGAAAGCTTTTGTTAGCCATGCTTGCTGTCTGTACAGCACTATAAAGCTTCCCCCGCTATATAGGGCCGATCAATATCGTAGCTGTTATCGTCTGCTGAAGGGGAGCCTTCGTCAAGCCGTGACCAGCCTACCACCCCTATTGGTTGTTCTGTCTTTGGGGAACCTTAGCTTGTCGATGGGGCAAAAATCAATGTTGTTTAAGTTGTACTTACTGGCACCGACAGAGATCTCCGCGCGCACACACACACATGGAGATTGCCTTTACACCCGATTGTTCGGGAGGAGAGTCTCGCCTTGGTCAAGGATTATAAATGGTGAATTTTTGTAGTCTGGCAGATGTGTGGGAAGATTGGACGTAAATATCTGAACATCACACCCAGAGGAAGAATCCTGTCAGGGGCCCCATTCCATTTATTCTCTGCTATGCCATTGTCCATATTTCTCTCCATTCATGGATTATTGAGAAAGCCTCAATCGGCTGCGTGAGTCTTCAGAAGTGCGTGTGACTGATGGCATGTAATGTGTGTAGGTGACAGGATCATTATGGACCCATGTATATATATATATATCTTTTATAGATTATAAAGATACATGTACAGAGCTACATGTAGACAAGGGTAGCCACATGTCTAGACTCACCTGCCATATGGGAACATGCACAGATATTGGGTATATATATATATATATATATATATATATATATATATATATATATATATATATATGTATATATACATGTGTATATATGTACACATTTATGTACACCAGAGATACTGGTATTTAACACTATCAATACATGTACATTCTAGACAGTATATAGGATATCTGCTGTACATATCTGTATATATCTATACATATATACAATGTATGTATGGACGCTTGGGTTTTCATTGTGTGATTGACCACTTTTCAGTCTTACGACGATAATGAATCATTAGTTATATGCACATATACTGTGTCTTCTTGTGGCAGGGCCGCCAAAATCCTGCCGGCACTGAAGTTACAACATCAAGCCAAAGACACTAGACATGTTGCCCCAGCCAAGCACACTATACTGACACAGGGACAACCAGTCTGGTTTCCATGTTCTAACCTCTCACGGTTGAGTGCCAAGCAAAGCAGCAAAAAGTAACATTTTTAAAGTTATTGGTGTGACTCGACCGGGGTTGGATTCCAGGTCGCGCGACTTGTAGCCTAGCTGTAACCATTAGGCCACCACTGTCATTTACATTACATGATAAATATTTATAAATACATGTATCAGTGTATGTGCATAATAAAATCATGATTCCAGGACACGCTATAAACTCAACAGTAAACCTCAAGCAAACAAAACAAAAGTGACATCCATGTATTTATAAATTGTGAGTATAATGTACATACGTACATGTCTGACAATGACCTAAAATCACCCCCACCCCACCCCAAACCCCCCCACCCCACATCGGCCCCCCTTCCCCACCCCCCACACCCAACACACACCCTCAAACGTATCTCAAAACACCATGTAGATTTAAGATCTATGACTGTGAGAATCAGGCAAAGAATCATCAAAACACCTTTCTGTTGAAAACATCAATGGAACTGTCAAAATGTGGCAAGCAAACCTGAAAACACCTTTGTATATAAAAGATGGGTGTAGCTGTCATAGTGTGGCTAACCAACCTCAAACCACTTTTGTATTAGAAAGATCAATGGAACTGTCACAGTGTGGCGAACAAACCTCAAAACACCTGTCATTAATGTAATGACCCAGCAGTCTGTCACCAGTGTGGTCGCTGTCAGTCCAGCTCATGCTGGCTTCCTCTCTGGTCCTATGTGGGAAGGTTTGCCAGCAACCTGCGGATGGTCGTGGGTTTCCCCCGGTGTCTTCCCACCATAATGCTGGCTCCCATCGTAAGTGAAATATTCTTGAGTACGGCATAAAACACCAATCGAACAAATAAATAAACTTAAATAAACTTATCCATTAAAACGATCAATGGGACTGTCAAAATGTGGCAAACAAAATACCTTTGTATTTAAAAGATTGGTGTAGCTGTCACAATGTTGCAAGCAAACCTCAAAACACCTGTGTATTTAAAAGATTGGTGTAGCTGTCACAATGTTGCAAGCAAACCTCAAAACACCTCTGTATTTAAAAGATTGGTGTAGCTGTCACAATGTTGCAAGCAAACCTCAAAACACCTTTGTATTTAAAAGATTGGTGTAGCTATCGCAGTGTGCCAAACAAACCTTAAAACAAATTTCTTTTAAAAAGATAAATTGGGCTGTCAGAACATGACGTGGCCAACAAACCTCAAAACACCTTTTCTAAGATCAGGGAAACTGTCCAAATCAGAGAAAATGTGTAACTTGATAATCTTGGGCGAAATTTTAGGTCATTGTAAGCTAGGTTTGGTTTTCCCCAGGAGCATAATGGTGTTGTAAGTGTATACCTTGATGCTATCATGAATTGAAGGTTATTGCATGTCAAATGATGTTGCCATCCTTAAGTGGGAAGGTCTGCCAGCAACGTGTGGATAGTCATGGGTTTCCCCTGGGCTCTCCCTGGTTTTCTCCCACGATAATGCTGGCCGCCGTCATATAAGTGAAATGTTCTTGAGTACAGCATGAAACATCAATGAAATAAATAAATAAATAGATAAAATATTCGTCATTATCACATAACTGCTGTGAATTGCTTTTCCTAAGGGCAGATGCAGTAGCGTCATCTTGCCTGATTCCATGGATTCTGTATTACGGGCTTTTGTCGGCCACACAGGCCACATGATTTCCCCTCATAATGCATGAAAAGCCAGTCCGCACGTAGCTCAGATTCTGTGAGTTCTGTAGCCTTCAGGTACAGCGTAGGGGATGCTATCTTAAAATTCATTTGTCAGGCAACAACCTTCATTTAGCGCAAGTATTTGGTGCTAATTATACAGGCACACCTGCAAATTGCCGTTATTCTTACATAACTCTGTGGAGATTCAATCTGCTGATAATTGGTTTCCCTAAGGGCAGGTGCAGTAGCATTCATAGCAATCATTGGTGTGAGAAGTGAACAGCAAGGATAATATGTACATAGACATATGTTATCAAGCTGAAGTTTTGCCAGCGTCAGGAAGGGGGCCTCGGTGGCGTAGTGTTTAGCATGCTGGTGCAGTGCTATATGACACAGATGGCTCTCACCAAAGCAGTCACTGAGATCAAGTTACCTCACTCTGGCTTTCTCACCAGGTGTACATGAGAAGGTCTGTCAGCAACCTGCGGATGGTCATGGTTTACCTCAGGCTGTGCCTGCCTGCTTTCCTTATGTGATAATGCTGGTTGCAGTCACATATTAAAGTGACATTCCTGAGTACAGCCTACAACACCAATCAAATAAATAAATAAATCGCCAAGAAACCAGAAGACAAAGAAAGAAGTTCCAGAAGACTTTTATATAGTCACATAAAACAACAACAACAACAACCACAACAACGACGCACGGAACATATGCGGTTACAACATCACACACAGAGGAACTGAGGCACAATATGCACTTTACAACAGTGAAGTCGAATGTCATGGTTTGACAACAGTGAAGTCGAATGTCATGGTTTGACAACAGTTAAGTCGAATGTCATGGTTTGACAACAGTAAAGTCGAATGTCATGGTTTGACAACAGTGAAGTCGAATGTCATGGTTTGACAACAGTGAAGTCGAAGGTCATGGTTTGACAACAATAAAGTCGAATGTCATGGCTCGACAACAATAAAGTGGAAAGTCATGGTTTGATAACATTGAAGTTGAACATCATTTTTTGACAACAATCAGAAAAGAAAATTGGAAACATTATTTAAAGGCAGCCCAAACAAAATTGGCCTATTAGAATAGATTGATAGATAAAGAAAAAATGTACTGAAGAATATTACACTTATACGCCGGCAGAAGCCAGCATTATAGTGGGAATAAAAAGTGTTGATTGCAATATGTTGTTTGTTCAGGCAGTGTTAAGGTAATAGGTTTTGTGTTGTACAGTGCAGATTTGCCTTGAACGGTGAGGGCTTGGGTAGGAGGCTGTGATCTGCAATATGCCTGGCACATTCACCTGCTAGCTAGTGGACTAAGAAGTGGGAAAATAAGGAGCCATTGAGGGGTCTCTTGATAGCCGGGCTGGCTGTCAAGCAATTTTTCGCCTGCAGGTGGAACTGTGACTGAGGCAGTGGATGACCGTTCCTTGTCTACTGTGCCCCGGGGCATTCGTACTCATTTTACCGTGCTCACTTTCTCAGTAGATGTATAAAGTTTACCCGAAAATCATCTATCTGTCTGAGTCTGTCTGTCAGTTTAAACAAGCCCTGTAAGCTCTCCACCTTCCCCCTGGTATATTGGACTGCCCAAACCACTCCCAAGATCTTGTCACTGTCATATGTAGCTGAGATCTTCAAGATTGAATTGTGTGATGCCAGTAGTTAATTCTCCTTCAGATACATGAATCATATGATTGTGATGAGCGCAATGACCCATGATCTCTCACCAATGTGTTCACTGTGAGTTCAAGTCCAGCTCGTGTTGACTTCTTTTGTGGTCGTTGTAAGGTCTGTCTGCATCCTGCGGATGGTCGTGGGTTTATCCCTCTGCCGAAGGTTTTCTCTCACCATAATGCTGCCCGCCATCGTAGAAGTAATGTATTCTTTAGTGTGACGCAGTGACCATTATAATGGGCGAAATGTCAGACAAATGTCAGTCAGTAGCTGCCTCTGTAACTGACCATCTGTTCTTGTCCCTGTAACTGATCACCTGTAGCTGCCACTGTAACTGACCACCTGTTCTTGTCCCTGTTACTGACTACCTGTACTTGTCCTGTAACTGACCACCTGTTCTTGTCTCTGTAAGTGATCATCTATTCTTGTGCCTGTAACTGACCACCTGTATACATGTCCCTGTAACTGACCATCTGTACTTATGCCTGTAACTGACCACCTACTCCTGTGCCTGTAACTGACCACCTGTACTTGTCCCTGTAACTGACCATCTGTTCTTGTGGCTGTAACTGACCACTTGTAGTTGCCCTTGTAACTGACCATCTGTTCTTGCGCCTGTAACTGACTATCTGTTCTTGTCCCTGTAACTGACCACCTGTATACATGTTCCTGTGGCTGACCACCAGTACAGTACCTGCCCCTTTAACAGACTACCTGTTCTTGTCGCTGTAACTGACTACCTGTAGTTGCCACTGTAACTGACCACCCGTTCTTGTCCCTGTAACTGACCATCTGTTCTTGTCCCTGTAACTGACCACCTGTACTTGTCCTGTAACTGACCACCTGTATACTTGTCCCTGTAACTGACCATGGGTTCTTGTTGCTGTAACTGGCCACTTGTAGTTGCTTCTGTAACTGACCATCTGTCCTTGTGCCTGTAACTGACCACCTGTATACTTGTCCCTGTAACTGACCACCTATACTTGTCCCTGTAACTGACCATCTGTTCTTGTCCCTGTACCTGACCACCTGTATACTTGTCCCTGTAACTGACCATGGGTTCTTGTTGCTGTAACTGGCCACTTGTAGTTGCTTCTGTAACTGACCATCTGTCCTTGTGCCTGTAACTGACCACCTGTATACTTGTCCCTGTAACTGACCACCTATACTTGTCCCTGTAACTGACCATCTGTTCTTGTCCCTGTTACTGACCACCTGTATACTTGTCCCTGTAACTGACCACCTATGCTTGTCCCTGTAACTGACCATCTGTTCTTGTCCCTGTACCTGACCACCTGTACACCTGTATATAATTAGCAGATATAAGCCTTTATGGAGAAAGCTCTAATAAATCCTCTTAGAACACAGAAAGTTCCAGTGTATAATCTCTGTTTGTGTTTCACGTATCAAAGACGTCACAGGAGAAGCAGACCATCATGCTTATCCCGCCCACACAGCCTAACGTTCTTCTGTCGTCCACCTCTGATACTGATTGGAGCGCTATTTTTCGACCCCGTCAGAGCGTCGTAGAAATTTGGGCAGTTTTATTGATCCGCGGACTAGCCCACAAGTAGAGGAATTACTGCAGAAAGGGAATTCATTTCCTCACCGTAATTTGCTCTTCACAGACATTTATCCCTATTATTAAGACACAGGGAGAGAAGGGAGATGATCTGTTGGCTTCAAGGAGCCCAGTGAAGTGTAATGTAAAATCGGAGGCAACAGGGCTGCATACAGGCCTTTGTGTCAGAATGTACACGTATCTATAGCAGCACCCAATTTAGAGCTCATGAAGAAATGCTGTAAAAAGAAAAAAAAAAACAGTTCATGTATGCTCAAATAAAAAAAAAATCCAGAAAAAATGTAAACGTTACTATAAACATTATTGTTTTACTGTAAAGTATTAAAACGACCTGAAATTGGATAAATCTGTGATGTGATTGGAATTACATGTATGTGCAAGTCGTCTTTGTGAGATGGTCTGGGCTCAGTTGAGGTGATCATCTTTATATATTTTAAGTACTTAAAAATGTGTGAGAGAGTTAAAAATGGCCAAACATACTGACCCCTGTATGATACTCCCTCGACTCGGATTATTTCAAGCTTCATAGTAAGTTATTACTGCACTTAGATCCGTTTGAAGAGGTGACGAGTGGAGAATTGTCAAATAGCACATCTGAAATTAGAAATCCACGCTTTGCATTGGACACGGATTGCGCTGTGAACGCAAAACCAAACCAAACCAAACCAAAGCTCTGATAGAATCGGATCAATAAGATATAGCTTTGTGTTGATGGTCAAGCTTGTTCCTGGTGACCAGTATCTCCATGGAGACCATGATCCCACCTAGTCAATACACAAACAAGGCTGTGGGTCATTTCAACTGAGCTGAGCCAAACAGGATAAACAATGTGATAATGAAGACACCACAGAACTGCAGCAGTGGTAGCTGTCATGCTATCTTTAATAGCTCTGGCAAATCAAGTTACTTCACCTGTCTTTCCATTCTTTGCTACCTGGAATTATAGCTTGTACTACTGTCCGTTTTCCACTTATGTTCTCTCAACTCTGTCATATGATTTATTTAATATTGGTATACATACACATTATTTTTTATCATAAATCGTGCTCACGACATAAGTGACCAATAGGAATACACGATTATATCGTGCACAAAAGGTCTTTGTTAAGTCATGTGCACGAGATCTTTGCTAAGTGAAGCGTCCAAGATCTTTGTTAAGATCTTGCATATACAGAAGTGTATGGTCCCATCATATACATGTGCATGTACAGAAGGGTATAGTCCCATGATGTACATGTGCATGTGTATATACAGAAGTGTATAGTCCCATGATATACATGTGCATGTGTATATACAGAAGTGTATAGTCCCATGATATACATGTGCATGTGTATATACAGAAGTGTATAGTCCCATGATATACATGTGCATGTGTATATACAGAAGTGTATAGCCCATGATATACATGTGCATGTGTATATACAGAAGTGTATAGTCCCATGATATACATGTGCATGTGTATATACAGAAGTGTATAGTCCCATGATATACATGTGCATGTGTATATACAGAAGTGTATAGTCCTATGATCTGCATGTGCATATACAGAAGAGTATAGTCCCATGATATACATGTATATATACAGAAGTGTATAGTCCCATGATATACATGTATATATACAGTAGTGTATAGTCCCATGATATACATGTATATATACAGAAGTGTATAGTCCCATGATATACATGTATATATACAGAAGCGTATAGTCCCATGATCTGCATGTGCATATACAGAAGAGTATAGTCCCATGATATACATGTATATATACAGAAGTGTATAGTCCCATGATATACATGTATATATACAGAAGCGTATAGTCCCATGATCTGCATGTGCATATACAGAAGTGTATAGTCCCATGATCTGCATGTGCATATACAGAAGTGTATAGTCCCATGATCTGCATGTGCATATACAGAAGTGTATAGTCCCATGATATACATGTATATATACAGAAGTGTATAGTCCCATGATATACATGTGCATATACAGAAGTGTATAGTCCCATGATATACATGTATATATACAGAAGTGTATAGTCCCATGATATACATATACAGAAGTGTATAGTGCCATGATATACATGTGCATATACAGAAGTGTATAGTCCCATGATATACATGTATATATACAGAAGTGTATAGTCCCATGTATCTCTGAAAGTGGAGATGAAATATCAGTATTAATATTGATTGGTTATTTATTGTTTATTTGTACAGCTACATATATATGCATGTACATGTATGTTGGTTCTGATGCAAAAATGTGTACTTAATACTGTAACTCACTTTGTTGTTTTTTTGTTTTACCTTTAGGTTGTCTCTTCACCACAAGGATATGTGGGCCTGGTCAAGAGTGCGTTGATGGTAAGTTCACCTGTACATCCCATATAACAGACAATTAGGTGTTACATGTGACAAGCAGACAGGTGCTCATGGTGTTGTGTCTCAGAGTAGGTCTTGGTCACCCACCTTGCTGGCTGAGGATTTATGTTATATTTCACACTTTTTGTTTGTTCCACAAATTGTGGTTATTCTGAGTGTCAGTTGATTATGTGTGCTCTCTGTACTAAGTTATCCTGAGTGTCAGTTGATTATGCGTGCTCTCTATACTAAGTTATCCTGAGTGTCAGTTGATTATGCGTGCTCTCTATACTAAGGTATCCTGAGTGTCAGTTGATTATGCGTGCTCTCTATACTAAGTTATCCTGAGTGTCAGTTGATTATGCGTGCTCTCTATACTAAGTTATCCTGAGTGTCAGTTGATTATGCGTGCTCTCTATACTAAGTTATCCTGAGTGTCAGTTGATTATGCGTGCTCTCTATACTAAGTTATCCTGAGTGTCAGTTGATCATGCGTGCTCTCTATACTAAGTTATCCTGAGTGTCAGTTGATTATGCGTGCTCTCTATAGTAAGTTATTCTGAGTGTCAGTTGATTATGCGGGCTCTCTATACTAAGTTATCCTGAGTGTCAGTTGATTATGCGTGCTCTCTATACTAAGTTATCCTGAGTGTCAGTTGATTATGCGTGCTCTCTATACTAAGTTATCCTGAGTGTCAGTTGATTATGCGTGCTCTCTATACTAAGTTATCCTGAGTGTCAGTTGATTATGCGTGCTCTCTATACTAAGTTATTCTGAGTGTCAGTTGATTATGCGTGCTCTCTATACTAAGTTATTCTGAGTGTCAGTTGATTATGCGTGCTCTCTATAGTAAGTTATTCTGAGTGTCAGTTGATCATGCGTGCTCTCTATACTAAGTTATTCTATCAGTTGATTATGCGTGCTCTCTATACTAAGTTATCCTGAGTGTCATTTGATCATGCGTGCTCTCTATACTAAGTTATCCTGAGTGTCAGTTGATCATGCGTGCTCTCTATACTAAGTTATCCTGAGTGTCAGTTGATCATGCGTGCTCTCTATACTAAGTTATCCTGAGTGTCAGTTGATCATGCGTGCTCTCTATACTAAGGTAAATTTAATTCAGATGTTTACATCTTGGAGAAATCCTGTATTCATGAGTATTTTTTATAGTTTTATAGATTGTATAGGGGCAGATGTTTGGCCCCCTTCCCAATGGTGTTTCCCAATTATGCAGCCACAAATGTCCCAATGGGTATTGATTTCCCAAAGTATACACTTATCAGATAAATAATGTGTGCATATATAAGGTATACTATGTTGTATGCACATGTATGATATGTTGTATACACATGTATGATACATTGTGTACACATGTATGATACATTGTGTACACATGTATGATGTATTGTGTACACATGTATGATACATTGTGTACACATGTATGATGTATTGTGTACACATGTATGATACATTGTGTACACATGTATGATGTATTGTGTATGCATAAATGATGCGTTGTGTACACATGGATAATATGTTTTGTTACTTTGATGATATGTTGTGTACACATGGATGATATGTTGTGTACACATGGATGATGCGTTGTGTACACATGTATGATGCGTTGTGTACACATGTACGATGGGTTGTGTACACATGTACGATATGTTGTGTACACATGTATGATGCGTTGTGTACGCATGTACGATGGGTTATGTACACATGTACGATGGGTTGTGTACACATGGATGATGCATTGTGTACACATGGATGATGCATTGTGTACACATGGATGATGCATTGTGTACACATTGATGATGCGTTGTGTACACATGGATGATGCATTGTGTACACATGGATGATGCATTGTGTACACATTGATGATGCGTTGTGTACACATGGATGATGCATTGTGTACACATGGATGATGCATTGTGTACACATGGATGATGCATTGTGTACACATGGATGATGCATTGTGTACACATTGATGATGCGTTGTGTACACATGTACGATATGTTGTGTACACATGTATGATGCGTTGTGTACACATGTACGATGGGTTATGTACACATGTACGATGCGTTGTGTACACATGTACGATGGGTTGTGTACACATGGATGATGCGTTGGCATGCATGGTCCCATTGTAGTAATCTGATCAGATGGGATAAGACTCATTTGCGATCGCTGCATTGGATGAATGGATAATTCGTCTCAAATATGCAAAATTAATGACAGGGAATTAGCCAAGCAGCAGTCACAGCATGCCTGCTGCTGATTTCATTGGCTGTATTAAAGTTTTACATGTACTTAGTGTCAATTTGGCATTCACATAAAATAGACAATATATCATTTAGACACAGTCCTTTAAACTTACATACATGTTGATATACATTTACATGGATGAAGGCATTGTTAGGTTTGTCGTTAATGTTGATGCAAGCATCACTTTACCCTGATCCTGTATGAGTGTGCATGAGTGTTTCCATGTCATATGGTTGTAAACCATGGGGTGAGCCGGAAATGTGAAAATGGCTGGCGAAACATCCCTTTTTGAGGCTATTTTGTCATAACAGGGTGTCCCGATTTTATTTTCTCCTATATGTATCTCTCCCATGTTAGAAGTGCTGAAAACAGGGCGTCCATATACATGTAGCACCAATTCAGTACATGATAGTAGCTGGCTAATTTCCCATAGTGGAAACATAGAAATCAAACATAGAATGGATGTACATAGTACATGGATGAAGTTAACAGATCTAGGATAATTAGAGGCAAATTCCAGGTTTATTCTTTTCAAAAACCAAAAACTAAGAAAATGTTCTGATGTCAGAAATTAGTACAGTTAACAAAACACACTGGTTTATTGTTTTGGCACCAATTTACATGTACAAAACACATTGTGCCGTATCTACTAGTACACTTGCACCAGGCATCTACCGTTTCACTACTGTCCCTCTGATCTCAGAGTGCCACCAGTTGCTGCCTCCTTCCAGTGTTCCATATCACAGGCCCACTACAGACACACCAGTAGTGCAGCTTTGAGCACACTAAGGGCACGCTTAGGGCGGCTGCCTATTAGATTAACTGCTGAGCATTTTACCAATAAAGTGTTACATGTAGGTATAAATTTATACCTTACAATAGTCGTGAGCAGAGGTTTGCCATTTTCAGCATGCTTGTACCTACGTCGTGTGATAGTAAGTAAGCAAATTGCCGATTTCTTTCGTTTTACTTAAACTAGTGTCATTGTTGATTTAAATATTAAACTGCTATGAGTTAGCAACTGAAATGACTGTCAAAACATAGAGTGAGCTGAGGCTAAAGGGTTTGTTTGATTCTCAATTCCACTACAGGGCTCTTCCAGGTCTTGAACTGGAGATGTCTAGATTGCACCATCACTGTTCAGTGGCCATGGTGACAATAAAGGGTTCATGCTCGTGTTTATGCAGTGATGCATTCATTGAAGACATCTTGTCTAGCACCATGTGTATATCTGTTTGTTACACCTAGTAAAGTTGGCAAAGCTTTGGTTTACCCGGGCACTCCATTGTCCTTTACCAAGAAATCTGACTGCTGCAGCTTCTTGAGTGTGGCATTAAAAAAAAAGATCAAATAAATAAGTGAATATTCGGTTTAAGGTTTGCCTGTTAAAACTACATGCAGACATAAATTTATCTGCATGCCCTGTCCACTAATGGGCGATACAGTCACAAGGGTTTCGAAAATGGCTAGTGAGGACTTCATGTATACTGATACACAAAGAGAGAATTAGAAGAAGAGCTTGCAGATTATCATTAATCTGTAATAGTGCTGACTCAGCAGTTGTAAGTACTCTAGCAGCAATCAGATTAATGGGGCGCCTTGTAGTAAGTGTACATCGGGTTACAGCCTGTGTCACAAGTACACAACAGACCTCCAATTGCTCTAGTTACCACGATCTGCTCGAAGTGCAAAAATGCTGATCACGGAGAGGAGAAACAAACAAGATTAGCCCGAGGATACTAACCCCCTTCCCCCCCACAAGGGACTAATCAGCAACAGGACAGCTCTGTGGGAAATGACTGAGCTCTAAATACGGCTTCACTGCTGGTAATTTAGTTCTATATCGGTTTGCCAGCTTGCTCAGCTCGGGAATGGATTGTTGCAAATTTTGTTTGGCTGTTATGTCTGTAAACTGCGGCATTGTAGAACACTGACAGGAAATGATTTGTACAGATAGCCAGGTGATTGGTGCCTGGTGACTGATCACGCTTGTGATTGGTTGTGATTCTCGGCTCGTTACCATGGCGATCTGAACAGGTATACACTGTCGAGATTTTAATACCCGGACAGACCTGTGAGAATTTTGTTCATTAGTTTGGATTATGGCCCCAAAATTGATGGTTATGGTAGATTCTTGTATTTGTAAAGCGTTTTCCTGTGTTATAAATGTAATGCTGCTACAGGCATGCAGTCAAATTGTTTTGTAATTAAATAAAATCTCATAAAAAAAACACCTTGAAATATGAATACTATTAGATATAAGTAATATGCCATGACAAATTCCATTGATGGGAACAGTGGGTGGATGAAATATCTGCAAAACAGCAAAAGCCAGTCAGAGAAATGCTGAAACTGTGGATGGATGAATTAGGTGTAGAACAGTGAAAGCCAGTCAGAGAAATGCTGAAACAGTGGGTAAATTATGTGTAGAACAATGAAAGCTAGTCAGAAAAATGATGAAACAGTGGCTGGAAAAATTAGGTGTTGAAAAGTGAAAGCCAGTGAGAGAAATGATGAAACAGTGGGTGGATGAAGTACATGTAGAACAATGAAAGCTAGGAGGCAGGAGGGGAAGCCAACATGAGCTGGGCTTGAAGTCACTGCGACCGCATTGGAGAGAGGCTCCTGGGTTAATACACCACGCTCACCGTCTATCCACCTCAGCCACGGAGGTGCTTTATAAAAAATTAGCAGAAGCTTTGAATACATGTAGATTTGTTACATAGGAATTGTTACATAGGAATTGTTACACTGACTATATTTCCTTACATTTCCAAAAATTCACATGTCTTTCAACACTAATGAACATAGGTGTGGGAACCAGTAAGCTAGGAGGTGGGCCTTGAAATTATAGTGAGCAGCTATCCCCCCCCCCCCCCATCCCATGAAATAATATTTTTTTCTATAGACCAAATGACATTAACTGAGTGGTTTGAATGTACCTGTTATCCTGGATTTATCCTATTTTTTCCCTTCAGAAATCAATTGAATTGTGTCTCTAGTGCTATAAATGCCCCTGTACCCTTGTCTGATGGGCTGGGTTACTACTTCTGGTGCCTCGCCCTGCCGCACCCCACCCCACCCCCCCCCCCCCTCCAAATTTTAGAAAAAGTACCAGCACTCCTGGTGAAAAAGCAGGCTTTGAATGTACATACTTGTATACATTTATGTACATATTGATCATACCTTGACAGCTAGATTCTACTTATTACAAATCAGCTCAACATACTTCCGTTCCTGGATTGAATTTGATTCAATTTAGCATCGTAATGTTACTCCTGTCACAAGAACCAAGGCGTAATATCACCACCCATTTGAGGAACAAGACCGCTTGCTGAAGTTTTTGTCATGGGAAGGGAGATAATCAGCATCTTTATACTCAGGCGTGCATACTGTAGCTTGGAGAGTTCTCCCCCTGTCTAATCATATCACAGCACTGCTGTGCATCTCATTCCAGAGTAGTCTCCCTTGTTTTAGAAGGGGCTATTGGTGAGACAGTGTGGACAGGTGTGGAATTTTCTATCGAAGAAGAAGAAAAAATTTTTTTTTCTGTACCCAGCATTGATAAACATGTATGTTTAGGTTATGAGAAAATGTTTATGAACAAATTCAGTGTTTGTTGAATAATTCCCCTGCCCTTCACCCCCCTGCCCCATCCAATTTTTTGCTTGTAAATTATTTAACACTGTATTGAGTGTTTCATGTATGGAACTATTGAAAGTCACAGGTTTCTGTCAAAATTTCACACAGACATACATGTACCACATATAAATGTATATACTGAAGTGTGTGAACTAAACGCTCCATACAAATATGCCAGACTTTCACAGATGTCAAATGTCAAATCCTTAGAGAAACACATGTCAAATCCTTATACACACCTGCCAAATCCTTACAGACACACATGTCAAATCCATACAGAAACGCATGTCAAATCCTTAGAGAAACGCATGTCAAATCCTTACAGGCACACATGTCAAATTCTTACAGACACACATGTCAAACCCTTACAGACTCACCTGCCAAATCCTTACAGACTCACCTGCCAAATCCTTACAGACGCATGTCAAATTTTTACAGACTCAACTGCCAAATCCTTACACTCACCTGCCAAATCCTTACAGACTCATGTCAAATCCGTACATACTCACCTACCAAATCCTTACAGACTCACCTGCCAAATCCTTACAGACAAACATGCCAAACTTATACAGGCTGACCAACCAAATGCTTACAGATGCACATGCCACACGTGCAAAATCCTTACACACACACATGCCAAATCCTAGCTTACAAACACACGCCAAATCCTAGTTTGCACACATACATGCCAAATCCTAGCTTACAGACGCACTTGCCAAATCCTTACAGCCACTAAATCCTAACTTACAGACACACATGCCAAATCCTAACTTACACACATACATGCCAAATCCTAGCTTACAGACGCACTTGCCAAATCCTAGCTTACAGACGCACTTGCCAAATCCTTACAGCCACTAAATCCTGACTTACAGATACACATGCCACACATACAAAATCCTTACACACACACATGCCAAATCCTAGCTTACAAACACTTGCCAAATCCTAGTTTGCACACACACATGCCAAATCCTAGCTTACAGACGCACTTGCCAAATCCTTACAGCCACTAAATCCTAACTTACAGACACACATGCCAAATCCTAACTTACACACATACATGCCAAATTGTAGCTTAAAGACGCACATGCCAAATCCTTGAACATGTAATTGTAAAATTGAAAGTTATTAAATTACAATTTTGTGTTAAAATGCCAGTATTAATGACCTTTTTTCCTTGAAAATCATGACGATTAACCCATGCAGAAGCTTGCGTTTTCTTTGTGTTTTCAGTCTTAATTATATTGAACATGAACCGGGAGAAATGCGGTAAATAAAACCGTGCCCTGTGCCAATCATCTGTGAAGAGCCTCTGGTATATATGGACTGTATCTGTGGTTAGCGAAATATTGCTGAACAATGACACAGGAGCCTTTCACTAATGGGATTGCTGTGAGTTCAAATCCAGATCGTGCTGACTTCCTCTATGGTTGTATGAAAGTTAGAAGGTTTGCCAGATACCAGTGGATCTATGATCGTTGGTTTCCTCCGAACCTGATTTCCTCCGGTTATAATGCTGCATGGCCACAATCATAGAAGGGAAATATTCTTGAGTATAGTGTAAAACTCCAATCAGTAGAATAATTAAATATTATTGTGTTAACACTAATTAATTTCACTGCACGTACAGGAGCAGCGCACGTGTGAAGTGGTGACCTAAACAGTACTGCACAGAAGAGATGTGGTATTTATGCATGCTTTAAAGCGAGGCAGCTTCATGCATTGATTAAAGCCGTCTCACAGACCTCTCTCCAAGAACCTTAATCACATCAGCGTTTGGCACAAGCCAGCTGAACATTTGAATGGCACCAATATTTAAAAGTGTTCGAGTTCTGCGGCCCTGTGGGCATTTCTCAGAGATGTGAGGGGTGTGGGAGGGGTGTTTGTTGTGGGTTTTGAGAGTGAGGAGAGAGGAAAGAGGAATATTCCCTGCTGTAATGATATAGGAAGTATAAACAAGAGGGAACACAGTGATCATAAAAGAGTTGGATATTTCCTTCGTGTAATTTGACGTACTTAGAGAGCCCAGGCCTACATTGAAAGAGCTTCTGAACAGTTTATATGGTTCAGCTAGCCTCTAACCGAAATCCTAGCACATGAAGTTATTCGATTTCTCGTGAGATTCCTTAGCAGTTCTCTGTAATTCCAGCCCAGTGATTCTTACAAAGTAGTTTTCAATTGAAGCGCTTTAGAATTAGAGCCAGGGAAGGGCGGATGTGGAATTATCTGCCCATGGATTTTTCTTTCCGCATATTTCCTGAGGGCACTGATCAATATGGCTGCCGAGGGCAATCCTTTTAACGCCGGGAAGGTGTGAAATGGGCGCAAGCCGAACCGCTGAGAGATACCACTGTGCTCCACTTCCTTCTGCTTTGGGCTTCTAATTACAGGGAAAAATGATGATATTGGGTAATGCAGTGGAAATGGATCCCCTGTTCGCTTATCGCCTGAGGGAAGCTTTAATGAAATAGCAAGAACCCATTCCCCCCTCCTCCAAGGTAAAACCTCTTGCTCAAACCAGCCGACTGAAAAATTTCTCAAGGAAAAATAGGGATGCTAAAAAGATGAGATTCGATGACGAATCTGAAGGTCAGTCAGCCATGTTAAAGCGCTGAGAGAAAATCCTAACTGGTATTTAGTTGAGAAGGGCTCTGGCAGTTGTAGAGATGCAAGACTGAACTCTATATAAATACGGGTACAAACAAGTGTTTTGTACGTGAATATTCAAACATGTAGGTATATATATATATATATATATATGTTCATGTATGGACGAGTGGCACATCTGTTTATACTGCTGATTTCTGTTCATTTGTTCATTTATGGAGATTTAAAGTAAAGGTATTCCTCTATAAAGATTTTAATTTTGGACTAAAATTATTTGGAGTGAATTGTAACTCCATGCGGCCAGTGTTTGACATCTAGTTTTCATTGTGTGATGGCTAGTGTTCATTGTGTGACAGTTAGTGTTCATTGTGTGACAGCAAGTGTTCATTGTGTGACAGCTTTTATTTGTTGTGCTCTGACCTAATGTACATGTAGATGTTCATTGTGTAACAATGTCTGTTGTGTGACAGTGTCCATTGTGTAACAATGTCTGTTGTGTGACAGTGTCCATTGTGTAACAATGTCTGTTGTGTGACAGTGTCCATTGAAATATATGCATGTCAGCTTGTACATCCCTTGACTTGAGTATGGCTTGTTCTGATTGTTCAGTTTAATTAATTTTCACAACTTGGACGATTGACTATACCCTTTTTGTAATGTATGATAATCAGAACTCCGGCGTGGGATGGTCTTCCATCAACCTGCGGATGGTTGTGTGTTTGCCATAGGCTCTGCCCGATTTCCTCCACCATAATGCTGGCTGCCGTCGTATATGTGAAATATTCTTGAGTACGGCGTAAAACACCAATCAATTAAATCAATAAATAAGTAATCAGATCTCTGAAATTGGGGAAGATTTATAATTTACCAATTTGTAACACCAAGAGGTCATGATTAACATTCTCCACATCATGGACGCAGGTAGGTGATTAAACCAAAAAAACCACCACCATTTTAAGAGTCACCGCAGTGCAGAGTTGTAGCCAACTTGCTGTAGACTTCAGTAGATAATTGACCAGGTTTGACGCCCAGCGTGTTCTCCTCCACTCTCCAGGGATCGTATCATCGTGGTGGAGAAGTGGATTTCTCGAGGGTATAGATTTGGATAAGCCAAGAAACATCTTGTCATGCTGGGTAGTGGTCCGGACATTGAAGTCTAACCCGTCTGGACAAATTGACAAAATTTTCAACGACACTTGCTAATTAGGTAATTAGATTGTCCGAGGGTGTGTTCAATGTTGATCGCTTCAACAGACACTGACCATAGTAAAGAGAACTAAGTGAGTTAGCGTAATTTAGTCTGCCAAATCAGCATGTTTCTAATGGGAGCGTCAGCGCCTAATCGTGTCATCTGGACCGTATATACGGGTTGCCGCTGAATGCTGTCATGCGCGATTCGGTGCCATGTACTGGACCTCAGCAGAGTACATGTACGTCGGTAACTGCTGTAGTGGTCCGCCCACAAGCATTCAGGCATGGCATGCATGGTGAGAAGTACATACTTCTTTAAATTGTGACTGCATAATTTTTGTGCAGAATACCTTACCTGGTCATTTTCTTAAGGATCTGGGGCCCGGGATTGTGAAGCGATCTTAGACTTCACATAATGGAAATTGTTATTTATTATGTAACAAGGTCAGAATATTGCTTGACAATGAAAATTCCTGGTAAATTATTGTAAGACAAATTTCAGCTCAAATCCTGAAAATACAAATGATTGAAATTTTGACTTTAGTGTAAGATTGCTTCTTGATCCCAGGGCCTGGGCCTCTGCATGCACAAAGCAATTGTAGCCTGTTGAAAGTTACCTGTAACTACATGTACCATAGCAGCATATGCCTTTGACATCTATCTATCTATTAATCTTTCATATGCGAAAATGGGTAGGAATTATGGTAGCTGAGATAAAATTTTTGACAAAAAACGAAGACAATTGATAAATATTGGCCCTAGCTGTACATACAGTATACTAACAGTACAAGTGTTTGAAAATGGACACCATTAATCCCCATGAACACTACTAATCCCCATGAACACTATTAATCCCCATGGACACTATTAATCCCCATGGTGCACACAATGTATAGCCTGAAATGCTGAGGAGAATCAGGTGGAGCTGTAAACTGCTTACTACATCAAGGTTTTAATTTAGTTTATGTCAGAATCACCTTGTGGAATGGGACAGCACATGTTGAAAACATGTGTGGCTGTGGTATTTACAGTCAACTTAGGCTGTGATGGCTTTGTGCAAGAGGTCCCAGGGCTTTTGCAAATAAGTAAAGATACATTTTTGTATGCCATAGAGAAGTCAGCATGGATTGTCTCCCTTGAGTCAAATAGCGTACACTTTAAGTAAAGATCCTTGAAGAGTTTATGAACGTAGAATTTTTTTTAAAGTTAAAGGCTATAAAGTGCAGTAAGGTTCATCAGACAGACAACTGAAAATAGCATATATCTGTAAAAATGCTTTCATTTGTTTGCTCTAGATTTTCTTGTGAAGAGATTTAAATGAAATTGTTTGAAGATTCACCTTATAGCTTTAACGTATGTAGCTACTCTCATGTTACAAAAAGCTTCCTCTACTCTATAAACAGTTTGAAATTTTGTAATAGTTCTTACTGCTACAAAAATGTAACCTGTAGGTAAACATTAGGAAATACACTAAAAGGTGTGGCATCACCTCAGAGTACCCTGCAGCATGGCCAATAAAGCCCACCGTAAAATTCAAACATTTGAAGGCATATAATTCTATTTTTAAAAGTATAAAATACAGAAAAAAATATTCGTCAAACATGTTGGTTCCAGTGCTGTTTATCTGATATTACATACATGGAGGCCTACTCAGTGTTCAGCTTTATTTTTTGTTTATTGAATTGAACATAAAGTCAGTCGCTAAATTGTAATTAATTTACAAATAAATTTTCCAGAGGTGTTAAAATAAAAATATTTAAAAAATTTTAAACCACTTATCAACAGGACACATGTAAATAGCAAATGATCACCACTGCCTAGCCACTTTTTGGTGATGCCAGTATGTTATGTTTTAGTGACGTCACAAAGTTTCGTAGCTCTCTTGTGACAATGGGACGAATACTAACAAAAATGCCAGATACCTAACTAAAGAGTTTCTGAGCTTCTTCACCGTTTTCAAAGAGCCAGTATTTTTGCAGTCATAGTCCGGGCAATCTGCATAAGCATAGTTAAGCGTCATCTTCCAGTGGTCTGATTGGCCTTTGTGTCTGGCCTGCATAGTGGTTGTCAGAGTTAAGCCTAGCTGGTTGTACTGACATCACTGGCCTCTGTGGCTGAGGTGGTTAGCTTGCGCAATGTGACGACCCATGAGCCTCTCACCAAAGGGAGCCTCCGTGGCTCAGTTGGTAGCGTGCTAGCGCAGCGTAATGACCCAGGAGCCTCTCACCAATGTGGTCGCTGTGAGCTCCAGTCATGCTGGCTTCCTCTCTGGCCAAGTGTGGTAAGGTCTGACAAGAACCTGTGGATCTGACTTCTCTAAAGGAAAATAATGCAGCATCACGATATCCTTCACTAGCAGTGACTCTCTAGCTGCGGCAATTTTCCCACCCACGTTGACTTGCAGTTTAACTGCAGTCTCCTGCCCAACACGTAGGCACCTTAATTCCTCAACCTTTTTGCATATGAAAGAGTAACTTTCAGTGAAATTTATGCACATTTGTAATGTGATTTTGGAGACAAAACTTCATTGGTTGGACTGGCCAATTTCAGGGCTTCACAAAAAAAAAAACAACATTTTTATCAATCAACACAAAATAATGCCTTCAGAATATGCTTGAATAAATACACGAAACATACAAATAGGTTGAAGAATTACAGAACATGCGTTGTCACGCAGATAGCTGTTCTCAGTGATGTGGACCAAAATGCTTCAGGTTAAACACTTAACACCAAAATCCAATGTATTCCTTCGATGTCTATCTATATCCGCCAAGAAAAGCCACACTAACAGTCAAGAGTTACTTTACAGGTGTATTGACATGTTGGACATCACAACATATTATCATGTAACACTTTCAAATCTAGTCAGATTGGCAAAGTGCATATAAAAGAGGCTTCAACAGCATACATGTAGCTGCTTGGAATTGCCCGTCTCTGCCATATCGCAGGTGTTCCATCTTCACGGCTTTCAAAACTATATAGAATTTTTAAAATATTTTTCTGTAATACTTTAATTGTGATCTGTTTGATTTTGTGTGTATATAGACTTTTTGTTCACTATAGACAGCTGTGTGTAATTTATGTAAGGTACTGTACAATGTAGACTTGTATGTCAAAATCCTTGATGTTTCCTTTTTATATGTGACATGACTCTCCTACGTATATGACAGTCATAGATTTATCCGGGCAGGTATCTCAGTGTCTTTGATAAAATTATTAAACATGGGAGACATAAGAAATACGCATGTAGGAGAAAATTGGGAAATGAGAAATATCTCCGGCCATGCATGGGAAAGGCCTGACAGCAACCTGCGGATGGTCGTAGGTTTCCCCCAAGGCTCTGCCCGGTTTTCTCCTAAACATAATGCTGGTCGCCATGGTATAAGTGAAATTTTCTTGAGTACGGCGTAACACGGCAATCAAAGAAATATGGAAATAAAATAAATGCTTCATGTTTCAAATTCCGTGCCAAATGTTCATGTAGAGATAAATGGCTGTAGTGTATGCTGCAGGTGTGGATACTGGGGCATGCCGACAGCCATGCTTCTCCAGGTGCCTAACAAACCTAGCTCCTAGGGGCCCTGGTCACCGGTGCCATTGGCTTCACCACTGTTATCTCTGCAGTCTGTCTGGCTCTGGCCAATCAGCTCTCCTTGCCGACTCAGAGCTACGGGTTAATGTTGGAAATGTCTAGAAGTTTGTCTTGTGGAGACGAACCGTGATTTCCTGTGCGAATCTCAATGAAACGCTCCACCCACACACCCACACCCGCACCCCCCAAAGCCCTTTCCTTACGCCAGCCCCTCTCGGCATCTTGTCTCACAGCTACATCTCTGTCCAGTGATATTGTTAAGGGAAAAGCACTACACTACGAATCAAATAAATACCAAAACGAAGTAGGAGAATCCTCCCGATGTAAACGCTATAGCTAAACCATCAAGAGCTTGTGTGGAAATTTAGAAAAGCATTTGAGAGTGCGGACAGGGTGCCTCCATGTACAGTACGGGTAGTTTTACAAAAATGGGCTTGTGCAGATAAACTGTTTAGGTGCTCCCGTAATAAAAGGTGCGCTTACATGTACACGTGGACCCTTAATTACGAACCCTGAATAGACAGAAATAAACACGCTTTTTGGATTACAAAGTCCAGCAGACATGCACATGATTGTAATATTAGGGTAAGTCTTTAGGTCTTGTACTCTAACTACTCATCCTTTTGGTATGTGAAAGAGCAACTTGCAGCACAATTTAGGAGCCTTTCTAATTTAATAATTAGAGACAAAATTGGTTGGCCAATATCAGGGCTCCAAAAAAAGTATAATTCTTATCAGTCTACACTCTGCGCAGAATAATGCTCCATGGAATATATGCTTGAATAAACATTTTGCAATCGTGTGAAAATGTTGACCAGTTACAGCACTCAAGTCACCCAAAAATTTCCGTTAAGGAAATGTATTCTTTATGAACAGGAACATGATTGTGGTCGAGTTATAAAGTTGGTAATATTAGCTGGGCGATGGAATTTGGTCAGAACGCGGGGAAAGGTTTACCAGCAGACTATAACGCACCTCAGACAGGCGTTATGAGACGCTGGTGATCGCAGTGATATTCCCAGCGTAACTTTATCTGCCCACAAAGAAAGATAAAACAGGACTAGTAGGGAAAGCCATGTTCAACAACAACTTGAAGGGCTTTACTTTCTGGGTTTGCTCTAGTTTCCCTGATAAACAAGCTTTGTGACAACACCGTTACCATGACAACGGTAGAAATCTGATCTTCGCTCAGGCTTTATGGAAGTGTCCGGGTAGTTTGAGAAGAAAGTTTTTGCTTTTTTTCTAAACCTGTCCAGAAGATTCTGGCTGGATGCACAGGAAGCCAAAAAATGCAATGTTGTTGCATGGCGTACGTAGTAAATACTATGAAATGAAAAAAGTTCCATTGTGTTTCGTGTCCAGAGTCCAGAATGCAGAAATACTGTCATTTTTGCGAGTGTAAGTTCGTTAACATCTTTGCACTATTTTATACTCCAGGTGATGCATATCTTTTTACATTTTCTGTTGTGATGCCTAGTCTGAGTAAATGAACTTACATATATATGTCTGTGAAAGTCAGAACTGCAATTAAGTTACATTTCTAAAACTTCTTATTGTCTTCATGTTTTCCTACTTTTCCCCGACCTGTAAAATGTAAATATTTCCACAGCTAGCATAAAAACCATACATGACTATAATGGTTGAAATGCTGTCACGGTCAGGCATAAAGCCTTAAACCTTTGATGTATTCATTTCTGATATAAATCCACACTTTTTGGTTTAATCATTTATTTGATTTTACTTACGTGTCAGCATTAATTAGTATTTATTTATTTATTTCATTGATGTTTTTATGCCACTGTCAGGAATATTTTACTTCTACGAAAGCAGGCGTCTTTAAGATGGGAGGAAACCAGGCATAGCCCTGGGAAACCCACGACCGTCCACAGGTTGTCGACAGACCAATTGATAAGTGAAGTAATAAAATAATCTTAATTTTTATATTAATGCTGAACTACACAGAACTACATGTGATCAGACTTTAATATAACTTTTTAATGTATTCATATTTTATATATTTGCAAAATTGATGTGAACATTTCTAAGTGTTTTCTTCATTTTTGACTGGAAAAGCTTTAGTATAATCCCTTGCAGTGCGCAAAATACATTAACATAAATGTAGATTTGCCATTGTGCAGAGACATTCAGATTCCATGTTCGTCCAATGACTTTGGATCACTTTGTCATTGCTTAATTATGGGAACATAATTCCAATTAGGGCTGAAATCCATCGGAACTTTGGTAGCTGTGTTGTGCCGTCCATTACACAGGTACATGTATTGGGATCTCTTTGGCAAGGGCTTGGGTTTCACTCTATGCATCAGATTACCGCACTTGAAAGTGCTTTTTTCCTTAAAAATGAGAACACCGGGTCAAATTTGATACTTGAGGGAAAACCAACTAGTGAAAGTTGAAAATTGTTTTTTCTGATCCTTGTCACTCTTACTTTGCTTTGGAACTTCTACTTTCTAAAAGAACATGAAATACACATTAATTCCCATGCAGTTTTACTGTCCACCAATTTTATGGCCCTACCTTTTTTCGGGAAAGAGTTCATGTAAATTTTTGCTAAGGTTAGACTCGGGTAATTTTCGTGCAACCATGTAGGCTGTTTTAATGGCAGTGTTGACTAAGAAGCCTTTTAATGTGTGAAATCAAAGGGGCAGTCAACAGGACTCTAACGGTGATTGATTGCAGGAGGCTGCAATGTGAGAGATGGACGGAAAGGTAAATGCCACCAGAAAAGCACAATTTACTTGAACCCCTCAATGCTTTACGCTCCATGCATGTACGACAGTTGTGGTATTTAATATCTTGTGAACTACAGTATTCAACCTTCAATCCGGGATAGAATGAATTTACCGGTAATTTTCAAGTGGAATTCTGAGTTAAATATGGTGCATGATCAAACTGAAACAGTCGCCTACAACCTTAATTAGAATGTCTTTAGAACTCTTTGACACATTTCAGGAACTGCTAGTAGCATTACATGTACATGCTTACAACGTCCACAGCTACTTGGGGTTACTTTCACAAATCTTCATAAATTAGTTTTTTATATCTTTTCCCCTAAATCCAGTCGTCTTATGGCATGGCGCTTCAATGTATACAATGTCTCTTAGGAAAAAAATTACAAGAAATATGACGTATAGAAGTTTGTGACAGTGGCTTCAAAACTGTTGGAATTACATTGCCATGGCTACAGTATTTTTCCGTTATTTTGTACAAGCGAGTATGCAGTTTGTAACTAATATAATTCCCCATGAAATTAGCTGAACCAATGAGAGCAATCTCAAATTTGCTTTATTAAAACGACATGGCTTGTTGTCTTTGTTCCCTTTGTACCTTTTAACAGTATGACACCATAATTTTTCTTATCAAATGGCACGTACATTTAGTACACTGTCCAGTCATGAAGATCATCAATCCCATATTGTGTCTCTGTTAAGATCTGGGGAGTTTATGGTAGTGATAATGTAAGGGACAAATACTCAGAAAAAAAACAACAGAACAACATGCTTGCTGATTGGATTGAGCATATCAAGTCAGGGCCAGATACAGGAATTAACATATTGATAATCTTTTAAAAGGGGAGCCCAAATTAGAGCTAGGATACCCTAAAAAAAAAGACCCCAAAGCAAAGGAATATTGCGTGATAAATTTAACTTAAATGTGTGAAAAAAAGCCTCATATTCATTTGTACTGATTTTACAATGTTTTATAAGTAATGTTGACTCTACAGGTCAGATAAGCGGGCATTAACTTCAGGTTTTTCAACATTTAAAAATCTTTTTATAGCCCAAATTAGGCTACTAAAGGGTGCCCATATTAGAAAGCTGAAAAATTTGGCCCTGCAAGTGTCGTATGATCACTAAGGGCTTCGATCCTGTTTGTGGACATAAAGATTGATTTATTCCGTGATAGATGTTTTGCATCGCCCTCAAAAATTGTTCACTTTAGTGTATGAAGGCACATGGGATCCTGGATAGAGGAAACCAGGCCCCCGGGATCACAAAGTGGTCTTAGAGTGAAGTAAAGATGTTTAATAACATTAAAATTGTTATTTCTGAAGTAACAAGGTCAATAACTTATAGTTATTGCACTACAAATTCCAGCTAAAAAACACAAAAAGGAACACAACACATTCAGTGATTATAATTTTGATTTGAGAAGCTTAAAATTGCTTCAGGGTCCCTAGGCCTGAGTGCCCAGATTGAGTGCATGTAAACCACCGACCTTTGCATTGCGAATACCTGTGCCTGACAAACCTCATGGTACATGTATATATAAAGCTGAAGTGTATATTATGTAGCGAGAGTTGGATTTGAACTTGCGGCATAGTCATTCATCAAGAGCCTAGCTGACAGTCACAGCTCTTTTTAAAATCATCTGAGCCAGCAAGACTTCAATGACAAACATGTTAGAAGAGAGAGGAAATGTGAAATTGGGCTGCAGGTGGCTTGAATAAGACAGCGAATTCCCTAGATCATTGTTCGTATAGGCTTTGTTCAAGTTTGATGGTATTGAAGCAGGTGTTTTGTACCATGTCATTAAATGATCCTGTACAAGGGCAGGGCTTTAATAATAATTTCCCGGACTGGTCAGAACTGGCTACATGTAGTACAGCATTTCACTTGAAGTTTAGCATTTTTTAAGCGACATATTTTGCTTCAGTCTGATAAATTCATCCATCTTACAGGGTCACAAAATAATTTTTTTTGCAAAATTTTACTAATTCTTTATCAGAAAACAGTGTTGGCATCAAGTATATCATTTGCAGACCTTTATATGCTTCTGAAACAGAATTTTGACAAACCAAACTTAAGGTGAAATACAGTATATGTACAGTATGTTAACAGTGTATCAAATAAAGGCCTGATGTCAAACTTTACTGTCAGATCAGGACAGATTTGGTTTTCGTATTACAGTACATGAAAGACTACTGAAAAGGAAAGTTAACTTACCATACATGGCAACTTTATACATTAATTGTACATTGTACCTCTATCTATGACAAAGGGAGATAACCGCTCCTGAGGATGAGCTTATAAATTCAAAATACTGCAAGCACAGTACTGAGTGCACATACATTGGAGTACCACAAGCTTGTGACATGTCATGGAGACGTAAAGAGAATTGACAGCATTAACTGTTAAATGGTTGACAAATTAGGAAATGTAAAACGTGTATAAGTAATCCTGTTGTTGTATCTGTATATTAAACTGATATTTGTGTGAAGTTAAGGACATAAACTGTATAAACGAAGCTACATGTAATGCACACATGTAGACATGGTAACATTAGTATGAATAGCCCAGGTTGGATTTGAACTTGTGACACAATCATTGGGCAAGAGCCTAGCTCAAGACTTCACTCCGTGACAGGGAGTTTCTGAGCGCTTTGACAATCAATCTGGGTCACTAAGATATAAGAGAGCACATTTTTGTACATTACACACAGTTGCATATACTACCCCACTGTTGGTTGCGGGCTGTGTGCAAATATACATATTAAATAGAAATGACATTTCAAACAACATGGAGTTGGTCACGCAAGACACTGGCCGGTACGTTGACCTCCCCGAGTAATATCATTTCATGCTGTTTATTTCTTCAAATTAAAGAATTTGAATTTGTTTACTTGTTACCGTATTTTTATGGTTTATGTAAAAGTGAACTGTCAGAATTTCTTTCAGTGATAAAAGTGTTACTTTGCATGGTTTGGAGATATCGCTTTTGTTTTTACATTTTTGATATGTTACACCCAGATGCCATGACAAAAAAAAATTTTTCTCATAACATTTTAAATCTGAGCTCAGTGGTATTACATCATAGTACATGTACAGCAAATTTATACATTTCTACATTAAAAAGCATTGTATTTTACTTGCTTGTAAAACACAATGACACAGGAGGGATGTTCCATCGCTGGTGCTCTGTGAGCATATTAATTACCGTAAATTACCAAATTCACAATTTCAGTTCTTTATGCATAATTGGTCTGAGTTTTGCATTCATGTGCCACAAAGGCAAACACTTTGGTAACCTTGCAAGTTTTTAGCGTAAATACGGGATGGAGTGTTTCTGGACAAAACCTATGTCAAATACATCATGAGTATGCTATTGTGTTTATTTAATATAAGCAATACTTGAAATATTCTTGAGTACAGTGGAAAACATCAGTCCAATAAATAAATAAATAAATAAAATAAGCAAAAAGCTTTTGTTTAAGCAAAATAACTGAAGGAATGTCATGAAACTGTGCGTATACATGTAGTTCTCCGGTCTAGCAGGGGACATGTTGCCCATGTATTCTTATACGCATATGCATTTGCTACACATACCACATTCTGATGCTCACTGTGCACAGGGTATAATCAGCTTCTTGTGATTCTTCCTATTTCTTTTCAGTCAAATGTTCATGAATTTTTTAGGTGTTCTTGGACATTGGCTTATAGATCTCCAGTGGTAAGGACTTAAGAGAAGGCTCTCTTAAGTGGCCGTTACTGGTAAATTGATGTGGTCCGAGGGATTTGTGATCTCTCTCCCCCCCCCACCCCCCTCGTCAGTGCCCTCTGTAATGATTAATTTCATGATAGATGCCAGCCGTCATCTTTGAAAGTGTAAGGAAACAAAAAATGAAAGAAAATAAAGCTTTAGCGGAGAGACAACATAACTAAAACTATTTAACATTTATTTATTGCTTATAAAATTTTTTTTTCAGCTGGGGCCCTCTGTGGCCTAAAGTCCAGCTCATGAAGGCTTCCTCTACAGCCATGATTGTTTTCAACCGTTTTCTGCCCGGTTTTCTGTCACCATAATGCTGGCTGTCTTTGTATATATGAAATATTCTTGTGTATGACGTAAAACACCAATCAGATAAATAAATTAATAAATGAATAAACTGCCAGCAAATGTTTGAATTCTAAAGTCGATTGTGATATACATCATGTAGCTGGCATAGTTAATGTTGTTCTGTGACAAATGATTCTCCATCTGTAGAAATGAAGACTGTGACACGCATATACATGTTTCTTCAAGTTTATGCATTAATATTGTTGAAATAATGTTCAGAACAACTAATGACGTAAGAAAAATGGATGAATGTAAAAGTCCACATGTACGAAATACGTGTAGTTTATCAGATAGTTAATATACATGTAGCTGATTAACACATTAGGAAAGCAAAAATGATTTTATTTATCTGATTAGTGTTTTACTTTGCCACACTCAAGAATATTTCGTTCATCCAATGTCATGGTTGGAGGAAATCAGGCAGAGCCCAGGGAAACCCATGACCATCCTCAGGTTGCTGAAGCAAAAAAGAACTGAAAGAAAAACCAGAATGAGATGAAAAGTTAGATCTTTTACGGACATAAAAAGTTGCCAATCCAACAATTGTAAATTTAATTTTTCTCCAAATCCAAATTATAGATGTGCATAAATTGCTTTTTAAAGTTGCACTTTCATATGTGAAAAAGTTGAGGAATTACAGGGTAGCTGCCCTGTTTCAGTGAATGCAAGCTTGGGTAAGCCCGTATTAGTGTTTTTGCTATTACATGTACTTGCTTGGTAGAGGAGCAGCTGTGAGACTGCATGCTGGCCTTGTCTGTTAAGTTTTCTGTTCACTATCTATTGGCCAAAGATTTTTCCGGAGCTGTCCAAGAATGTCAGTGTGTTTGTCAGATCTTTTCTAGTGTCGTGCTGGTTTGTAGTTCTGTCAGGCTGTGGCCGGAAGCCATCTTAAGATGTTCGACAGAGCAGAGCTTGTGCTGGACTAATGGCGAGTGAATGTGAAGCAAGCGCTGACCGGCAACCATTAGACACGACCCCTGCGGATCCGCTGACCATGATACACTCTGCCCCCAGCCTGCTAATTGGCTTAGAAAAGAGAAGACAAAGGGTTTAAACATAGATTTTCTGTAAGGCCCTTCTTTTGTCAGCTGGCTGTGTTCTGACCTGACACTCAGTGAGACTTAGTGTATAAACCTCACTGACCTAGAGGGGTGCCCCTGCCTCTCTGGCCTGGAGCGGTACCCCTGCCTCCTGGCCTAGAGGAGTACCCCTGCCTCTTTGGCCTAGAGAGGTAGCCCTGCCTCCCTGGCCTGGAGGGGTACCCCTGCCTCCCTGGCCTGGAGGGGTATCCCTGCCTCCCTGGCCTAGAGGAGTAGCCCTGCCTCCCTGGAGTAAAGGGGTACCCATGCCTCCTGGCCTAGAGGAGTACCCCTGCCTCCCTGGCCTGGAGGGGTACCCCTGCCTCCCTGGCCTAGAGAGGTACCCATGCCTACCTGGCCTAGAGGAGTACCCCTGCCTCCCTGGCGTGGAGGGGTACCCCTGCCTCCCTGGCCTAGAGGGGTACCCATGCCTCCTGGCCTAGAGGGGTACCCATGCCTCCTGGCGTAGAGGAGTACCCCTGCCTCCCTGGCCTAGAGGGGTACCCATGCCTCCCAGCCTAGAGGAGTATCCCTGCCTCCCTGGCCTAGAGGAGTACCCCTGCCTCCCTGGCCTGGAGGGGTACACCTGCCTCCCTGGTCTAGAGGAGTACCCCTGCCTACCTGGCCTGGAGGGGTACCCCTGCCTACCTGGCCTAGAGGAGTACCCCTGCCTACCTGGCCTGGAGGGGTACCCCTGCCTACCTGGCCTGGAGGAGTACCCCTGCCTACCTGGCCTGGAGGGGTACCCCTGCCTCCCTGGCCTGAAGGGGTACCCATGCCTCCTGGCCTGGAGGGGTACCCCTGCATCCCTGGCCTTGCCACCTTCCTGTGAACTTCTGATCTTCCTCCGCTCTTGAGTCTGGTTGTCACCTACATGTATTCCCCGTCACCATTAAAGTTTTGTAGAACTGTGTTGAAACAGGGAGCACAGCAATGGGACAAGGAAACAAAAGACATGAAATGGCACGTGCATGCACATAAAGTACACACACTGGAGGTTTCTTGTTTTTTTTTAAATAATTATTCAGAAGGATTCAGAATAAATTTGAGCAACAATGAGAATGGCATTTCTGATTTACTGAAAAGTTATATGAAAAAATTTCACTTTTTTTTTTTTCAAATACAGGCTGATTGGCAGCTGAAGTGCTGTTGTCTCAGTTACTGGCGATCATGTGAATTAGGTCACGGACTGGAATCTAGCTCTCACGCCTTTAATAGGCAGTATATATGTATGACCTTCCTAAATAGAAGTCATTCTAAACTGTGTGGCGGCTGTTTTGTTATTTTCTATAATATGTCGCTTTTCTGGCAGTGACTGGTTGACCCGAATCAGTATAAAGGCTCAGGCGGGGCGGTTTACATGCCTGCGGTAAGTCGTCTCGGTGAAGCAGCACTAGATAAAAGAGAGGTGGAAATCCGTCCTGCAACAAAGAGGCACATTACGTATACCATAAAGATTCTTTCGTCGCCATATGACTGAAAAGTTGTTGAGTACGACGTTAAACCCCATGCACTCACTCACTCACCCACTCGCTTTAATGGATACCTGTATATATAGATATATGCTCGTAAAGC
Source organism: Liolophura sinensis (assembly GCF_032854445.1). Taxonomy (NCBI): domain Eukaryota; kingdom Metazoa; phylum Mollusca; class Polyplacophora; order Chitonida; family Chitonidae; genus Liolophura; species Liolophura sinensis. Next base: position 3,810,966 of record NC_088305.1, on the reverse strand, counting down.
CACACAGCCCATGTATACAGGTATATATAGTCCACATGCAGTGAGGCAAAAATAGTAGCGAGTGATGGTTTAAGCTTACACAGCTTGGCAATGGCTTGTTAATTATTGGGCAGTAAATAGTCCCCATTGTGGCTTTAAATTTATAAAGTCAGGAGGTTTGTCTACAGTGTATAGCGAAGAATGGTATATTCTACTATCCTCATAATCTAACCAACCGCTGTTGTACATTTACATGTGTGTAATGTGAATCTAACCAACCGCTGTTGTACATTTACATGTGTGTAAGGTGAATCTAACCAACCGCTGTTGTACATTTACATGTGTGTAAGGTGAATCTACCCAACCGCTGTTATACATTTACATGTGTGTAAGGTGAATCTAACCAACCGCTGTTGTACATTTACATGTGTGTAAGGTGAAACATCGATTAATGCATAAAATTCTTATTTAGTTATTTTTTTTTTTTGATTGTTGTTGCTCTTATGTCATGCTCAAGAGTGTTTCTCTTGCACATGTATAATGGCAGCCCTGAATCGTTCATGGTGAACGCTTTTATAACAGTAATGTCTGTGGCACTTGTTTTCATTGTATTCAGGATATGATGTGGAACCATTTAATGTGGGTACATACAGATTACTCGGAGAAGGGTCTGCAGATTTTTCTTACTTCCTTATGCACTGGGTGATTTCCACTATACCCTTGTACACATATATATGTACCTGACAGTCATCACACAAGTGGAAGGATCTGGATTGAGTATATACTGTAAGACTGTGCAATAACACAAATGAAAGAAGCCAAATTAAAAAAAAAAAGTTTTTTATATTGTTTCTGATTTTAATGAAGCATGGTCTTGTGTGTTTCAGATCGCTTGTTTGGCACATGTCAAGACAGAGGAGATTCTAAGGAATTCAGCGAATACCCGCTGGATCGCGAGACGCTCGAGGATCTGGAGACGCAGATATTGGTGCTTATAGAGGATGGCTTCTCTTGGAGAGATGCTTACACACAGTGTATGCTGCAGAACATTCTGGTCCATGGACAGATCCAAAACTTTGACAAGGCTCTTTGCTCCAGCGAATCAGCATGGGCCCAAAACACTGAAGACGATATTTCCAATGTCCTACAAAAGTTGTATAACTATTACGCAAGCCCGAGTGGACGCCCCACCGATCTGTCTTCAATAGACAGCGCGGCTGCTCTGGAATATGTTCCCGATCTTGGCTCGCAGAAACGTGATGAATTTTTGAAAATCCACAAGTATTTTGATCCGTCGAAATCAAATTGGAAGCGACGTGTTGAGGAGAATTCGGAAAATGTCCCACCGACTTTCCAGGACTACCTCGTGGAAAGAGAGGTGGAAAACGTTCTTCGGGACACGAACCGTGACGTGCTTGACTACGACAACCTAAGTGATGATGATGTGACAAAACTACGGATTTACCTTGAGGCGCTGCAGGAGGCCGCACACATCAATGGGAACAGCAACGACGATTATGAGGAGGATAGCGATTATGAGGAGAAAGGTGATTCTGAATTGGACAGTGAGTACCCAACCAGTGAAGAAGCAGAAAACTCCAACTCTATTGAGATGGATGGGTCAGAAATGCCGGAATCGGAGACGGAAGGTGCATTCTGGTCAAGCCCTGGTGTCGTGTACCAAACTTCTCCGGAAGAGGAAGGGATATGGAGAGATGAGGAGAAGCCGCTGCCGGGTGTGGACTTGAGCATCCTGGAGACCAGTAAGTTTACATCATGCATGTAACCATAATGTTTTGAGGCCATCCGTTTGAATATGTCCATTATAGGCATAACGTGTCCAAACTTCCAACATGGCTGGCTGGCCCAGTGTCAGGATATTGTGGGGTGTCCTGTGTGGTGTCTTAGGTGTGATACTTCAGTGGCGGCAGCACTTTGACGGCATGAAAATGCCAGCCTGCCACAAGGAGGCACAATGTATGTACACACACCTAATCACTCCTCATCATCTTATGACTGAAAAATTGTTAAGAACGACGTTAAACCCCAAGGACACACAATCAGGCCAAAGGTTTAGTCTTAAGTGCTGTGGCCAGAAGACAGGCAGATAAATGTTTGATGCTATGTACACTGTAGTTCACAAACTTGAAATTGTACCACCACAATATAGCCAGTGGTGAAAATGTTTATCGATATGATGCGTATTCATTTAAGAGAGTGTAAGTAGGCCATCATTAAAAATATGTTTGTTGGACGCAACTTGACCAATAAAGGACTATTTTTATTTTTATTTGATGCACAGTTTTTACACACTGTAATGCCCTTTTCTGAGCCATTTTCTGAGCCATTTTCTGTCTTCTTGGTCTTGGTAATAATTTTTTTCATCCATTATTTTTAATAGTGTACATATTCTTTTTTTCCATTACGTTGGTAGGAAAGTCCATTATCAAATCAGAATGAATGTCAGTTTTTTTTTTCTTTCTGTTTTTGGGGGTTTGTTTTTTTTTGGATTTTTTTTGAATGGAAACAGTAGTTTAGGACTAGGAGTATAGTGTTGTTTAAATAGTATAGTAATTTCTGTTTTAACACAGGTACAGGTACCCACTGTTTTACAGCGATCAGGCCAACATTAAATAATTGTATGCTGGACGTTACGGATGACTTTCCAGGGTGGACCAAAATTATCTTATTTTCTCCAATAGAAATGTTTTTTTTTTTTATCATATTATTTTCTACCAATGTGAGTTTGAAATCTTTATCTTAAAAAATTTTTCATTCATTAGCATTAATAAGAAAACTGACGTACAATGTATCTTTTTCCTTATGGTCTTGGGTTACCCCGAACAAAAAATTCTTAACGTATGGCCTCGATCAAGATATAACCGTCAGATTATTGAAAGGAAGATTTCATCTTAAGGTCTACCTTTTACTTGTACAAGAACAGTAAAATTGAAATAGAACAACTTACACGAAAATTGGAAAATTGACCTGTCCTATCAGCTACATCCCGTATATGATTTGTGTGTTCATATAACTCTTCACATCGTTAAATGTGAATGGCTTGAGCAAGGTCAGGCTTTTGTGCTCCGATCGAGCGAAATAATTACCAGCTCGTGGAAGCGTGGCTCAAGCTCTACTGGTGGCCTTTTCTCTGTACAGACCAATGTAAATTATATGATCTATTCCTTGTATGAAGGAATCGACAAGAAGATGATTAATTAGACTTGTTTAGCGTCCTGTGCGTGGTTAAGCTATATTTGGTCATGGGCCAAAACCCCGTGGTACATGAGCTGGCTAGCTGGCGACCATTGTTCTCAACATGTCATATACTGCCTTTAAAATAATGCCCAGGTAATTGGCGAATGACTGGACATCCACAATCCGGACACAATGGACAAATTTACATTAGGGTCCAAACTGGACAGGAAGCTGTCACGAAGGTCAAATCACCAGCCTGGGGTAACTTTCTCTATCTCCGCGACAGGAGAGTAGTGGGGACAGTGATTAAGTCTGCGTGTGGCTGTACCACAGGTTAGGAAGACAGGGGGCTTTTAGTCTGTCAGGGTAACAAATTGAATCTGCCCACATGGGCTCGTATTACGGGTAGTTCAGGGATGGGGCTTGGGCTTGGGTGCGAATTAATTGTCGCAGTAACTATGACCTTCCCTCCCTCCCAGGCTGAAGAGTGGTGAGTGTGGAATGGTCGAGGGAGAGGTCTCCCGCTGGGAATTACCCAGCCACGGTCCGCAGCGACCATCACGCCGCTTATTATGAGTGCCAGGCCCTGTATCTGGAAAGTGGCGTGCCCCCACATTAACACTGCTCACGGAAAATGTATAATGCCTGCAATTAGCGCACTTCAATTTGTCACCACACGGTCGACTTTCACTGTGACTATCTGCTGACGGATCCAGCAATGTGTATGGCTCAAGAGTTGAAGGCCGGCAACATCTTCAGATTTCCCAACTTGCCTACATGCTACTATAGAGAAAAAAAAACCCCACAAAAAAACATCAACGTCGAAAAAAAAAAGTTTGATTGAGGTGGAGAAAATCAATTCTGTGGCATTCATGCCCAATGTACATTAGCGTGAGGAAAACTATTAGCAGGGTACAGAGTGCTTTGTAGGAGTTAAATAAGCTGACATCTTCCTACAATAAAAACGGCAGACTTGTCACATAGAATTATTATTAAAACTGGTCAATCATTTATTTGTGGAAAACATCATTTTTTCTTCGTATTTACCAGGAATTAATAACAGTTTAGTGTTGCAGGAGACTCTGAATTACCTAATCTGGTCCACTTATCTTTAATTTTCATAGAACACCTTTTAGGCTATTCATATTCTCTTCAAGTCTCTGCTGATTTTAATTATAGGTGTTTTTTTCTTATTATTAAGTAATGTAATAACAGGAAACAACTATTGAGCACAATTTGACAATTGTGCAATGCATTAGTCACATATCTGCCTTTTTTGTCCAGGAGTACATGTAACCACAGTAACCATGAATGAATATGTTGGCATTTTTGATTTGTACAAAAATACATTGTACAAATTTCAGTTTTCTTTACTATGAAAATGTTACTAGGAAAATGTTAGTTGGATTCTAGCACTCAAAACGTACGTCATTAAATTAATAGATAAATAAAAGAAAAATAAAGCATATTTATAAAGCATAAACAACTGAATTAAAAATATGATGACTGCTATTTGCATTTGATGAAGAAAAACATATTTGCAGATTGAGTGGACATACACTGACTTCATAAAGTAAAATAAAATCTTAATTCATTATAATAATGATAGTAATACATTATAATTAAACTAACATGGCTATATTTCTTGTTCATCTGATGTTTACTTGTGCACTGTAGAGTAATTACAGAAAAAATTTATTTATTTATTTATTTAATTGGTGTTTTACGCTGTACTCAAGAATATTTCACTTACATGACGGCAGCCAGCATTATGGTGAGAGGAAACCGGGCAGAGCCCGGGGGAAACCCACGACCATCCACAGGTTGCTGGCAGACCTTCCCACTTACAGCCGGAGAGGAACCCAGCATCAGCTGGACTTGAACTCACAGCGACCACATTGGCGAGAGACTCCTGGGTCATTACGCTGTGCTATAGCGCGCTAACCAACTGAGCCACGGAGGCCCCTTACAGAAAAAAAAAACAAAAAAACGTGCATATTCTTGTTAGCACTGTACATGTATGTTTATAGATCTTTTTTTTTGTTACCTGCTTAATAGTCTATTACTGTTGGTAGAGCCATGGCGATACACTGCTCAGTCAGTGACACTTGTGGGGCTGGTTATCCAACCTTATGTGGTTTAAAAACCATTACATAATTGTTTCCTATCTATATGCTCTTATCATGCTCACTCACTCACTCTCTTATCATGCAAAGCACATTACAAAGTTTGTCAGTTATTTGCCAGTGGTTGGTGGTTTACTCCAGGGTTTTTTTTGTCCATCAAAAAAAAAATGTGATAATATTATGTGAAATTTCTCAAGTGTGGCCTATTGAACTTACAACATCAATAGAAATAAATAAACAAAATGATTTAATATCATAAATGTAGTTTACCATGGATTGTGTTTGTTCACGCAGATTCTCCTGGCAACACTCTCCCAGCGTATCCAGAGCAGCCAGAGGAAGTCCCCGCCCAGCCTGGAATACCAAAACCAGGTGAGCTAGATTATCAGTACACTGTTTAATTGTATCTCAGTGCTGCAGTACTTAACTGATATTTATTTATTTATTTATTTGATCATTGTTTAACATATTACTCCAGAATTTTCACTCATACATTGTTATACCAGTGGTGAAAACTGAATGTTCTGGTGTAACATTATGTATGTCAATTGGCATATGGCTTTTTCTCCAGCCGTATGTGGGTTTCCCCGGGGCTTTTTCTTCTGTCCCCTCCAGTTATAATGCTGGCCACCATCATTTAAGCGAAATTTTCTTGAGTACGGCTGAAAACACTGTAAATGACAAGAATTAGACGCATGTACATATTGTTCATATTATATCAGAGAGTTTCTGTGTTCAGCACTCTTTTAGTGTCTTGACCTGTTCTGTTTTGTTTTCAGGGGAAAATGTTGAAGAAGCAGCCAATCAGATTGCAGAGAATGGCCTCTCCCCTCATTATGCGAAGCTGTTGGCTGACCTATTACAAAGTGAGTACTAGTATCGTGAATTAAGCGAAAGAACAAATTACTCGTGTGTTTGTTATTATACAGGGTGTATGTATGTAGGTATGGATGTATGTGTGTATGCAGGTAGGTAGGTATGTATGTAGGCGTGTATATATGTATATTGGTAGGTAGGTAGGTATGTATGTAGGTATGTGCGTATGTATGTAGGTATGTGTGTATGTAGGTATGTATGTATGTACATCTCTTGACAAAGGCGGTGAATTGTACAGTATTTTTTAATAGATTCTGTATAAGCAATGTTCCATTTGAGCCCTATTTCAGGTGGGATTTAGAATCAGGTCATACTTGGTATTTAAGACCTCATCAATTTAAACTGTTGTTTTACAAGCGGAATGTGTCTTTTTTTCTGGGCTTGGGGGAGGGTATAAAACTAAAACTCTAATTTGTTTGAAATGATGATACAAACATAACGCATTACTGTACAAGGATGTAAGTGGTTTGGCCTGGTACATGTACAGGTTTGTCGAGAGTGTCAAATGTGTGTACTCTACATCGTCACGCCTGATCATCAGCAATATACAATTGAATACTTAACTCCAGAGCTCTGTCTGAATGGGTATTTGTCAGTAACACCTGATGGTGTAGTTCAGGTTTTATAGCCGGCTTAATGTACCCATCCTAGTCTGCTTAATGCCTGTCAACTGAAGTTTCATGGACGTTTGGTCCTTGGTTGCTGAGCATTAATTCCCTTTGACAAGTCTCATGTTTCTCATCCTGGGCCAAACGCTGTGCATAACAGGTATCGTGGGAATCCGCGGACGGCATTATTTTCACACGGCTAACACAGTCGCAGTAGCCCGCTGGGATTTCTTCCGGGCGTTTGAAAAGTTTTTGCTGTGAACACCTGTAAGAATGTGCCAGCTTTGATGGATCTCCCACTGGTATCAACTCACATTTTTTAGTAGTGCAAACATGTGCAGTATGTTTTGCTGACTGTTGCTCTGCTGTTGAATGTTTTCACTGGTTGATTGAAGAACATGGTTCTAGCCTTAACTACAGTATCTGTATGCACATGTAGCCACGTAGTCCAGGGTTCATATCCGGCCTGAAAAGCTTAAAAGTCCTTTAAAATTAAATAAAAATTATAAGCATTTGAAAAGTGGAGAATTGTAAGATGATGTATGCAGTTGCTGTGTTAACCCTACGTAGGCACCCTAATTCCTCAACCTTTTTGCATATGAAAGAGTAACTTTCAGTGAAATTTATGCACATTTATAATGTGATTTTGGAGACAAAACTTCATTGGTTGGACTGGCCAATTTCAGGGCTTCACAAAAAAAAACAACATTTTTATCAATCAACACAAAATAATGCCTTCAGAATATGCTTGAATAAATACACGAAACATAAAAATAGGTTGAAGAATTACAGAACATGCGTTCACGCAGATAGCTGTTCTCAGTGATGTGGACTAAAATGCTTCAGGTTTAACACTTAACACCAAAATCCAATGTATTCCATCGATGTCTGTCTATATCCGCCAAGAAAAGCCACATAACAGTCAAGAGTTACTTTACAGGTGTATTGACATGTTGGACATCACAACGAATTATCATGTAACACTTTCAACTCTAGTCAGATTGGCAAAGTGCATACTAAGGAGGCTTCAACAGCATACATGTAGCTGCTTGGAATTGCCCGTCTCTGCCATATCGCAGGTGTTCCATCTTCACGGCTTTCAAAACTATATAGAATTTTTAAAATATTTTTCTGTAATACTTTAATTGTGATCTGTTTGATTTTGTGTGTATATAGACTTTTTGTTCACTTTAGACAGCTGTGTGTAATTTATGTTAGGTACTGTACAATGCAGACTTGTATGTCAAAATCCTTGATGTTTCCTTTTTATACGTGACATGACTCTCATACGTATATGACAGTCATAGATTTATCCGGGCAGGTATCTCAGTGTCTTTGATAAAATTATCAAACATGGGAGACATAAGAAATACGCATGTAGGAGAAAATTGGGAAATGAGAAACATCTCCGGCCATGCATGGGAAAGGCCTGCCAGCAACCTGCGGATGGTCGTAGGTTTCCCCCAAGGCTCTGCCCGGTTCTACATGATATAATAGGAAATCTGCACATTAATATTAAAATATCTGTCTGTCTCCTTGTAAGACTTTTTGTTATCAAATGAAATATTTAATAAAATATTAAATTTCAGCATTATGATGCCAAAGTTCCTGTACCCCAGGGGAAGGGTATACCCGAGTGACTTGCTTAAGGGTGATGGTTGGCCTTGAACACTCTGGTTTTCCTCCACATTTAAAGATAATAAACACCCATTAGATAAGTTTATACACATACTGAAAATAGTACAAAATTTCGCACACGACCTTGTTTGGGCTGATTCTGGGAGTGCTATTGGTCTTAGAGAGATCCTTAGAGGGTTGTTTGGATTTGGGTAGGATGGTATCTTACTGGAAAGATGTAAGTTTCAGGACCCCCAAAGTAAGATTTTTTGTCCTTTACTTGCCTCTAAAACTGTAATGTTTTAGGTTGATTTTAATTAAGGTCAAATAATGCAATTTGTGTAAATATTGACTGTGGCATTGAAGAGTTTCATATATTACAGATGACCTTGACCCCAGCAAATTGTCTAACAAAGACCTTAACCAGCTGACCAAGGTTATAGGCACGCTGCTGAGGGATTTGACCGAGGAAGACGAGAGCCTGAAGGCTGAGGGGGAGGGTGTGGAAGACATGGACCCAGGGGACAACCTAAGATCTCAAGGTGAGGGGTCAGGGCAAGTTCAAAACCATGGCTCTTCCCAATCAGTAGGGCTTACGCCTTCAGTAGTTTACTGGCAGGTTTTGTGAAGCCAGGTATTAACTTTTGACTGGGTGAAGTCTCTCTAGCAGAATTATTACCATGGATGCAGTCAAATTTGTATTGGTTTTGTATTATACAAGATTATATAATATGCTTTTGAACATGGAGTGGCTGTGCTTCACTTTGTACCTTGTAGCATTGTCTTGCATGGTGCTCAAGGCTTTCAGGATGTTCTGAATGGAAATTAATTCCAGAGCCAGTTCCATAAAATGGTATTCCATAAAATGGTATCCAGGCTGCAGTAGAAATTCTGAATAATGCTGTAAAATTTGAGGTTAGGTGTAAAAAGATAATTCAAGCACTTGCAATTGTAATGTAAAACATTGATAAAACAGGCCTTTTCTCAAAATACACCAGCTGTGAGCCAATGCTTGGTTCTCATTAAAGCAAATCAAGACAAAGTTTGAGTTTCAGATAAAATTTGGAAAGTTTTGGCAGGTTTTTTTATTTACCTGTATCTTTTTTTTTTTTTTTCAATTTGTATACAGTACAAAACATGAATTTCATTGTCTGACGTTCATACCTGTTTTTTTTATATCTGCTCAGTTGGGAGAAGCTAACATGAATTTCTGTCTGTCTCAGATGAAGTCCTGGAGTCCCCGGCACAGACTCAGTCCCAGTCCTCAGAGGATGAGCCATCAGGGGAGGGGGAAGAGGAGAACACCCCAGTGAAGAAGGCAGATACCCCAATGTCCTATGATGTCCCATCTAAAGGTAGGTTTAGTAAACGATAGAGAGATGCACTCATCTACCTGAATACCTCTACCACAGTGCAATGCTTTTCTTGGGGGAGAAAATTTGTCCACCATTTTGTAAGTGGTGCATATTATGTGAAAATTGGGGGCATCCGTGGCAAACGTTTTTAACGTGCCAGTGCAGCGTAATGACCCGGAAGCCTCTCACCAATGCAGCCACTGTGAGTTCAAGCCAGTCTCATGTTGGCTCTCTTTACAGCCATGTGGCAAGGTCTGCCAGCAACCTGGAATTGGTAGTGGGTTTTCTCTGTGCACTGCCCGGTTTCCTCCCACTATAGTGCTGGCTGCCGTGGTATAAGTGAAATATTCTTGTTTATGGTGTAAGACGCTAGTAAAATGAATAAAAAATATGTGAAGGTCATTATCTACTTCCAACTATTGTGTACATGAACATAATATGGAAACGGACACTTTGATGCTGGATGTTAATTGTAAGCCAAATCACTTCTCAAAAAGTATGAAAGTATGTACATAAATATATACATGTACGTATGTACATCTTCAACCTTTTCAGCCTCACAAGCACTTTTTTCAGTGGAATTTATGCATAAAATTATTATGAAAATGGCACCAAAAATGATTTGTTTGTGTCACTATAGAGATGAGATCTTCGTAAAATTGTTCAAATTATTTCTCTACTCCCTATAGTTCTCTCAGAATGTTTCAAAATATTGGGAGCAATGAGAGTGGGAAGAATTAGGGTATGTGTGCGACAAGTGTTCGGTAACACATTTCGGACCGTATTATATCAAACACTGTGTTGTACTGAAGTGCGTTATTATGAGGAAGGAGAGTGGACCGTAGTGGAGTGGTTAACTATGCTTGCCTTTGATGCGTCTCACTGTTCACATGTTGGTCCTAAATACATGTAGCTAGGCGTTAATACAGACATGTGTCTTACTGTTCACAGTTTGGTCCTACAAAACTATGCTTTAATACAGATACGTGTCTCGCTGTTCACATTTTGGTCCTACATAGCTAGGCATAAATACAGATATGTGTCTTACTGTTCACATTTTGGTCCTACATAGCTAGGCATAAATACAGATATGTGTCTCACTGTTCACATTTTGGTCCTACATAGCTAGGCATAAATACAGATATGTGTCTCACTGTTCACATTTTGGTCCTACAAAACTATGTTTTAATACAGATACGTGTCTCACTGTTCACATTTTGGCCCTACAAACTAGGCTTTAATACAGATATGTGTCTCACTGTTCACAGTTTGGTCCTACAAACTAGGCTTTAAAACAGATATGTGTCTCACTGTTCACAGTTTGGTCCTACAGAGCTAGGCTTTAATACAGATATGTGTCTCACTGTTCACATTTTGGTCCTACAGAGCTAGGCTTTAACACAGACATGTGTCTCACTGTTCACAGTTTGGTCCTACAAAGCTAGGCTTTAATACAGATATGTGTCTCACTGTTCACATTTTGGCCCTACAAACTAGGCTTTAACACAGATATGTATCTCACTGTTCACATTTTGGTTCTACAAACTAGGCTTTAACACAGATATGTGTCTCACTGTTCACATTTTGGTGCTACAAAGCTAGGCTTTAATACAGATATGTGACTCACTGTTCACAGTTTGGTCCTACAGAGCTAGGCTTTAACACAGACATGTGTCTCACTGTTCACATTATGGTCCTACAGAGCTAGGCTTTAACACAGACATGTGTCTCACTGTTCACAGTTTGGTCCTACAGAGCTAGGCTTTAATACAGATATGTGACTCACTGTTCACATTTTGGTCCTACAAACTAGGCTTTAATACAGATATGTGACTCACAGTTCACAGTTTGGTCCTACAGAGCTAGGCTTTAATACAGATATGTGTCTCACTGTTCACATTTTGGTCATACAGAGCTAGGCTTTAATACAGATATGTGTCTCACTGTTCACAGTTTGGTCCTACAGAGCTAGGCTTTAACACAGATATGTGTCTCACTGTTCACATTTTGGTCCTACAGAGCTAGGCTTTAACACAGACATGTGTCTCACTGTTCACAGTTTGGTCCTACAGAGCTAGGCTTTAATGCAGATATGTGTCTCACTGTTCACATTTTGGTTCTACAAACTAGGCTTTAACACAGATATGTGTCTCACTGTTCACAGTTTGGTTCTACAAACTAGGCTTTAATACAGATATGTGTCTCACTGTTCACAGTTTGGTCCTGCAAAGTGAAACTTTTATACAGATACGTGTCTCACTGTTCACATTAAGTGGACTTCATGGCTGTGGATGCGAGGTCTTGCTGATCTGTAGCCAGTCGTTTTTATGGCTTGTTAAAAATTCATATGTGCATGGATGATGTAGCAGCCAGTATTGTTCATGTTTTCTGTGGCTTTGTGACTGACACACATCAAGGTTTATGCCCTTTTAGTTGACTGCTTGGTAGTGTGATTCAGGGAAAGATGAATGGTGAAACGTTGCTCCTTCACAAGTACGTTCACCTCTGTTTATTTTGTTTTCTTACCAATACATGGAGTGAAAGGAAAGTCTCTGTCCCTTTTTTAGAAGGTTTTATCAGGAAATATCTGTTTTTGAAGTTTGTCAGAGCACTCCATATTCAAAATAAAAAAGTTTAGGCTGGCTTGGCCCTTGAAACCCTTAAAAGTAGCTATACTTGAATTCTGGGCAGTGGTTTGTTAAGATTTTGAAAGTTTTTGAAAATGAGTTCGAAAAGTACTTGACATCAGGCATTATACTTTATTTGGCATTTATGATTTAAATTGACCCCATAAGTATGTGCAAGTACCCCATTTTTGTATCTCAGTGTTTATTCATGGACTTTAGCTGGTCAGTTACCATGCTAGAAAACACAGTTTTACTGGGTTAGACCATTGAAACTCTGAAGAATACTTTCTTTGATACCTTGGGTGGAAAATAACCATAAACATAAAGTATTTACAAAAAGCAACTCTAAATTGAAAACTGTTTATTTGAAGAAAATTATGCTCAATAATTTTTCTGAACATTTCATCCGTCAGTGGTACAAGATTTTAGAGCTGCGTTTGTGACAATGTTACTGAATCTCTCTTCAGGAGAAGAGCCTGAGCCTGCTACAGACAAGCCTGCAGATGGACAGAAAACTCCCGCAGAGACCCTGGGGGTGGTGGATGCCACCTTTGTCTACGTCACTGTTGACAAGGAGTAAGTACTTGTACAGTCATACTTTGTATTGGGGTGAAATGCTTGACAAGAATAAGTATGGCCCTATGTATATTGGCATGAAATGGAGAATATTGCAAGCCTGGATCTGGCCAGGTCAAAAATTTTTTTGTTTTTTTTTTGCCTGGATATTGCTGTTGTCTGTACTGTATTTCACCTAAAGTTAAGCATTTTCAAGACATGTTTTTCTTGATTCTGATTGATTCATCCACCTTATAGGGCCACTTAATAAGTTTTCTTTGAAGTTTGATTGAGTTCTTATCCGAAAGACTTAACCACCTCCATCAAAAGTATAGTTTAAAGATCTTTATGTGTTTCTTAAGGTGCATTTTTTTGATATATACCAAACTTGGGGTGACATACAGTACACTTCCACTGGGGTGAAGTATAGGACATTGTGAACCTAAAAGTGGTTAGTCCAAGTCATATACTCTTTTGTTCTTTGTGTGTAATATAACTGTCGCTGTGTGTGTAAAGTTGCACTCATAAAGCATGACCACTGGGGTAGATGTAGTTCAAAAGTACCTGCAGCATGTTGAGAATGGTTTGTTTGTACGCTGCCTAGAACCAGTATCATCACTGTCTTGGTGGTAAATGGAGTGATCACTCCTGTATATTGACCATTGTTTGGGCAATGTAAAAAGCCACAGACTACGCGTCACATCTTGGTGTTGACTGAAATTAGGTGAATGCCAGATGGTGTCATCACTATGTAATTTAAGGAGAACACAAATGGACAGAATGTCAACTTAATAAGCATTAATAACGAGCTGATATAAACATCAATATTGAATATTAGACTGTAGCACTTCAGGACTGTGTGAGAAAAGCAAACAAAAAAGTCTCAAACATGTTCTTTACGTAATATTGAGGTTTGACAATTTGCATAGATGTATAGGTCAAAGGATGCAATTCACCTTTCTTTATCTAATATATGTAAGGAAAAAAAATGAATCAGTTTGTAATGGCTGGAGTTGTCTCCCCCTGGCTGCTTGTCTCTCCATTGATCCTCTTGTTAAGCTGAGTTGGCATGGCGAGGCTCTAACTTTGAGCCATGTTGGGCACTTATTAGAGACAGTGGAAACAAAAGGAACCTGCCTGGAATGGACATAAAGCGATATTTGAGACTGCGATCAATGGAATGGTCTAATATATTGACAGAAGACTTCACTGTGTTTGCGACTCGCATTTTTCACTGATCGATGTTCCAATTGCCTTTCTTCGGCTTCTGACAAAACTGCTGGGTGTAATGCAACAAGACGCATGCTGGTTATCTTTTCTGTATGCCTCAAACCTGTACTGTTTTGTTAGCTTAAAGCGCGTATAATGGGGGATGAGCTCAATGTGACGGGGTGAGATTACAGGCACGCTAATGTATAACCAGGTAGTATTATCATTATTGTAATGAGCTGTGGGGGGCTTCCTAGTAATTATAACTCTGTCACACTGTATTAAAGAGATGAACCAATCCGTGCTCAAACTGGTTTGATGGAAGGACTTGTTCTGCAGTATTACCTGTTCAATGAAGTCTGACATGTATGTAGATCTCTGATGTCAAATCCAGCATTGGCTTGACATCATCCATCGAAAGGGAATTGGTATATAAAATCAAATAAACACATTTTTGAAAAATTAAAAGAAAGAATGAAATGAAGACTTGAGATGTCTTGGACCCACAGGCTGAGCTTTTCTACATGTACTTCGATTATCTCAGGTTGACCAGCCGAGAAACCAAGAAGCTTGTGGAGCTGTTTTTCACAGCTGAAAGTTAAAAAAAGAAAAAAAGTATTTCTGGGGCAGTTCTCATGAAGGCAAACAATATTTTTTACTTCCTTTTGTAACACAAAGAAAACATCCACATCATTGAACACAGATGGATGAACACAAGTGTATGGGCACGGGTGTATGAACATAGGTGTATGAACATGGGTGTGTGAACATGCGTGTGTGAACACGGGTGTATGAACGAGGGTGTGTGAACGCGGGTGTGTTAACACAGGTGTGTGAACACAGGTATGTGAACGAGGGTGTGTGAATGCGGGTGTATGAACACGGGTGTATGAACGAGGGTGTATGAAGGCGGGTTTGTGAACACGGGTGTATGAATGATGGTGTGTGAACACGGGTGTATGAACACGGGTGTATGAACGAGGGTGTGTGAACACGGGTGCGTGAACGCGGGTGTGTGAACACAGGTGTATGAACACGGTTGTATGAACAAGGGTTTGTGAACATGGGTGTGTGAACGAGGGTGTGTGAACACGGGTGCGTGAATGAGGGTGTGTGAACACAAGTGTATGAACACGGATGTATGAACACAAAGTTGTATTTTGATGGACTTACTGAAATTTGTAAGTACTCTGCATGCTCTGCTCGTTTGTCTGACAGATCTCAACTGAGCGTGCAGAAGTCCAGTAAGTAGTGTCTTGTTTAAAGGTCATGTTTTTCAGTCGACTCAAGGAGATTAAAGCCTAAAACTTAGCAGGAGAGCTAGTAAGATGAATGCAAAAGGCCTTCTACTTCAGTGGATACCAGCTGAGAGATTATGTCCGTCAAGTTCCGCCCCTCCGGTGTCTTTGTACAGCCCAGGGATAATGTCTGCCACCTAGGTGTCCATTACGGCGCTCTCCTGGTGCCTTTGCTAGGTACATAGATGTACCTCCATACCAAGAGGCTTCTGTATTCTGAGCTTCTTTGATCTGACAAAAGTGAACTATAGGCACGTGGAATTTGAGGTTTACATCCTGGCACTTGGCTGGATGACTGGGCAGCGGTGTTACAGTGAAACCAGGTTACTAATGATACCTGTGATTACTGTCTACTTTAACTTCCTCTCTCGCACTTTGATCCGTCACTGCTTAATAACACCTATCTGCAACATCAACCGTTTCCATGGCAATGAACAAATAATTTAATTGAGCTTTTTGGTTATTACCTTTAAGCTAGGGCTTTTTTTTTCTTCCCATCTATCAAGAAGTTGATGCCCCAGTGGGGGATTAGATAGCTGTTAATTACAACAACCATGGCTTGGGCTTCCCATGATGTGTGGTCAGGGAAGAGACTGCATTCCCCCATTGTGTGTGTCGCCACGGTAACTGAGATGTGGCTTTCCCCGCTTCCTTGTTGTCTTTGTGAGAGCCCCAGGTGCCTACAGGAGTGTTGTTAGGACAGTACTAAAGCTTAAGTCTCCCTCCTCCCCTCCAACTAACAGTGCCCTGTGTTCCCCCCTCCCATTCCCCACACTCACACACATCCCTAATGACTGCTAAGTGAGGGTAGTGACACAGCAGCCCTTCCTAATCACATGCACATGAAATCACATGCTTTTCACATGTTTGCTGGAGAGAATTTTCAATTTTCCTTCTCATTGATCAGGCCATATTTCTTCTCGTGAATAATTGACAATCTGCGGCGCTGGCCTGTGTTTCACTTTACGTTGATCATGTGTACGTGCATGTCTGTGTTCATTGTGCGTTCCTTGATACTGTCGCTTAATGTCGCAACATGTATCACATGTAGGTAGAGGGCAGTATATATGCCCTCTGTCCTCTATAGGTATGTATACAGGTGCAGTTATAAAAGGAGGATTTTTCGGATGTGGAGAAATAATAGAATAAAACAAAAAATGTATCAGCCTTCTCGACTTTCGACTGGAGTTTCGAATGTCTTGTTCTTATCAAGGAATGAAGGTTTTATATATTAACATGATATGTGTCTGTCATATATGTTCGATGAGCCTTGTTTTTAACAAACTTTTCGTTACCATGAATGTTAAGAACACCAATCAATCAATCAACATATTTGTACATCATGTGAAATTAAAGTTCAACAGTTGGTTTTAAGCAGGGTAAATCTTCTGCTGGTGTATTTGACTGGTTTTTTAATCTTGGCCGTGCTGTAGAATTTTTCACTTCCCAAGGCGGAGAAAACATAAAAATGACAAAGTTCCGATGAAAGAGTGTGCAAACTTATTCCTAAGTGTGGTTTTCAATATTTTTTCTTATTTTTCCTTAAGGAGTAAAGGGTATTTGAAAACAATTTTTGTATGGTGGGTATTTGGGACCACCTTTTGGTATTTATGGCCTTTGTTTAATACTATCATAAATGAGCGTGTAACACAGGTTTAATAAATATTTTTGCTCTGGAGGTTGTCCTTTTCAGGTAACAAATGTATTAAACCTTAATTTGGATCATATTTATATTTTTGATATGTTCATAAATATTATCATAATTTAGGTTAAATGCATATGTTTCGATATAAACAACAGATTCACATTCAGATAAATTTGTGAGACAAGGATAAGATCCTCATTTAGAACATTATTGTGCAACAACGATAAATACCAAAAGTTGGTCCCATATACCCACCATACAAAAATATTTAAAATAACCCCTTTCTCTTAAAAAAAAAAAAATCCCCAAAAATATTAAAGACCATATTTGCAAATAAGTTTTGACGCTCTTTCATCTGATTTTGGCATCTTTTTTATGTTTTCTTCTCCTTAAATATGCCATTCACATATTTAATGGCAGTCAGGTTTTTGTGTGCATGGGGCAGACCGAAGTGCTCGAACAATGTTGGAAAGTTAAAACCCCCTCCCTTTGGTGGGTACCTGACAGTCCTTCTAATTCACATGAAGCTAATTGATGTATATTCTAATTAACAATAACAACACATATAAGAACGTATTGTCTGTATTGGTATTGCATTGTTTTGAAGGATCATCTAGCTTCAATCCCATTTGATACCGTTAAATATGTGTGAGACAACAGTTGTCTTCCAAACATCTAGGAATTAAATAGAGATGATTTGCTGGTTCTGTAGCGTCGTCGGACTTGTTTATTTTGTCCTTTCTCCTATCCCTTATCCAGTCACTGGATGGCACATGTTGTGGTTACCTGTATCTGAGTGCACCAGCTAGAACTCGTTAGGGTGTGTATGTTTTATGTGTCTACCTGTCAGTCCGCGGGGCAGAGAGAGAAGAGGAGGGGTTTAGCTGTCATGTCACCCTGGTCATTAACCATTGCCATGTTGTAGTTGTTTTCCGGGTTAAGTGATGTCGGTGATAATTTCATTATTTGTTCTTGGGTAAAACTCCAGGCCATGCATTCTTCATGTTTGATTGGTGATCACAGAACTGGTTGTCACTGAAAAATGCAGCATCCTACCCCGCCCACCTACCTGCCTTCTCGACGTCTCCCCTGTCCCACCCGCAAAATAAATAGTATACATACTCTCTGAAACTGTTCGATCCAATTTATCCAAATGTATTTTGACAGTTGCCTATTAGCTTTTGGTTTTATTACCTAGTTTTCATATTTGTTTTCATCACCTGCTCACTGGCGATTGGCCGAGATTCCTAGCAAAGGTTTCCATATTTCTAAGTTCCCAGTTTGACATTTAATTTTATTTTTTCACGACATCTCTATGGCGCTATGGGACATATCATAAACACAATGGTTTGACTCAGTTATTTTATGAGGATTGTTTAGTATGTGAAAATATATGCAGGTTTTAGAAAAAAAATTTATACATTTTGGAATGTCGTTTTAATCAGCTTTTTTTGTTCAAGTGTAAACGTCACACTTCAGAAGCTGTAGTGTGGGTAGACAGACATATACTCAAGTGGTGCTCACCAGTCAATTAATCTGCAACCTGAACTTGTAGGAAAGCAGTTATTTGATTTCTATCTGCAAGATTTATAAACAGACTTTGTTTGTGACCCCTTCCCGTTTCTTGATTTCACTGAGCAAATATTTGATATCAGCTGCAATCTGTCCAACATGTCCAAACAGAATCAATGGAAATAGTCTTGAAAAGAAGAAAAAAAAAACCCCATTTCCATCTGGAATATTTTATTGAAATTATTTTGTAACATGGATGCAGCCTTCCTGTTACTGTCGAGAAATTTGTAAACACTTAAATGCTCGTTCAAGTAGCATTTTGCATCATTTTCACTTATAATACATAACAGATGTACATGTACCTGTATGTTTTGTAGAGTGGAGAATGTGTTTATCTTCAGTCTGTACAAATCCCTTTATGAAAACATGTGTTTGGGTGTAGGTAAACATTTCACTAGGGAGAGATAAAGTGTTTCTTTACTCTGAGTGCCCATTCATCTTGATGAGGATGAGATTTATCGTAGGGTTTATGCAAACTACAGTCTCATGCAGATGGGTTTGTTTTTAGCTCCTAATGATACCTTGGTAGACAGATATGTACTGTATTTTATCTAAAGTTTAGCATTTTTCAAGTAACACCTTTTTAATTCTGATTGATTTATTCACCTTATATAGTGCTGTTTACCTTATATAGTGCCATTCACCTGATATAGTGCCATTCACCTTATATAGTGCCATTTACATGTAAGAGAGTTTTGAAGTTTGATTAATATTTTGATTTGTATCAGAAAAATGTAAAGTGACATGGCTGCCCAAAATTAGGATTTTTAAACAAATTCTGAGTGCGACATCTTAAAGTTCGTTCATAAACTAAATCATTTATGTTGAAATAAAAACTTGGAGAATTTGGAGAAATCCTGCGAGAGGGCAGGCTATTTTGCCTCATTAATATTCTAACAGAAGGACCCGAGGCATATAAGCAGTGTTGGGAAAGTTCCCTATGATAGCGATCGACTTTCAATCATTCGATGAACTCGGATAATTTCGAATATTGATACACATAGATTAATCAGCATTGAGAAAAGGTTATGAATAATCTTCTCAGAAGAGGAAAATGTGTTTCTGGTCAAAGTTCAACACCCCCTGCCCACAAGAGCAACATTTGCACACGCCTATCAAGCAGTTGCTTTGTGACATCTTCGTGGTTCATGAGACCCAGACTTGCTCGTCAACCTGTCAGGCTCTTTTCTACGCCTCTTTTTGACCGATCCTGTCACAAGCGAGTCTTAAGTCCTTTTTGCAACAAGACTTTAGGTCATTCACATATTTGTATTTTTGGAATACACATGCATTGGCTGCAACCAAGTGACTATAAATGCTTTCGAAGAAGGCATTGAATAAGAAAGTTTGCCTGGTCTGCGCGTTAACATTTATATGTTACTCTTAAATAAGGAAAAAATATGTGAAATATGGGTAAATTAGAGTGTCTGAAAATGTTGATCACATTATTTTCAATAATAAGTGGCTTTACTAGGATAAAGAAGTGACCATCATGCATGGACTTTATTTTCCCATGGCAGTCTGTGTTTCTGGGAAAGTATGTCAGAGCAATTAATGGCCGTTTCATCTATCAGTGTCCAGCTCAATATCCTATGGTACCAGAGGCGAGAAGTTTGATTCTGACACATCCGTACAATCTCATTAATATTTCAAAAACATGTGGCTAAGCCTCGAGTAAGAAAACAAGATCCCTAGCCGGCGGAGGTTGGTCACATGACAGAAGATGGACAGCAAAATTACCACTGTGCGATCGCAAACGATGCTAAAAACGACTATTACGGAGCTGGAGCTGCCTGACAAGTTGTGATGGGACTAGGTAGACGTACGTGTCACTGTGAAACCTGTGCAGGCTGGCTGAGCGTGAAACTTACAGTCTGAGTACTGTATAATTAATACACCAGTGATCCAGCCCTGAAACCCCATGACAACTGTAAGGACATGGTTGAGTTTACTAGACTGAAGTGATCTTCAGAGGCTTACGTGTACCTCTGACTTTGACGATTTTTATCCCCTCAGAAAAGCTTGGTCCGTCATTCAAACTGTTGAACAAATTGAAACCTGAATTGAAGTTTTGAATTGCTTAGATCGAAGCATGCGGATATGGACTCCTGGAGCATTAGAATATATGTGATTTTTATATAATACGACATGATTATGATCTATATATAAATGTACATGTCCGTTCTGACTGGATGAGATGTTTGTGGCTCCTCCCTTTTGTACAAAAATTTGGTTTTGATGTCTTGAAAATAGTGAAGTTGTTATTTTTAAATTTAAATAGTTAAGTTGTTATTTTTAAATTTAATAGTTA
Organism: Liolophura sinensis; assembly: GCF_032854445.1. Classification (NCBI taxonomy): domain Eukaryota; kingdom Metazoa; phylum Mollusca; class Polyplacophora; order Chitonida; family Chitonidae; genus Liolophura; species Liolophura sinensis. Next base: position 3,789,990 of record NC_088305.1, on the reverse strand, counting down.
AGTTGTTATTTTTAAATTTAAATAGTTAAGTTGTTACTTTTAAATTTAAATAGTTAAGTTGTTATTTTTAAATTTAAATAGTTAAGTTGTTATTTTTAAATTTAAATAGTTAAGTTGTTATTTTTAAATTCTTGTTCAGTGGAACCATGGAGCAGTTGAATGAGCCGGGCAGATGTAGAAAACAGAAATTGATGTACCACGGGATAACTTTCATATATATATTTGTATATATGAGTTATTTAAATTCCCTGAAATGATACATTTTCAACACGGAGATGAATCTATATGTGCATATCATGAGAACTTAATTCTCTAATCATGGGAAAATTGTTTAATGTATAATTTTAGCATGTAACACAGGAACAGATATATTTTACAGGAATTTCATAAAATTGTCAATATGCCCATGTCCTAAGGCATTTTCAATAATATTAGGGGCCTCTGTGGCATAGGGGTTATATAGACTAGTGTTGCCATCGCATAAGTAAAATATTCTTGAGTTTGTCGTAAAACACCAATCATAAGAATGAGTAAATAAATAAAGTATTTTTTGCTTATGTTTGTACTGTGAAAATCTGAAGTAGTCTTTTCTCTAGAGGAGCCAGACTTTCGTGTACATCGGTGCAGTACTGAAAAATATAGCTATAGAAAATTGGATCTGAATGAAGTCACTTCGCAGAGGGCATATGAATTAAGTTTTTAGTGGGCAAGAAAAAAGACAGAAAGAATAACCGCGAGAAGATACATGTAGTAGTATAAATGAGCACAAATTTCCTCCGTGACTAACTTGCTCATTTTTCTTGATTCTGAGAGTTCTTTTGAGATCGGAAAGGCCTTTTGAGGTTAAATTCCTTGGAAGATGGAATGATATTCTACTGGAAAATTGTAAGTTGCAGCACCTAAAATAATATTTCGTGACATTTATTTGCCTCTAAAAATGAACTTTTGTGGGTGAATGTTTAGGTCATTTAGGGTATATGTTAAAAACTATTTAGAGTAGAACATTGTACAAGTGTCGTGTCTCGCTGCTTATTTTTTTCAGCGTTGAAAATTAATGCCAGCTTGCTTGGACAAGGAATACCTCCAACAAAAAGCAAAATGTCTGTCGTATCGAAAACTAGTCACAAGCTGTTTGTTGTGCACATCTTCCTCATCTCTATTTAGTATCTCTGGACAGATTAGCAAATTCCTTTGGTGCGGGCACAAAAAAAAAAGGAAAAAAAAAAAAAGAAGAGGAGACCCTTTTGGGTTTGTGAAGATGGAAGGACGGTCGTTAAGAAGTGGTTAAGAACTGTGCGGTGACTAGCGGCATCTTTCCCTGATCAAAGCAGAGACCTGATCCTCCCTCACTGATTCGTCTCTAGCCAGTGGCGAGCTTTCTCTGATGAGGCTTGTGTCTAGTAATCTGCCTTCAGAAACCCTCAGTTCTTCTTGAAAATCAAAGCTTTGTGTCGTGTCCTCCTTCAGCTTGCTCGCTTTCTTCGTCCTTCCATTATGTGAGACTTTCTAATGTCCACTGGTTTGTGCGGTTATTTTGAGATCCCCTGTTCTGCGTTAGTTTGTCGTTTTTGCCTGGTTCGTCTTTGTTTGGTGACTAGCTAGATGTTGCTTACAGAGGACATCTATTGTTGTCGCAGTCAGAGGCCATAGGTGTGACGTTTTGTTCATATATACCCTAAATGATCTAAAATTTCGTCCATGAGTAAGTTGCTCATTTTTCCAGAATCTGGGAATTTTATTGATTTTAGAAAGGTGCTTTGAGAGGTGTTTGGAAAGTAGGATGATATCCTACTGGGAAAATTTTAGCACCAGAAGTAATATCTCATGACTTTTACTGGCCTCCAAAAATGCTCTTTTGTGGCTGAATTTTCAGGTCATTAAGGGTAGATGTATGTCTATAGGGCTATGGGAGTCTTGATGGTGGCTGCAATTGTTAAAGCCATTCCGTGATAGAACTAGTCGTGTCGTAAGCTATACTGTAACACCAGATACAGCCAGAGTTATGTCCAAAGTAACTACATTTTGTATATCGTACATTGAGAATCTTTGTTCTCAACAAAATGACTTGTTTTTAAGAGTTGAGAATAAAAATGATGACCACAAGTCATCACAAAGATGGCTTTTTCTCGTGAAAATGTATATAAGTAATTTCAGACATATGAATGATTGTTTGTAGTAGTTTGTACACATCAACATTTCACACCTGTAAATCATATTGGATAAGCTCCCTTTTTGTTGAAGTCATAACTCATAATTCAGTCATAATATTATTTTATTCATATTAAACCATGACACCTGCAATTCCAAAATAAACTCGCATATTTCATTTGGCACACGCTTGTCTTCAAATCACAGTGTTGAATATTTGAACTGATATCTTGTTATACCCTAAAATATATATTCCTAGTGTGGAATTGTAGCTGTAAATATCGAATAAAGTAGCGTCCATTAGGAGTATATACAATGCATTCTTCGTTTTGAGTTCTTCCCTCCATTGATTTGATTCATTGCCGACGGCAAGCTTTGGTCGGAGGAAACCCACAACCATCCCCAGGTTGCCTGGCCCCAATGATACATACATGTAACTTGGCATCAATCTTGACTTGGCAAAACTGTATTGTTTTTTGGGTGGTAGGGGCTCAGGGTGGTGGGGGTGGTAGATTCTCAGGACAAAATAATTTTAAATTGGTTCTAAGGTTTCAGTTTCAAATTCCTTATTGTGTGTTCTAGTTCAAATATCTGCAGGTCTCACTAAGCCCAACATAGTTTACTCATGTACAGACACTGTTTGAAAAAATGAAAAAACAAACAGAAAAATAAATTCACTCACGTTTTATGGGCTGAAAGAGCAAAACTATGCTTCAATGCTTACAATTCACGCATTTTAAAATTTGTAATTTGGAAATTTTGGACTTTAATAACTTTGGATTGGGTGCAGATTTATACATATCATTTAAATGAAAAAATATAAATGAATCTAGTGTTAGGCTTTGTAGTTTTCAATTTAAAATTAAGATGTGGTTGACATATTAAGGTCATCGTTGCTGACATAATTAATATACAAGAATACATTCATGTTGTTTTATTTTTGAAAACATTTTGTTACATTGCGAAATGTTGTTGCTTATTTCCAGTAATAATTACAGTGGCAAAATAAATCTTGTTTCAAACTTATTTGCATCAAAAGTTAAACCCTAAAATATTTATCCGAAAAAGAAGAGCAAAAAAAAAATTTGTGTTCATTGTGATTCCCATCTCATGTGCATGTTTTTAAAATTTTAGGATTACAGTTAAAATGCCTTATGGAGCTTTCTCTTAGCTTTCTGTGTGATTTATGGTTGTCTGTGGCATGCCATCAGGATTGCAGTAGCTTCAGTCTACAGCCTTTAGGGATGCGCTGTGGGGTGGTCCAGGAAGATTCTCTGGCCGGGGAGGATGGGGCGGTTATTAGCTGCATTCAGACGGGTCTAAGCAGGAGACGAAGCGTGTAGTCTTCGCTTGACAATGACAATGCCTTCAGATGGTTAACACGTAAAATCAATACGGCTTTAGCGCGGAAGGACAAAATCCAGCAAGGTACCGAGGAAGAGAAGGGGGATGGCTGTCATACAGGTCTGTCTTCTGATCGGGCACAGGAAGTCTCTGCTGCCGCTCCCTGGCTCAGTTGGCTTCTGGCCAAGCTTTCCATTGGCCGCCTGATTTGGAGGAGACCTGTGGAATGAGCCGTGCGAGGTATCAACTGACCGGTTCGAATTACAGCAAAGCGACGACCAGGGACAGGGTGGCATGGTTGTGAGGTCTGATTTCAAGTCGACCGCAGTATGCTTCCTGTCAGCAACAAGTGGCGATGTCGAGCCTGTAAGGTTGTGTGGCCTGTGGCTTCCAGCCTGAATTTACAAACACCCATTCAGTTCTCAATGCGTTACAGAGTCATACACATTCCTGAACGACTAACTTTTTTCTTGCTTCATTTCGACTACATGTTTCATTCCTTTTTGCAAAAATGTTTAAAAAGAACATGATTCTCCCCAGTTATTTGCCCTAGTTGTTAATTATTTTTGTATTTTGTGTTTATATCTGTACCATTCCCTTCCACTTCCCATTCCAGACCTCACCCCCACCCGTTCACATCCCACCCCCCTTCGCATTCCACTCCCCCACCCCTTCCCATGACATCCCCCACCCCTTTTCCCCTTCTCATTCCAGACCACCACCCCCACCCCTTCTCATTCCACCCCTGTTCCCATTCCACCCCCTCTTCACATTCCACTCCCCCCCCCCCCCCATAGTGTAGATGTCCCATTTTTCTGTATTTTTAAGTTTGTTTATGTACTATTTGTTGTATATATTCCTGATGGGAATTATAGGGTTGGTATTTAACAAGCAACTTAAGACATAAATCATAGATTGCAAGCAGTTAAGAAGTCAAACTGAAGATAGCAAATAGCTCAAATGACGGTTGGTATAGTGTTTTGCCATGGGGAATTGGTTTACAAATTAAAAACACTTAGAGCAACCTATTTAATCATACATGTACATCTAGCTGCATTTGAAATTTTGACTTTAAATTTTAAAAGGGTTGATGAATATAGCCCCTGGTATTTTAGGTTGTTTTGGGGATGCGTCTTCATGATTTTCAACACAGACGAGCCCCTTTCATGCTGTACAAGTGGTATACAAATGTCAGACCTGGCACCTAAATTCCCATGATGCTTCACCAGCTAGTCTCTCGTGTTTACCATACATCATATTGCGCACAAATTTAGTCCAATTTACGGACTCTTGGCATGCTTTTATATTTTTTTTTGTGCATCGTTGAAACAAGACAAGGGATGTCCTCTCTGCCCATACATGCGAAAGTCTGTCAGCAACCTGCGGATGGTTGTGGGTTGCGCCTGGGCTCTGCCCTGTTTCTTTCCACCAGAATGCTGGTCGATGACATCTAAGCGAAATATTGTTAAGTACAGCGTAAAACACCGGTCAAATAAATGAATGAAACAGGTTGGGGAAAGAGGCCATCTCCAGCTCACTTGGTTTGTGTTTTGTACGTGTGCGAAGAGGATTCCAGCCAGCAGGCTGGGCGGGAAGGGGTCGGTGATGGGCCTTGTCCCACTACCCTGTTACACCTGCTGTTTGGGACAGTTACAGGGGGCTGCATTATTCTTTTGTATGTATGTATGTATGTTAATGTGCATGTATGTGTGTATGTGTGTGTGTGTGTGTGTGTGTGTGTGTGTGTGTGTGTGTGTGTGTGAACTGCATGATGCTGTCATGTTATACTTGATGCATATTTTTATGTGACACTGAATGATTTGTGTGTTTTCCATATTATTAATTTGTGTTGTGTATGAAGGCAATGGGGAAGAATAGTTTCATTGTAAATTGACTGAGCTTATACCATTAGGAAATAATGAACTTGTTCTTCTTTGCAGCGTGAGTCTGGAGGAAGGGAAGAAACTGGTGGGATCTTTGGAGACAGTGTTGGGAATCCCTCCGCAATCTTTGACAGTCACAGAGTAAGTCTCCAGAAGTCAGAATCAGCAGAATCTTGCCTACCATCTGTGATGTCTGAGTTGCTCCTTCTGTGAATCATAAATTTAAATAAATAAATAAATAAAAAGTCCTTTTGAAAAGGGATACAGAATTGACGCTGATTGGCTGACAGTCTGACCACGGAGATAGGTTTTCTTGAGTTAAATGCTGCAGGATTGGTCACGCTTGAATAAATCTGCCATACCTAGAAAATTCAGCTTCTCGATCTATGGGCTATTCATAACCTGGACTTCCCTATATCTCCCTATGCACCAGCCAATCAAAAATGATTATATATCCGTTTAAATGTGCAGTATGGTCACTTTATAATCTATCCGTTTGTCCCTCTTTGTGTGGGTTTGTTTGCTGTCATCTTGTACATATCTATGTATTTATATGTGTATATATAATTTTCGCTATCAATTCAGGTATAAGAATCTATGGGTCTTAGTGGAAATAATTATAATTTAGTACTGGGATGAATACATCTACAACATGAGACAATTAAATATTCCCTGCATTCATGACCAATTCCTACAGCAGAAAAAAAAGGAAGTAAAAGAATGAATCCCCAGACGATAAGAATATTAAGATTTAATTGCTGTATCAGTGCTCTTTCATACAAATTTTTGCTGCAGTATTCATGTATTTTCATGTAATTTGGCAAATTTTGGCAGACATTCCTAATTATTATATGCATAGACACATGCATTGACAGTTTTTAAGACTTCCCTGTTTTTATTGGTCTTGGAGTCTTAAGTGGTGAGATCTTGTATGAATTTCACTTGTCTTCCACTATGACTCATGGCGCATGTGATAAAGTTCACAAAGCGTTTGCCAAAGGCTCATTTGTTTTGAACCAGAGCTCTTCCATTTCCTCTGATAATGAAACTTTGCACCATGGTATCCTCGGTGCAAAATTCTTGAGTGTGGCATTAAACAATCTCATCAGTCTCTACAAAAATCTTGTGCGAGTGTGTTGAGTGGGGGTAGGGAGGGTGGGGAATGATGGTGGTTAGATGTTAGATCGATATTTCATAAATGTCAACACACAGACAGTCTTCTGGCTTTATAAACTTTAAGATAGCTGAGAGTGTGTGGGTTTCCTTCAGGCGATTGATATTCGGTGACTACCGGAGAGGTACGCGGTTCTGTTTAGGCTTCTGAGATGCTACTCATTTCCTGTAGACATCAAAAGTACCTCCGCAGACCAGGTGCTGAATCTGGCTGGTGTCAAATGTGGGCTTCAATTGTATTGTGCGCGTCCCTGCGCATTAGAAGACGGCTGACATATGAAAAAGCAAGATACGGCTGTTATTTGGCTGTGACAAATTGAACTTGGTTATTACTCGCCACCTCGACAATAAATAGAGTGAAATCTGCTTCCGGTGAAGGCTGTACATAATTACTGATGGTTGTGGTAGTGTGTTTGTGGGGTAGGGGAAGTGGGAGGGGGAGGAGAATCAAGTACAAAGTCAGAATAGCTGGTAGAGTGTTCTGTTTAGCAGTTTGAGTCAGACCTCGGCCCTTGTTCTTCATTTTATATCGCTCGGTGGACTTTTTCACCAAGACGGTAGTTTGGTGTTACAGAAATCAGCTGGTTACATGTATTCAATATAGTACCTGAGCTTTATACCTGAAAAACCAAAGAAAAAACACAAATTCAACGATAAGTCTCTGAGACCATGCATGCATCCTTAAAATATTTTTATTAGAAAAAAGTTAACATGTTTTTATTGTTGGGCTGGCCAAGCGGTTTAAAGAGAGCTTGGGCAGCATCGTGACTCACGAGGTTAATTCTTTATACCATTGTGAACAGTGTGAGATCAAATCCATGCAGACTAGAACTACTGAAGAAGAAACGACCTTACGTGTTTTAATGGACTGCTTCATTGTGCTTAGAGCTTTCTGTTTTTCTGAGGTAGCTATTTTTTTTTTTTAAAAAAGGATGACATTTAAGATGTCCACATGTCAAGTTTGCAGCCGATGAAAATGTATAGCGGTGATATAGGACTGAGATTGACGTCATTATTATAATATAATTGTCTTATGCCAGAGCCATCAGGTTTATTAATCCTAGTAATCACAGGTTAATGTGATCTCTTTTGCTCTGTATAAATTTATGGGCTTCGTCCACTCAGAAATGTTCCTTATATGCATTAAAGTCGCAGTGCTTTCCTCGTAGATTATAATTGCTGAAATGGGCGTATTGAATCGGTTGGAGGCGGAGGTTGGTGGAAAGGGGTTAAGTTATTTCACTTATTAATAATTATTGCTGTGGAGTTTAGCACACCAGCACATCGCAGTGACCTAGGAGCCTCTCACACCATATGTTGGCTGTGAGTTCAAGTCCAGCTCATGCTGGTTTCTTCTCTGCTCATACATGGGAAGGACTGCTAGCAACCTGCGGATAATCGTCGGTTTGCCCGGTTTCCTGCCACCATAAAGCTAGCCGTCGTATAAGTGAATTATTCTTGAGTACCGGTATGGCATAATCACCAATGAGTACCCCCCCCCCCCCAAAAAAAAAAAAAACAGTAGATAAATAAATTAATAATTAAACACAGAAATAAAGATAACCTGTTTTATTGTGCACATCACAAAAGCTAGGTTGATGTTATATGGTTTCATTGTATGAAATTTTCTCAAGTAGAATCTTTATGAATTGTTGGTGCTCAAGGAAGAGAATTAAACGCCCTTACTCTGTAGACATAGCCGAGGCAGCAAGAGCTAGATTTGAAACTTTAACCTCATTGGTCAGAGGTCGATTTGTTGTGGAGAGAGAAATACTTCAGCAGTTTGTTGGGCCGCTGTGGGTATCAAGAATGTTCTATAAAATTCAAAAATAAACGGTTCAAGAACAAAAAGGAGAAAATAACCGGAAAAGGTTAGATACTGCTTTGTCTTTGTCTAAGGATTGCTGTACATATAATAATGAAAACCTGTAGTGATTAATAGGCATGTGATTGACTGGAGCCGTAGAGTGGTGCTTATACTAGAACATATTTGTTGGTTCTCTTGTATTTTATTATTTCCTTCTGTTCCTTGGAAAAGCCATCGTTATTAGAGTGCCACTCTGCTGCTCAATTTGACTTCCTCCTCATTGTCATGTGTGAAGCATAAGTCTTCAGTCGTAATCTGCAGCAGCTTCCTGAGAAAGCCTGGCTGCCTCCGTTGATTGGGCGCTTTCTCTCTCACTATGTACAACTTCTTCATCATATAGCATTCAGTGATTTAAGAGAGCCCGATCGGCCAGAGCAGAAATCAAGCATGACGTGTGGAAAATAGTGTCGTTTTTACGGAAATTAATCGCTGGCGCTGGCATGTGGCTCTGTAGCTCTCACCACTAAGGCTGGATTTAAATGGTGGGGGTCGGCCTCATAAGAATCCCTCAGTGGTTTGGCGCTTGGGAGGTCGTTGACAAATGGATGTATGTTTGGCGTTACTCAAGCTGTTTAATACCTTGCCCTGACAAGATTGGCCACATATTAGTTACACCTCCCCATGCCAGAGCAACAACCTTCTGAAAATAATAACTAAAAAAATAATTTAAAACAAAAAAAAAAAAATAAAAATAAAGAGAAAGAGGATAGTGCAAGGAGAAAAAAATGTGTAGTCAATAAAATACTGAAGTGCCGTAAGGTTTATAGAATACTGGTTGACTGTTGTCTGTTACAAGGCCCTGCAGGCAGGTGCGATAAGAACGCTGCTGTTGTCCCCCCACCCTATATAAGCATCTTCATTCCCCTTGTCCATTTTGTCATAGGTCTTTTGCCTTGAAGAATCTCAATGAGTACATGCAATTCAGAAAGTGGGAGATATTATAGACCTTGTTCAAATTGGTGACAGCTATAACACACGGTGTATAAGAAACAACCAAAGAATTTATGCTGCATGAATTGTTAAACATTCGTGTATACTTGTACACTTTAAAACATTGTAAATGTCTTGATTGCTGTAGGCTTAATTCTTTCTTTTTGTAGTGATATCCATCACTAATACGTTAAAGGCCATTATAGTCCACCCTTCGGGCACGTCAGTTTCTTCCACATTTCTTAAAATGACCGCAATTCTCATATAAGTGTATAATAAAAAATTGTCGTCAAATATATAATTACGACAAAAAGCACCTATCGTTTAAAAAACATATGTTTTTCAAATATATACGCAGAGCAAAGTTTGAAAAATGCTTTGATCAGAATGAATATGTCTGTTAGCTGGCTAGGTCTTCGTTTCTGAAGCCCAAATGTCTGTTTAATGTGAATTGTGTAGCTTTGTTTCTTTTTTCTACTGTGACCTCAATCTAAAGCAACTGTTCAGTAACTATCCGGCCATGATTATTTTATCAGCTCATAATATCACATAAGGTGTTCACATCATGGGGCATTTTTTGGGGCATGTGAGGAGGCAAACCTGAGCAGTTTCTGATATCTTGGCATGAGATTCCTGATTTGCTGAGCTGGGCTCACATTGCCTTGATCCGACAGCGTTGCTTGTGCAGATCAGCTGCTCTGGGAACATTGCATGCTGCCAGGAACGATCCTGTCATTAGTGCTGGTGTTTTTTTTCCAGGGGAGGTTGCGAGGGGAGGTTTTTCGGAGACATGAACCTCTGCTATTGTTACATTGACCTGTGTTAAGATGGAGGTATTTGTTAAAATGTCAGCTGAGTTGTCCACTGCGAGCAAGGCGACCATCGCCTGCGTCCCGTTATCAGCTCTTCTTGCCGTCCGTCTTTCCGTCTTGCGGTGGTATTGATCGAGCAAAATGAAACAGCATGTATGCCACGGCACGACATCATGCGGAGCATTTCAGTCGCAAATCTCCCCCCAATTAATTCTGAGCAAGCCATCGATAATTCCTCACGTATTACAGGCACACGGAGCAGGAGGACAAATTAAGTCTTACAAGTAAAGCTTTTTGGGAGACTTCTTACAACCTGTAAGCTGCTTCTGGCTTCTTCTATACCTGGTTCTTAGAAAGACACACCTGGTACAGTGGATAGTTGAAGTAGCATTACGTTACACTTTGCACATGTAGGCCCTTGTTAGTTTTAATACTTGTAATGTACAAATAAATGTCACAAAATGTTATTTTACGATTTTCCAATGAAACATCATCCCATGTTCCAAGCTAAACCTCAAAACCTCAAAACACCTAAAATGAATAAAAAAAATTTGTGGTCATTTAAGGTGCTGTACATGTTTTGTCATCCTCTTTTATCTCTCTTTCATGATGACATTTAACTTTAACTTTTACACTTTGTCCATCATATATCTGTCAGTATTGGTGCAAAATATTACTTTTATTTTTTGTGATATTGTTTGGAAGTTCATAATGTGTTTTCTTGCAGAAAATGACTATGTACTGTGTACACCCTTATTCTTCAACCTTTTCAGCCACTACTGCGACCAATATTTTGAAACATTCTGAGAGGAATTTGGACAATAGAGAAATAATTTGCACAGTTTCATGAAACCTGCATCTTTAGTGGCACAAACAAATCGTTTTTGGCATTATCTTTATAATGTTTGTAGGCATGTATGGTGAAAAGAGTGCCTTAGCAGTGGAAAAGGTTTGAGATCTACACTATATGAAATCTCCTTTGCGAATGCTTTTATAATTAACATGGTCACATAAGTATGTCAGTTTATTTTTCATGCCAAATTAATTTGCATGCAATTTAACACGTACTAGTATAATGTGATGGTGAAAGTCATTGTATTCCAGTCAACAAGGAAGGCCTGAAAGGGTCTTTGTATTCAGTGGTGAGGAATTTGTCCTCAAAGAATCAAAAGAATATTATCCCCATGGGCATCTGCATTCATGCCATCAAAAAAAACTCCGGGCATGGTAGCATTAAAATTCTTTGGCACTGGCAGTATGAAAGTCAAAAGCACTTTGAATTTTATGATTAAATGCTTATCCATGTAAACATATACACAGTGTAAGTACTGCATTTGTGAAAACAAAAGTGCAGTTTAGAAGCAGGTAAAGCCAAAACATATTATATTTAGAGCTTGATCTCTCCATTCTACCCTCCAAATAAACCTAGCTATCATACGTGGGAATTTCTGGCTGTGAGAGATCTGGGTATAGTTTCATGATTGCTGTCATTTAAATGAAATGTTCTTGAGTACGTCGTAAAACACCAATGAAGTAATTAAATAAATCAAAGCTAAAAAAGTCCGTTCTATTTAAGATCAGGGCAACTCTCAGAATCAGGAAAAATGAGGAACTTAATTTGTCTGCGATCAAACTTGAGATCAAACACATACTGCATGTGTTACTGACAAGACCTGACAAGAAAAGAAAATACAATAACGTTTGTATACCTTTGTGTTGTGTTGTAGCGTACAAGATGGCCGTGTCACGTTTCGTATCAGCCCTGAACTGCTCAAAATCTACAATGCCTCCAGTATTGCCAAGGTTGCCGGTAAGCTCTTTTTACAATATTATATCTGTTGTGAGCCCTTTTTTTGGTTTGTTTTTTTTTGGTTTGTATGTGTGTATGTAGTGTTCTACATTTACCTGATGTTCCATAATTATGCATCAGATCCGTGAACTTCATATTTCATTTTATTGTAGAATCTGGTTAGATCTGGGGAAAACTGACAAGAAATAAAACTTTTACAATTACGAAATGCAAAAGTTAAATTACTTTCCACCATTTTACTTAGGTATCCTTTCATTCATACAAAAGATCTTAATTGTGTCAAAGTTTTTTTTTACTGTCAGTTCATTTGACTGTGTCTTGAGGGTCCTATGAAAGGCGCATGCAAGCTCCATATTTGAACAACTTGTATCCCCATTCATGTCGCGGATGCGTTTCATGTCACCTGATGGTCTCTGCAACGCCCTCACACGTAATGGCTTGTTTTCCCCGCGGTATCATCCCATTGTCCTTGTAATTACCTCGGGCCATTCAAAACTCAGCACTTCACACAGTCAAACCCGGGTTCTATTTACAATTCGCGTGTGCTTCCACAGAAAGCTACGCCGAGGCTTTATTGTCCCAAGTTATCTCTGAGGCAATTTCACTTTTCAAGTGGTCAGGAAATTTGTGTGCAGTGTGATTGACATGGTGTGTGGGAGAGGCCTGTCCATTTCCCCGACAATTAGACAACGAACTGCATCGGGTCTTCTCGTGCTCAGTGGTTGTGTGGCCCTGTCTTACCATAAACCAACACCTCTGCCAGGAGACTAAGGATGTACTTAAACTGGAGCTAAAATGGTACTTTTCTGAATATCCCAAACCATATATAAGCAAGCCAGTGCTGCTCTTTCATGCAGATACAGTTTGAATTGGTTGCAGAATTTGTACATTCAAGTTTAGAGCGTGTTACTGGAGTGGATTAGTTTTACTGTGCTGTGTAGATTATCACAGAAGTGAAGATCGATGTTTAAGGCTGTCCATATTGTACAGAGCTGTCTCGTAGGATTATAAATTAAGCTGTGCATGTTTGGTTTGGGGTTTCCTTCCATTACAGGCATGTTGGAGATAAGCCACAAGCTGACAGGGGAGTTCAACGAGGACTAGCAAAATTATACAAGTGTCCTGTTTTTATGATAAGAAATATCAGCTCTTTCCATCTGGCTTTTTGTAAACAGATAAACATAGCCTATCAGAAAGATTTGATTTTATTTCTCAGAAATTTTATAGTTTTTGGCTTTATAGTCTTGAGACACAACATAAAAATAAAGCCCAACAGGTGGAAGAGTGAGGTCTTTTTTCCTTTATTTCTTGAAATTTCTTGAAAGGTTCTTCAGCCAGGAAAATATTCTGTTGGGTATTGATAATTGAGATGATCATTGAGATGGTCATGACTGTTTAGCAAAAAGCGTATATCCCAAAATAGTCATCGTAAATTTTGTGTACTTTGAAGGTACTTGGAAAGTAGACCGCATGCATGTAGAATTGGCAGCAAAGTTTATATCTCAAAATATTCTTGAAGTATTTGCTTAAAACCCACGAAATAAATACCCTTTTAATAGACAGTCATTTGTAAGACTATATAGCTAAAGTTGTCTTAATCTTAATTCCTTTATAAACTGTAGCCCTGTCACACCTGTGGTGATCAAGCTTTAGCATCCAACTCCTACTACTGCCAGGTATAAACTGTCAAACTGTTCTGCTGCTGATGTCTTTGGGTGCTTGTAGAAGGCTCTTAGTCTACTCTGCCACAATACTCCATTATTAAGCCTCTCAGTATATTATGAAGTTCAGCACTGATGCTACATGTTAAAGCTAGACCCTTTATGGAACTTTCCCACTGCGTTTAATTGGCAAATACTTTTTCTGATAAAGCGTTATTTTATTATTCATTTATGGTGTTTATTGAAAGCTCCTATGTGGAAAACTTAATGTATGAATAAAGTGTATTTGTCCTTTCCCACTTTGCTTGGGGAAAAATTTTTTTGATTCAACATATTATTTTATCATTTGTGTACATTCGTGTGTATTGAAAGTTTGTGTGGAAAACTTGATGTAAGAATAAGGCGTGTCTATACTTTCCCACTTGTTTTTGCAAACACTTTTTCCGGTTATGACATTATTTGTGTTGTCTTTGATGGGAACTATTACAATTCAGACACTGTGACCATCACATTCAAGTCTAGCAGTTATTCTTTGTTCTTCTTGGAAATTAACCATTTTCATATGCAATTTTGGGACATTGAATACTTGTGTTGTGGATATGGAATTATTCTGGCTAAGAAAGGAATTATTTGCCCACCTTCAGTTCATCAAAAAACCATCGAGTTTTCAGTAAAGGGTTGTTGGGATTTATATGTTGTGATTAAGAATTGAATAAAAATTTTAATTATGTTTGGACTCGTATTTTCATTTATTAGTGCTTAGTTTCGTGTCACGAAAGGTTATCGAATTCACTTGTGGTATTTTCAGGAATGTCACGTACCAGTCGGTACCTTCATTGCCTGTGATAGCATATGTACTGAAAAGATTTACTCTATGTAAGGTACCCAACGTCCATGTATTTAACAGATCCTAACAATATTTAGGCCTACCTTACATCAATGGAGCGCTTTGTTAGTCACCAAAATGGAGAAAATAAAAAATGTGGAAGTTATAAGACGGCGGGTATGCCATTGATCTTGACCCCAGTGCAACAGGTAAGGGGTGAGCAGGCGTAAATGCGCTTAAAAATTAGATGATACGCTTCTAAAATTAAAACAGAGCGAACTGGACGCGCATTTTGTGTACGTCTAAATTTCTGAAAGCTATAAGCGTACATGCGAGATATAAAACAAACGGGCCTGTCAGAATGGTAAGTACGTGTAGATCTCCAAAGTAGTTTACGGGCGCGACGCTCTCCACGACATGTCAGTTTTCAGAAACTGAAGGTTACTGCAAAGGATTATGATATGTGTACCCGTAGTCGTGGAGAATGAATACTGTGATATTTGTATTTGTGTTGTTTCCCATGAAGAAGATGTAGCAAGGGCTTAAAAAAAATTTGGGTTATTATGCAACAAGATCTGTTACTGTACTGCATTAAATCTTCCTAATAACGCCCCCAGTGTATGGTTTTAGGCCTACACCGATCGTCAGGTAATTGTGCTGTGTTAAAGTGTCATCGAGGGTCCAGTTTCCAACGTTTACGATCATGACAACAGCTAGTGTTCAGAAACATTTCAGATTTATACGATATACTGCCAATAAGTAAAGCACAAATAATAAATTTTTGTGTTATAATGTAGACCCCCATTTGGATTTAGCGTAACTGTTTTGATCCCAAAACGGCAGTTCGTGTACAGAGAAATGTTTCGACAGGTAAAAAAAAACACAAAAAAAAAAAAAACAGTCGCATTAGATTACTTACCATAGAATGCAACCCATGCTATCAAAACAAAAATGAAAAGGTAAAGTTGTCAATGAGTGAGTTTTTGAAATAAACCCAGTAGGCTTACATGTTGAGGTGTAATAAATAAATGTAGACCTTTGAGCATCATTAGATTTATTCCTTGTGAGGAAGAGCTGAAGTAATTAATTTATTCTAGAATGTTACAACAATTATTTTAAATCATAATTCTGTGCAATGGACATGCACATACATATACTTGTAGTTCTATATGTAACTACAAGAATCTTTGTACTAGTAGGTCTATACA
Source organism: Liolophura sinensis (assembly GCF_032854445.1). NCBI lineage: Eukaryota > Metazoa > Mollusca > Polyplacophora > Chitonida > Chitonidae > Liolophura > Liolophura sinensis. The sequence goes on along the minus strand of NC_088305.1, from coordinate 3,774,328 downwards.
TGCTGTATGCATATGTACATGTTTGTCTTTCGATTTTCTCAACCACCTTAACTGAATCAACTGCACATTTTCCAGGTGTTTTGCTGGGATCCAAAATAGTTAAGTGATGAGTATTTTCAAAAAAATGTTCTTCGGTCGGCTTACCCAGTACTTCCTCTCTTGGAAAAGTATGGAGTACCGCTCTATACATCTGAATATTTTAGCACTGCTTGACCCTTTGGGTTACTGCCCGATAGTTGATCTTCGTAATTGCATGAATGCCAACAAACTTATTATATAAAGTTTTTATGGTCCGTTCGGTTAAATTGTGGAATGAGTTTTTAGTAATCGGTTGCCATATGTGATGAACATTTGGGCATAATCTGGAAAAGACTGAAAAAAAGGTTGACAGATTTGACATGTATTTTATGTGTCCTGGCAATATTTGTACTGTTGAAATACAGTATGCTGCCTTGATGTGTTGCAACATATGGCAGTGGTTTAAATACTGAAGATTTTCATGCTCACACCAACGTAACAAATAGAAATGTTAACAACTGTTTTCCCCAAAAAAATGAAACGTTATGAAAGGTTGATGAATTATGGTGTTGAAACAGCAGAGGGGTTACACACAAGCACATTGTATTTATATTTCTGAACCGTCTTTTCAAAACTAGATTATGACAAGTATAAAAACCGACCCTACCCCCCAACCCCCCGAGAAAATCAAGCTTGTATTTTTGAGTTCAGTACAAATGCATGTTTGCAAGGTGTCTATTTAAGCATATTCTGAAGACATTATTCTGTGTAGACTGATAAATTATGCTTTTGTAAAGTCCTGAAATTGACCATCCAATCAATGTAGTTTTGTTTCAGAAGTCAAATTATAAATGTGCTTAAGATGCACTGAAAGTTGCTCTTTTATATGCAAAAAGATAGAGGAATTAGAGTAGGTACATGTGCCGCTTGTGGTTTATGCATTTTTACATGGCACTTCTACATTACAATGTGCTGTTTGTACACATCAAGGTCCTTATTGATCATCTTAACACAAGTAGTTGTTCTGTTTTTCTTTTTGTCTAGATTTTCTTCATGTATGTATGCAGAAATGTCTCTTGGTAATAGATGAGGATCGATTTTAAAAACTTTGATGACAGATGAATGAAGATAGGAATTTGCCTTAGTCTTTGTGTGTAGTTTTCTAGCACAGCACAAATATAGCATACTTATCTAGAGACTGTTTCTTTCGAGCATCCCAGTTCTCTCTCTTATCGACTTTATGTCAATATTCCTGAAGTGACATATACAAATTAGTTATTGCCGCATGACTCACGCTGATTTGTATCGAATTAAGTTTCTATTTATATAAAAGCTAGAAGAAGACAAGAGAGCACATGTTTTCCCGTCCTGATAAGGTCGTCTGTAAACCAATGAAGAATAGTGGACAACATCATTTTAAGTCACACAGTGTACACAGATGGCTAAATACTGCTCTGTTCCATAGCATGGACCTGATCTTTGAATGTGTATGGCAGCCTGTTTCTACCAGCAGCGCAGGGGGGTCAAAATGACAAGTGTCAATGAGGCATGTATCTTTGGTATTAACTGAAAGGGACTTAATTTGGACTATTAAAATAATGTGAAAGACAACATTTCTTGCATGAATGAAGTATCTGTGCTTGTAAATGTATATAGCAGGGTTTAATATGAAAGTCATTTGGCTAGAATCTGGAGAAAGCCCTCATCCCTAATTCATTTGGTCTGGTACAAACAAACCTTCTGACTTTCGTTGGTTAAGTTGGAGTTTTTCTGGAAGTCAGCTTGAGCTGGACTTGAACTCTTTGTGATCGCTGTGAGAGGCTACTGAGTCATTGTGCTGAACTAGCATGCTATCCAGCTGGAATTGATCTTGCAGCTCTTTCATGAAAAGCTGTTCAGCTTCTTTTAAAACAATCCATAACGCTTTTATAGCCCGAAAGAATTTTATTTGATACTGATTCCAACTGGATTGATGGCTAGAAGTGAAATTATAACTAATGTATCTGTGTCAGTTTGAAGACTTGTGACTTGTTCTCAAATCATGTCAATTATCATGATCATGTAGATTGAAAATTGATACTGTAGGGACGATTGACACAAGATAGAGATTGCCTAGCTCTGGCTGTAATTTGGACAACTCCATATAGCTTACAGGCTCGGATCTTGAAGCCTTTTTTCTGCTTCACTGTATGGAGCCGAATCAGTTGCTTGCGTTAATATGATTTAATGTTAGTCCCGGTGATAATTTGGATGTTGATATTCTTATCAGAGTTTTGATTTGTGTTATTAGAGGGGTGCTTCACCAACCTTCTCATTACCTGCCCAGCTTAATGACGCTGTGCTTGATAGTCTTCAGAGGTTTTAGGAGGACTCAAGCAAGATCACACCGGAAGAGGTGGAATCAAGAGTCTATCAGCCGGTTTGGGTGCAATTTTTTGGTGGTTAGATGGGGCTGGGAATACTCCACTGGTTTCAATGAAGCTATAGATATGATTGAAGACTCCCCTCCCCCCCCAAAAAAGAGCTGTCTGCTTTTAAAGGTTGTTTTGCAAAGAGCAGTGTTCATATTGCGCTTAAAGTGAAATCATACTTCTCCTGTAGCAAAAAGCTAGTTGTGCGACGTAAAATACGTTGAGTTAACAGACACCTGGGGAAACTGGAAGCTGGCGACTGTAGGACATAGGAACAGTATAATAAGATTAGAAGCTATCAGTGGAAGTTGTAAATAGGCTGAAATTGGAGTCTAACTCCGCTGGAAGTACTGTCTTGAAATGGCTTCTTTTTAAATGGACATTTCCCCCCCCCCCCCCCACTCTTCCTATTATTACAGAACAATAGAGGGTCTGCTATGCGCAGAAACCTTTTAATTTCTCATTATGGCAAAGCCTGGTTTTAGCTCAAGTGTCCAGCGCCAGGCGGAAGCCCTTCTAATGGGGGTACAGAACAAATTGTCCTTTCGGACATTGTCAGAGAAAGCAGACAAACTGTACGGACACTGTAGATGTGAGGGCTTGGACTCTCCCCTAATCAGCCTGCATGCTCTCTTCTCACAGATGACCCCCGCCCCCTTGCCCATGCATTTCACACCCCACCCCCTCTAGCATAATATCCTCTTCTGACTTGCTGAATATATGACATATACGCACGTCATTCTAGCCTTGAATTTGGCACATGGATATGTAAATATATATATATATATATATATATATATATATATATATATATATATATATATTTATATATGCTTTTAGAAGACTTTCACACGCTAACACAGGTTTTATGCCTCTGCCGTGTCTGAAGTGATGTATTTTTTTTTATACCTGTACCATTATGGACAGCCCTAATGGACAAAAATATGTTCATTTGATTTATTTATTTATATTTACTGTGCTCGGGAATATTTCACTTACACGACGGCGGCCAGTATTATGGTGGGAGGAAACCGGGCAGAGCGTGGAGGAAACCACAACAATTTTCATTTGAAGGCCCGGTCATATATGTAAATGTGTTCTTTGTGATTAAGTATCATTCAGTGTATACGTGAATGTAAAAACAACACAAAGAAAAAAAAATGGTTTTGATTGTTTGAGGTTACATAGTATATGTTTTTGGACAGCTCCTAATTTATAAACGTAAAACCGTGATGATAAATGCCTGCATGTGTATGTACATTGTATGTGTACAATATACCTGCAGGCCTGCTGTCACAGTGCGTGCTGTTTTCTTACAGCATTTTGTGGTTCTGATGTAATTCGCAGAATTGATTAGCTGTGGGGGATGGGGGTGGGAGTGCGGGGTAAGCCAGTCTGGTAATTCACAGTTTGAGCATGCAAATTGCAGACTAGAATACACATATAACCAGTCTGTACTCACCATGGAAATTTGTATCCATGTTAGACTTGAAACCTTTGCAGTATAAGTTTCAACTGTTCTCAGCTTCATCCATTATAAGTCTGGCTATATTCAAGTAAGTTCATAAACGGCATTAAACAACAAGTTAGAGGCTGAGAGAAACTAGAGCCAAGTCAGTTTTGGCTATTTTTCGCAAGAAGTAAAAAGTTACAGTCTTTTTGTTAATCCCATCCCCAGCATTGTACGTTAAGTGAATGTTTAAAAATAAGCGAAGAATTCTGCTAGAATATTTAAATGAGGCGCTGTCAATTCAGTGGAGATGGAGCATGCGCACAGCGGTAGGTAAACTTCATATGTAAACAAACATAGCTGATTACGCAAATAAGAGAAGGACTTACAGCTCGTTTGTCACATTATCTGCCAAAAAGGGGTGTAAAAAAAAGGGCTTGACCAACAAGTCTAGAGTTGTAATTGGTGGTCAGTTTGAATGATGGAGTACATTAAAGAAAGAAAAGGGTCCCTTGAAGCACGATGTTGCTTCATTAGTGCTTGTTTAAGTTGCCACTTACCTGCGGCTTACTTCGTGTACAACCACGTTCAGCGCCAAGCTCCCGCTTTTCATTTGCATGCCTGTTATGGTACAATATGTATATTTTCGGTATAAATACTTAGGCGGAGGAATATGGATAAAGTAAGATAGCAAGATCACACTGGTACTATTTCCGTCACCCACGCATACCTTGCTCGACATGTTTGTTTTGACTGGAACTTTCTGAACGCTGTGCGTATGCCCCATGCTCTTCCGGTTACATATTTTAATGAGGGACAGTGGCCAGCCCTTTTTGTGTTGAATTTGAATTACAGCGAGACTTATCCGGGCTTGTACAAGCTACATACTCGATAAATATTTTTTATTTCATCGTGATTGATTTAGTTTATGATCAAACTTTAAAACTTTGTTAAGATGTTGCAATCAGAATTTGTTTAAAAATTAAAATTTTGTCACTTTAATTGGTAATCTGGAATTAGTTTTTGTCCATTGATGTATAATCTGTTTTTAGTATTAAAAGTACACAATTTATGTACTTTTTGTAGAGATGTCCAGATTCCTTAGAGCATGCAATGGTATAATGAGCTAGCGTGATGGTTTCTGTTTGGAACATATGAAGGTGTCAGTTTAGAGCATAGATGTAAGGGTGTCAGTTTGGAGCATACATGTAAGGGTGTCAGTTTGGAGCATAGATGTAAGGGTGTCAGTTTGGAGCATAGATGTAAGGGTGTCAGTTTAGAGCATAGATGTAAGGGTGTCAGTTTGGAGCATAGATGTAAGGGTGTCAGTTTGGAGCATACATGTAAGGGTGTCAGTTTGGAGCATACATGTAAGGGTGTCAGTTTGGAGCATAGATGTAAGGGTGTCAGTTTGGAGCATACATGTAAGGGTGTCAGGAGCGTATAACGGTTTCAGTTTGGAGCATACATGTAAGGGTGTCAGTTTGGAGCATACATGTGAGGGTGCCAGGAGCGTATAACGGTTTCAGTTTGGAGCATACATGTAAGGGTGTCAGTTAGGAGCTTATATTGGTGTCAGTTTGGAGCATACATGTAAATGTGTCAGTTAGGAGCATATCATGGGGTCAGTTTGGAGCATACATGTAAGGGTGTCAGGAGCATATAATGGTGTCAATTTGGAGCATACATGTAAGTGTGTCAGTTAGGAGCATACAATGGTGTCAGTTTGGAGCATACATGTGAGTGTGTCAGGAGCATACAACTGTGTCAGTTTGGAGCAAAATGAAGTTTGGAGCATTTATGCCCGTATAAGAATGTCAGTTTTGAGGATAACAGTGACAGTTTGGAGCATAACAGTGACAGTTTGGAGCATAACAGTGTCAGTTTGGAGCTTAACAGTGCCAGTTTGGAACATAACAGTGCCAGTTTGGAGCATAACAGTGCCCGTTTGGAGCATGACAGTGACATTTTGGAGCTTAACAGTGACAGTTTGGAGCATAACAGTGCCAGTTTGGAGCATAACAGTGACATTTTGGAGCTTAACAGTGCCAGTTTGGAGCATAACAGTGCCAGTTTGGAGCATAACAGTGACAGTTTGGAGCATAACAGTGCCAGTTTGGAGCATAACAGTGACAGTTTGGAGCATAAAAAAATTTGAAGCATAAAAGAATTTGGAGCATAATGGTTTCAGTTCAGAGCATAAATATAAATAAATATCAATGGTGTCTGCTATAAAGAGTGGTGCAGGTTTGATAGGGGTCTGCTGCGTTAAAGCTTGATCACTTCACAGTTATGTAACTGCATGTATGTATATATATATATATACACACACACACACACACACACATATATATATATATATATATAGCCTGTGCATTTTTCGTACAATATTCTTACCTTGTGTTGGAGATTAACATTTACAACAAAGTCTTTTGCACGTGATTTATTGAAATTTAATCTGATCCATTAGAAACTACTGGTAGAGTCAAGACAAAGAGACTTTAATACTTCAAACATTGAAGCTGTTTTTCAGACTTGATGGCAGTGCGATAATTAGTGAGAAATTCAAACTGTCGCCTCCTTTATAGCGTGCGTGTAATGATTAAGCTGACGGCAGATTTTTCTAGCCATCTCCGTTTAGCTAATGAAGGTTGCAGGTTAAATGAAATTCCTTCCCTGTCAGTGTTTATGATGTGGAATTCTATAGATATCAGATGCGCTCCTCACTCTATTGTTCTGTGTCCTCAAAAGAGCCCAAAGAGTTATAAGTGGCCTTGATATTCATCCATCAGCTCAAGATGAATTTCAGCCCAGCCAAGCTTTTCAAAGACCCGGCTATCCCAGTTTTGTTTTCGGAGGGAAAAACTATTATGTATTAAGGACGCCGCAAAGCTTTTAGTGGGATGTTAGGCTCTCTAATATGGGAGGAAAGAATGGTCTGTGGCTTAGTTTGTGCGCTTAGGGTTTGTCGTCGAGTGATGGAACTCTCCTGTAATGGAGTATGATAATGCCCATGCTCGGAAATACCGAGCCTTTTTGACCCATGTGCTACCCCACCCCCCTCCCCCTCACCCTCATGATTCCCCCCTGTGGAGAAGTATGCCATGTGACAGTGGCAGTAAGGGATGAAGTTGTGGTAAACTACTGTTCCTCCAATCGCCCCCGGGTGCTTGGTTTAGCTGATGTATCAGTGAAGCCTGCAGATATGAATTTCTGGAAGAGATAATAATTACACAGGAAGCATCTGAAAGGAATCTCCGAGAAGCAAAGAAGAAAAAAAGCAAACAAGAGGAACGGATCCTGCAGAGACGAAGAAAGAACTTTTGTTTTTACTACTCGAGGCAAATGTTTAGTGCAATCTTTAGATCTCCAGGGAGTCTGGTTTCGGTATGCCAAGGTAAAAGAGAGAAATAACACTGCCAACAAATGCTGCTTTAGCCACTGATAAAAGGGATATTAAAGATTGTGTGAAGTCATTCAGAATAACCTAAACTGAAGAGTTATTATTAATATTTCGATTTTTGTTTTCTAGCTTTTATCCAAGATGATATATGTGCTACTGTTATGTTTTGACTGACTCATTCAAATTTATGCATTTGTTTGGGGATCAAGTAGCAGAAAAAGTGCACTTTTAAATTTTTTTTAAAAGGATTATCATCTTTGGTCCCTTGGGATTGCCTGTTCAGTTCAAGATTAACTTGCACTTTCACTGAAAAGTCCTTATGTATTAAAAATGATTATAATTCTAAGTATTAAAAGTAAGTCTGCACAGGTCGTTCAGAATCTCTGGCATTTTGCTTCATGATTGTGTTTAATTCCACTTAACCCAGGGCTTAATGGACCCTGTATTCGTTTCGTTGAGTTAGATTGCTATCTTGGATATGTGAACGGTTGCAGTCAAAGCGCAACCGAGATGCATATTTTATTGTCTTATATACTAGCATGGTACACGATTTGAATACTGAGTTCACACATTCACCTAGAACAATAATCGTGTCTTTTCAAGATCACTGAAAACTGTTGACTGCTTCTCCTTTTCGTAGACACAACATTCTATGAGATTGAAGTTTTATTACTGTTGTTGGGCATGTCATATTGGGTTCTTCATCTTTTTATGTTGCTTACCGCTGGAGGAAATTTTGAGTCATTAATTAGATGAGACATTGAGATACCAAGAATGGATAGTCATGGGCAACTCTACATGTGTGTTTGTTCTCAAAGCAATATAACGGTGTTTTAAGTACAGTTTTCTGGCAGACTACTTTCTGACTATTCACCATCTGGATGTTTCAGCAGGAGGATTTTTTTGCCTGTGGCACCCCTGTGTAGAAGGAAGTGGTGACCAAGTACTTAGATTCTGGTCAACGCACGTCTCCGTGTCAGGGTGATTACTGTCAGGGGCTGTTGACTAACCTAGGAAATACCCCTGAAGGGAGAATACCACTCTGTAATCTCTTCTTATTGACAGAATCGTCATCAGATCTTGGCAAGAAGCGGAAAAACTTTTCATCATTAGTCTCTGGCCCCAGGAAAAATATTTATACTTGATAATTTTTTGTCCACACATTTCTTTCGGTCAGTTTTCCTTGTCCTCGGCAAAGATTTTCTGATAAAAGTATGTGTGTGCGAAATGAAAATGCGTGACTGAGCTACCCACACCCTTATGGCTCGTAGTGTTGTACTTCAGAATCAGGCAGATTGGCCTAGGTCAGACACGCATGTATGTCCCTTCAACATGTGTTAATAGCTACATTGGAAGATTGCATTAAAAAAGTATATAAAACAAGCTGATATACTAATATATACCCCAAAAAGGATCGTTTAAATATGAGAACAGTTTTGTATTTATCTGAAATGTATGGTTTGAATAACTTTGAAAGTTTGTAATTCTTCTTAGTTTTAGGACAGATATTAGTACAGTGCTGAAACCTGAAAGCTGCGTACGTTTCTCTCCCGGTTTTTTTTAGCATAGTATACATGTGGATATGTGGTTCGTTATGTATTTATTTATTTCATCGGTGTTTTACGCCGTACAATATTTCACTTATACGACGGTGGCCAGTATTATGGTGGATGAAAACCGGGCAGAGCCCAGGTGAAACGTAAGACCTTCCCATGTACGGCCAGAGAGGAAGCCACCATGAGCTGAACTTGAACTCACAGCGTCCCCATTGGTGAGAGACTCCTGGGCATTACACTGCGTTAGCGTTCATGATATGGACTAATGATTTGTGGATTGGACCGTAGCTTTAACAGTTGCAGGTGCATGTGTTAAACAGAGCAGATCACGGGCGACATGTTTGTGAAACTGGGCCCAGACATCCTAAAAATTAAATGTTAGGGGTAATTACTCTATCCTGTAGTTTACAATAAGTGTAGGACATCTTTTTTACCGGTAAGGACGATACTGATTCTTATTAGTTAGCAAAGCGTCTTGAAAGTTATAATCACCTAACTGCGACTTCATTTCTTCCCATTTTTGGGACACTTGGTCCGCTCATTTTAGCCAATATATCTGCATTTATAGCAGGAATGTTGAGTTTCTTTTTTTCTCAGATGGTTAGACCACATAATTAACAACATATCTTTACTTTTCCAAAAGGTTTTTAAAGAAACACTACTAATATCTGTCCCAAGAATTATGTATTTTAATTATATATACTGTATGGTAAGGTCTCCCAGTAACCTGCGGATGGTCGTGGGTTTCCCCCGGGCTCTGCCCGGTTTCCTCCCACCATAATGCTAGCTGCCGTTGTATAAGTGAAATATTCTTGGGAACGGCATGAAACACCAATCATATAAATAAATAATTATATATATATACTGTATTTTTCAACCATTTTGCATGTTAGCTGGATGCTTATTCAAGCCTATTCTGAAGGAATTGTCCTGTGTAGATGCAATTATACTTTGTGAAGCCCTGAAGCTTGGAAATCGTATTAAAAAATGGCAAGCACGGCACTGAGAGTTTCTCATTCAGAAGCGAAAAGTTAGAGGAATTAAAGTACAACCATTTCAGACATTACACAAAGTATAGCTTCTAGGAAATTGAGCAGGTTGGTTGATTTCAGTTGAGTCTTGAGCCTCCCTTACACTTGATGTATAAAATATGTGATAATTATATTTCATTACTTAACATTTGTTTTGTGGGATAAATGTGCATGTACCAGTATACGTCATTGTGTTTCTAATTAAAAATCTGCTAGAAATCTTCTACATACTTAGAAATCTCCACGTGTTTCTCAGTCATTAATAACACTTTGTGGTGTGTTGTTAATATTGAAGTGGCCGATCACACACAGTTGTGTTTCTCAATAACAATTATTACTTTGAAGTGATGTTGATAAACAGCTAATTCATTCTATTCAGCCTTTAATATCTGATTCTTTTTTATAACTTACACCACTTACTCTATTGTACATGTGTCTGTCGACTCTCTTCATGGCTGCCCAATGTTAATGTTCACAAACACACATCTTGATTCGAGAAGTTCAGAATTCTCCCTAAAATAACCAACAACGGAGTGCCGTGTAGCATATGGGGCATGACGTGCACACGATGAATTGATCAGCCATTTTTTCACCTGTGTCCCCTTAACGTGAGATGACTAGGTCGCTCTGCCAAGGTGTCATGCCAGGAAGATGTACGGGTCTCATCTGGACGTAAGCAGATAGCCTGTTATTACAAACCAGGGCAGCAGGACTTCTACAACCTGCTCTGCTCTCCTCTAACATGAGGTTCATCTGGGCCAGTGCCGGGCAACCCAAACCCGTATAAATCTGCGACCAAATGAGACAACTGCCATAGTTCAAATACGAGTATGATGGATAGTTTATAGCGCACAAGGTCTGTAGCTGCTAGGACTTTCCTTACTCTCACTAGGACAGCACTCTGAAGGTTTAGACCCTGACACTATTATATCGGCTGCAAAGCTGGTTATGACCAACTTCCATGGTTGTATGACTTGCGCGCAGCTTTAGAATCACCTGGTTTACAAAAACATATGGCATATAAGTACATTGCATATGTATTTCTGGTATGAAACCAAAACTAATTAAAATGTGCAAAATATGTCCAGTATATATGAGGTTAAAAAGTAAAGCAACGCCAATTTTATTTTGTGTTTTACATGTGAGCCGACCATATAATATCTAATGGAATAGAAATAAAACTAGGAATCCAGCTTTTTTTGTTTGTCAGATCTTGATGTTGTTTTGATTTTCCAGTTGTTCCTGGCTTTGAGGTCACATAAATACATCTTCAAGAAGACAAATTGCTGATATGATCCACATTTCTCAGAAATTAAATGATTTTCAATTTTCATTTTTATACATTACGCTAACATTGAAAAAAGACCTGTTCCACTCATAAAACAAGTTGAATTGGGGTGGCCTGACTTGTTTCTAAAGGAGAAAAAAATTTAAATATCGATCAAATACCACTGAAAAGAGTATGTATTTCCTCGCAGGTGCATGGCATAAAAAATTTTAATATGTACCTCAAGTTAATAAATTATAAAGTCAGCACCAAAATCCGTTGTGGGCGACTCATTTTGCCTAAGAACTAGTTGTGAAGTCTTCTGTGTTAGGAGGCGGATGCTGTCGGAAACCACAGAAATGTAATTCGCACATTTCCGGTAGAACTCCTCTTCCCAGAAGGTAGCGTACAGTACAGTTCGTTTTCCGCTTGACGATCGGAAAGCCGGAATGTTGGACGTAGGTTCCGAGTTTACACGAACAAGCCGGCAGTTTTAACTCATTTATGCCGGCTTTGCCTTACGTGTTTTACGTGTTTGGTGAGGAAAAATCACAAAATTATGCAGCAGGCACTACCAGATAGGAAAAAAATGTGCTCTTTTCAGCCTATAGGGTCTTGTTTTTAAGTTTTCTTCTCCTTTAGACTGTTATCGCTCTTCATTCAGTGGACATTTTTTGTTTTTGAAAACGTTACTAACTCAGAAGGAAATCCATAAGTTTTAGTAATTTTAATGAATTGAAAATCTTGGAAAACTCGTGGCAGAAAAACAGCAAAGTTTGGGATTTGCAATTAAATCCTCATTACTGTTGCATATATACTTACACAATGTATGCATCTAATTAGTATAGTCATTACGTTTGCTTATGAAAACTGATATTTTGAACTGGACAAGAATTATAGTGAAGAAAGAAAGAAAGAAAGAAAAATAGAAAAAAGTTTTTATTATAGGGGTTTTAGTGTTTTGTTACAGGGTTTAATGTAGCACTTTTTTTTTCATAGCTGAGGGCCATTTTTCGCACTCTGTATTAAAAGAAGACATTAAGACAAGTGTAATGGATACAGTAGAGTCTTTAGAGCAGGACTGATAGCCATATGGCTGTAAACACTGATCACTCTTCACCTCAAGCCTCTAATTTGCTTGCTTCTCTGTGATAGGCAGATCTAGTGTTACTACACAGGATTAATTAGATTTCCGAGGAGTATACTCGAATTATCTCAGAGATATATAAGCATAATTACAAGCTGGAAGGAATTGTAAGGAGATAGCAGTTTAGATGCTGCGGATAATTACATGTGGTAAAGTGAAATCCTCATTTCAGATTTGCAGACATCGGGTGTAATTAATACGTTTACATTTAGTTCTAAACTCTCTGGTATCTGGTATCTGTATAAGACTGTGTTAGCACTGCTTCAAACGTCCGTCGCACGTACACCCAGGTTCTGATACTGAATGCTGTTCAGGTTATTTTAAGACTCGTTGACACATGCTGTGATTTTAATTGTTGTTGTTTCGTGATTCAATCATCAGATTCAACTATAATTTTGGACTTAAAAAAGCACAGATCTGCATGAATTTCATTCATAAGCTGTGTTAACAGATGGTGTAATTTGTAACATATGCACACAGGACATATGAAATAGCCTTGTTTTCTTTTTTAAATGGGATTAAAATCAAATTCATCAAGTTGCACTGTGTGAATAATATGTGGCTTTGACTGCCAGCTGCCTTGTGTACTTACAGGACCTGCATGGCCCTATACATGTGTGACTATAATATATAAACAATGTTTGACTTTTAAAAAATTTCATGTTTAAAATGAAAGGTTCTGCTGTGTTTAGATTATGTGTTACAATTTTGTATCTCAAGGCTTCCATAGTTTACACACAAATAATTTCAGCCCACTTTCATGTAGTCGTTTGCCATGTAGTGTTTATTTGTCTATAGTGTTGAATTGTTATTGGGTGGAAAAAATCACCTCTCGTTGCTATTGGATCCTTAATATACCTGACAGAGCAGCAGACTTAATTCATAAAATTAAATTAAAGCCACTTCAATGAAACCTGTGGGAGGTGTATTTTTCGTAATATTCAGGCCTTCGAATTTGAAGCGTGCTGTCCCACGCCTAACGCATTCCTGAAAAAAAAAATTTAGGTAGGCTGGTATGACACCGGACGTGCCAGGGGAGATTTAGTGAATTAATTTAGGTGTGGAAATATTACTTTGGGTTTTTATGGTGATCAGGCATTTACTCAAACCCAAAAACTTGTCAGTAAGGCTTGAATATTGTCAGTGTTTCAGTAGAGTTATGCTCGTAATGTGTGCAATGAGATGTAGAGTAATGTGTTATAAAAGCGGAGTTTAAAAGCAGAGAATCGCATCATGGTCCTGGCTTGTATAGGTGGGAAAGGTTCATTGGGTGTAATCACCCTCTTTGGAGTTGATGTACAACAAGCTAGACATTGTAGAGTTACACTTCTTTTTGCAATCATTTCTCCCTGTGGTTTGTACAGGATCTACTTTCTCTAAGCTGTAAAACCAGTTTAATAGGTGATGAAGGATGCGTGTGTTTTGAAAACATTTCCTCCCGTTTTCATCTGGTATTACACAGACAGAGTGAGAACGGACCATATGGTGGTGACATTCCCTCTTATCCCTCGTCTTTGTGCGATCCCTCGTGTAAAGGTATTACACGAAATGGTTACCGTAGTAACTTGACAGACTCCTTTTAGCTATTAATAATCTATTGTCAGTTGGCTATTAAGGGCATTTCCCTGTTACAAATCACCTATAAGTAACGACTGTCAGTAACAACACGATAGCTATATATCACGCCGGCTCCTGTTTAGTGGGAAAGTTTTTTACTGTTTGCCTACAGCTGGTGATTTTGACCTCTGTAGATAACTCATAATGTGATACATATTTTGTAATATTTCCGTGCTCTCTTATCCTGGTTAACATTTTGTTTTCATTTCCAACGAGTTATATTCGTGGTGAGAGTTAGAAGAAAAGTGCGTTCCAATATGCATCATGAACTGGCGTTGTTGTTTCTTGAAAAGCAATGAAGCCATTTGATATATGTAGCGTATATAGGTGAACCCCCCCCCTGCATTTATGCATGTAGGTGCAAAGACATGGAATATTCCTAGATGCACCACACACGGTATGATGGTACAAAAACATTGCAGTATCTATAGGTGCAGAAAACATGGAATTTCGGGATGCCATCATGACATATATAGATAGAAAACATGTCGTGTATAGGTGCAACATGGAATTTCGGGATGCACCATCATGACATATATAGATACAAAACATGTCATATATAGGTGCAACATGGAATTTCGGGATGCACCATCATGACATATATAGATACAAAACATGTCATGTATAGGTGCAACATGGAATTTCGGGATGCACCATCATGACATATATAGATACAAAACACGTCATGTATAGGTGCAACATGGAATTTTGGGATGCACCATCATGACATATATAGATACAAAACATGTCGTGTATAGGTGCAACATGGAATTTCGGGATGCACCATCATGACATATATAGATACAAACCACGTCGTGTATAGGTGCAACATGGAATTTCGGGATGCACCATCATAGCATGTACAGGTGAAGCATCCTGCCATATGTATAAACACACCAGCATTGCTTGCTTGTAAGCATCTTGCCATATGTATAAACACACCAGCATTGCTTGCTTGTAAGCATCTTGCCATATGTATAAACACACCAGCATTGTTCGCTTGTAAGCATCTTGCCATATGTATAAACACCAGCATTTCTTGCTTGTAAGCATCCTGCCATGTGTAAACATACCAGCATTTCTTGCTTGTAAGCATCCTGCTATACGTATAAACACACCACCATTGCTTGCTAGTAAGCATCCTACCATATGTATAAACACCACCATTTCTTGCTTGTAAGCATCCTGCCATGTATAAACACACCAGCATTTCTTGCTTGTAAGCATCCTGCTATACATATAAACACACTGGCATTGCTTGCTTGTATGCATCCTGCCATATGTATAAACACCAGCATTTCTTGCTTGTAAGCATCCTGCTATACGTATAAACACACCGGCATTGCTTGCTTGTGTGCATCCTGCCGTATGTATAAACACCAGCATTTCTTGATTGTAAGCATCCTGCTATATGTATAAACATACCAGTATTGCTTGCTTGTACTTAGTTGCATCTTTATGATAATTTCTGCTGTATAAATGGGTGGGGTGTGCTTTTCCAAAACATTAATCGCTTGTTCTTTTAGATATGAGGAAACCATGGAAACAGTCAGCTGAATGCAATTATGTTAGACATTCAGGTAACAGTATAAATGTCTGCCTCATGAAGACATTTCTCACTATGCTCATAAGTGCATACAATTTCAGGCTGAAAAGTAGATACGGCCTATAGATCTAAGCGTGGTTGTCATTCACTCTTGGAATGGTTTAGTCGCTGCAAAGACGATCCTCGTAAATATGCCATTACAGTTTCAGTCCTTAGCATTATGGCCCCAACGCGCCAAACATTGTTGGCCAATTGCTGCTGTTGATGTGTTAATGGTTTAGGCTCGGCGTTGTTATCGGCGATGCAGCTCAACAATAGCTGGGACAGGTTTGCGTGTACGTTCCATTGATCCAGAAGGTGTAGAAAGTGGCGAGCCTCAATAGATAATTCAGCTGGCACGTGCCCCTCTATGGAGCTGCCCAATGGCCCGGGTTTTGTCAATAATTTGAAATCAAACAGAACCATAGAGCATGGAAAATGAGCAAATATTGTATTTGCGGGAAGGTATTTTAGTATCTGACCATTGATCCAGAGACAGCAATGGATTATTGTTTGCATTATGCGTGTGCGTTTGTAAAGAACAAAAACCCGGTGCGTGAATAAGTGATGCATTGATGTCTCATACTCTGAAACAATGGTATCTTCGTTAAAAAAAAAAAAAGCCTCTACATACATGAACATGTGTCTTATTCCTTGATTTCCTTTGAGTTATGTCCCCTTATCTCCTGTAAGGTTTACAATTCCTGCTTTGGTCTTCTCAGCCTGTGAGCTTGAAGTGAGCCAGGATAAATTGCTGTACATAATCTGATTGTGCGACTGCATTGCGTGATTGTGTAATGGCATCGTTTGTTTTCATGAAGCTGCATTGTGTGGCTGTGCGAACACATTACTGGTTGTGTGAACAAAACATGTGGTTTTGTGGCTGAACACAGTGTGAGATGCTTTCAATTTTTTAAATATGTCAAGTCATAGTTGCATAATCACAAAGGCACAGATAAAGATGCGTCAGAGAAAACAACAAACAGGAATGACAGAGTTTGCAAGTTAAATCATTTCCCGTGTGTATAGATCAAGCAAATTTTAATGCATATTTTCTAATATGAAATAACATAAAATGTTTTATTTTAAGAGATTTTATTTTAATTTGCAAGGGGTGGATAATTAATATACATGGAGTAAATTTCTGAAGTTTGGATATGTTGAATCTTTAAAAATATCCTGAATTCAGAGGCCGCTATGTAAAAGTATTATTACCCCGATTCTTCAACCTTTTCAGCTGCCTCTGCAGCCAGTATTTTGAATCATTCTGAGAGAACTATGGGGTGCAGAGAAATAATTTGCACAGTTTTATGATGCTTGCATCTTTAATGACACAAACAAATCCTTTTTAGCATCATTTTCATAATAATTATTATTAAATTCCACATGAAAAAAGTGCTTACGTGGTTGAAAAGGTTTGAAATGGTAAAAAATTTTAATAATTTTAATAATTTGTTATATACACATAATATACACTGTGAACATAGCGGATGTCTGAGACAAACTTCAGAATCCAAGATGTATTTTCCTTGATCTTTGAACAATGTAACATTTAGAATGTTTGGCTGCGGTTGTGGTACATATTATAGTTGTACAAATTACATTGTGGCTTCACTGCCCAGATCAGGTGTTCTTGATGTAAGAAAACAGTTGTTCCTGTGTAAATTGTGTGATTCTTCATGTGCTGCGTTTTTCCTGTATTCTAAAGAAAGTCATGGCTGCGTGGCTTGCCTGCGTGGCTTGGCTGCGTCTTATTGAAACCGTGTCTGCTGTATGCACGTCCAATGAATCTGAAGAAAAAAAAGAAAAAGAATATCCTCTGGACACTGATGAAATAGGAAAGCCGTAGGTATGAAGAAAATCCTTGTCCCTGGGTCTGGTTTTAATCAGACCTGGGGGCGAAGTGAAGACCTACAATAACTCCTTTCTGGCACTGTACAGCTTCCCTGAACCCTTCTGCTGCTTACCTCTACAAAACCTTCACTGTTTGCAATCTTTCCGGCGTGTCATGCATGAGGTATTAATTCATTATTCGGCCGAGTGGTTCGGTTGGGGGATATGTCTCCGCAGCGGGTTTGTATCACCTGCTTGTTTTCGGTGGAGCTAGGTTTTTAAGGCCGGCA
This sequence comes from Liolophura sinensis, assembly GCF_032854445.1. NCBI lineage: Eukaryota > Metazoa > Mollusca > Polyplacophora > Chitonida > Chitonidae > Liolophura > Liolophura sinensis. The sequence continues at coordinate 3,756,720 of NC_088305.1, read as the reverse complement.
ATCTCCTGCGCAGACGGGAAATTACCCTGAACACCAATATCTTAGCGATATCTGTGTAGGAGATTAGTTTTGCGGACTCTTTCTCCTTCACACGAGTAATCCGCCCGAGATGCTTTGTTATCAGGAGCCACTTGTAGCTGGTAAAAACTTGATATCATCAGAGCTTTAAGCTGCTCTGGTCATTGTGATGTCCGCTATAAGGTTGGGTGGTCAGTCTGAGTGATCTTAAAGAGACAAACGAAGACGCTGAATATCAAGGTTACAGCTTCAGCAGTAATGCTAATCTATCACTGCTATATACTATGTAGATCAGGCTTTTTACAAAGTTCTGAAATCAAATGTGTGAAATTCATGACCTTTAAAAAGTCTGGAAAATCTGTGTCTGTGGCAAATGTTCTTGGTCAGTCTTAAATTGTGGATTGCTGAGTTGTGAAAAACAAGAGTTTCTGTGTATGTCATTTGGAAATACATGTAGTTTGACTAGAAAATGAGCATGTGGTTCAGTATCAGAAAGCAGTTTAAAAAATTTTGTACTTGGACAGTATATGCAGGTGCGTCCATTGAGGTTTGTTATACAGGAATGTTGGTATATGCCAGCTCATACATATATATACTGAATTTCCAAAAAGACATTTTTGACGGCCAACGCTCTTGAATTTTGGCAAAATTGGTTCTTCAAAGTACTTGGAAAGCTAGTAACGTATAACATGCACAGCCCACATGGCTGATAAGCTGCATCCCTCGTGCACATTTGTACTTTACTGTTCTTTAATTCTCATCATCATAATTAAGCTATGTCAATGGAAGGAAAAATTATTTGACACACAGGCTTCATCGTTCAATGTGAAAAATGTTCTGTAAACAGTGCTAATGGCATTGTTTCTTAGCATGTTAGCAAATTTACACTGACATAGGCTTCCCAGGGCTACTTCCGTCCAGCGCTAAAATAACTCTGACCTTTCTTTCCATGAGTTTCTCCACGGAAACAAGATTGTCAAAATTACCTGCAATGTGATGTGTTGCTATGGAAACTCTCTGGCCACTTAAGTAAGACCTGTTCTCATATCAGTGACTTCCCATTGACGATGTGTCTAAGATAGTCTTTCATTGTCAGCAAGGTTTTCTTCCTCTAAGCCTAAAGTATTTTTCTACCTCTCCAACGGTAAGTGGGAAGGTCTGCCAGCAACCTACAGATGGTCGTGGGATTCCCCCAGGCACTGCGTGGTTTCCTCCCACCATAATGCTGGCCGCCGTCGTATCAGTGAAATATTCTTGAGTATGGCGTAAAACGTCAATGAAATAAATAAATAAATAAAGTATTTGTCTTGCCTATTTCAGAGCTTTACAGTATTGTTTAATGTTTGAAAGTAAAGACTTAATTTTTTTTTGCCTCAAACGATATTCTTAAATTGTTTATAGACTATAAAATCAAGTTTTTTTTTCTGTTTTCAAGTCAAATAAAAATGGGCTGTACTGCTGTTACGAATAATCAAATTATGCATTTAGTGTTTGAGTATTTTCAACATTGGTACAGATATCGCGTCACAAATAGGGCAGTTTAAAGTTTGAACTCTTTTTATCAGTAAAGGTAGAAAAAGTCTAACGGCATCACATGTGACCTGTCACAAAATATTTTGGGTCACATTTACTATAACATAGATGTCTGAGACAAAGTTTAATGAAAAGTAATTTAGACTTGATGTATGATGGTGAGAGTTCTAAAGTTGAATGTTTGTGAACCTCAGAAGTTCCAAAAGGAAAGAGGGGTCATTTGTGTCTCTGGGACAGGGTCAGACAGGTAATTGGTAAATTAATGTCAACAAAGTCTGTCTAACATTTCTTCCAAGTGACATGACACAATAGGACTTTTTTTAACCTTTGAGGACAAAAGAGTTCCATCTGGAAACTCCCCTGTCGTTGAAGAAATCTGTTGAAGAATTCAAATTGCTCAATGTTTATTGTATTGAACCCATATGGCATTTACATGCAAGCTGTATATTTTTTCTTAAAGGAAAAGACATCTAAAAATTGAAGCATCACTTAGTATACCACTCAAAACTATGCATAAATACAACTTCATTTGTGTTTTTACATTTTTGTGACAAGAGTTAAAGCTGTTCAGACATATGAATTCTAAGGAGGACTTTATGGAGCATTCTATCAGATGTCACAGGAAGTTTTTACAACTCTAATCACAACACTGAATGTTGTAATAACTCTTTTAACCCGTAAAAGATAAATACTGAAATAATATTCACAAAGATTTTTTCCTTTGGGTGTACATCAGCAGAAAAAGGTGACGTGACTAAATACTGTCAGCATGGCTCATGTGAGATTTTGAAAAAAAAAAGCGTTTTTGGCGCATAATTTTCAGTTGGCTGTATGATGAAGCGTAAAGTTTCACTCATATGTTATAACGGAATATCAAGTGTTTACTCTGTAATTTATGATACCTTTCTATGGCAGAGTTGAACTGTTCATATGGTTATTAGATAAAAGTTTATGACCATATATTTTAGACTGACAAGTTGTTGTAAGCATTGGACATTGTGACAAGGGTACATTGTTGAACCCTTCAGAGAAAGCACCGGATGTCCAGACGGTGGGATATGAACCATGCCATTGACAATAAGAGATAATTAAAGGTTGAGGCACATGATTTTGCACCCTGTTACCTGAGGGAATAAGGTTGTTAGCAGGTGTTTTCGGGGAATCTAATGAGGTAACAGGAAACGCAAGGTGTGCTCTATGGCACTTCTTGGATTGCTGACACAGGAAGGCACGCAGGAAGGATGTAGTGGCAAGGTTTGCTGTGAAGCTTTCACAAATAGAGTGCGTAAAATTTACCTTGTGCTTGGTTTTATTGTAGCTTTCATATGCTACATATCCCTCATGGCAATTAAGGCGATGGTAACAAGTAGTTAGTTGATATGCATATCACAGAGTGCTACCTGTTTAGAGGTACAATGTATAGCCAGGGCAATGTTGAGTGCATGACTTTCTTAGCGAAAGTTTACTGAAAGGGCTTTGTCTGTTTGACTTAACCATATCATACAGCCTCTATCAGTCAAGAGCCGAGTGGCAGCAGGCTTATACGCATGTCTCGCTACATCAGCTCCAGCTTTATCAGGTTTGTCAGATGATTATCTGCTGGTTTCCTGCAGGCTCTGCCTTGTGTCCTGGTTTGGCATTGTTTCCTGCGGCTTTGCATTTTGTTCTTCTGGTGCTACAATGTTTCTTCCAGGTTCTGCCTTGTGTCCCCCTGGTTTTACATTGCTTCCTGCAGTGTAGAACCTTCCTTTTTTTTTCGCTTTTTTTCCATGTGGTCCTACATGGTTTTCTGTGGGTTCTTCCCTTTGCTGTTTTGCTTCTACAGAGTTTCTTCTGGTCTCTGCCTTGTGTCTTTCTGGTTCAATATGTTTTCATGTGGGCTCTGCCTTACCTGCTTCTGTTTCTACATGGTTTCCTCTGGGTTTTGCCTTGCGTCCTACAGGTTCTACATGGTTTCCTCTGGGTTTTGCCTTCTCTCCTTCTGATTCTACATGGTGTCCTCTGGGTTTTACCTTCTCTCCTCCTGATTCTACATGGTTTCCTCTGGGTTTTGCCTTCTCTCCTTCTGATTCTACATGGTTTCCTCTGGGTTTTGCCTCCTCTTTTTCTGATTCTACATAGTTTCCTCTGGGTTTTGCCTTGTCTCCTACTGGTTCTACATGGTTTCCTCTGGGTTTTGCCTTCTCTCCTTCTGATTCTACATGGTTTCCTCTGGGTTTTGCCTCCTCTTTTTCTGATTCTACATAGTTTCCTCTGGGTTTTGCCTTGTCTCCTACTGGTTCTACATGGTTTCCTCTGGGTTTTGCCTTCTTTTTTTCTGATTCTACATAGTTTCCTCTGGGTTTTGCCTCCTCTTTTTCTGATTCTACATAAGTTTCCTCTGGGTTTTGCCTTGTCTCCTACTGGTTCTATATGGTTTCCTCTACCCATAAAGGGTTGGGCATGCCTCTGACAACACTATTTTTTCTAATTTTTGGGACACCATGTCTGCTCTTCTTACACATATACATATAATTGTAGCAGGAAAGTTTAGTTCCATTTTTTCACATGGTTAGTCCATGTAATGGACAATGTCTTCATATCTTCACTGTTCCTGAAACACTGGGAGAGAAATGTAATTCTTTGCTTTCAACAATACTAATATCTGTCCTAAACATTTGAAATATAAGTGTTTTAAAACAGTGTTGGAATATAGGAATAAAGAAATATGAGTTGAAGAATCCAGATGCATCAGTAACACCATTAACAGACATGAACCTGATGCTCCTCGGTGTAGGAGATGGAATCCTATATATCAAACTATTACATCTTCTACGATTTCCTTGCTGTAATATTTAGTTTAAGGTAGACAAAATTCATACCAAGGACCAAAATATCATTATTGCAACAAGGTTTGTAACTGACCTTTTAGCAGATGACATCCGGATGAGAGAAAGTTCAATATTGTTTTGGTAATTGTTTATTTCTTCTTCTCACAGTAAAACCTATTTTAAGACCTTGCACCAAGCTAGAAAATACCTCAGAAAAATCTTATTTTGATCAAGCGTTTAAATGTTGCAGTAGTTCCTGAACGCTGCTTTAACCAAGCAAGCAACCAAGCTTTTAGCAGTCAATGTTGTGCTGGGTTGCAATGTTGGGGCAAGAAACCCTAAGTCATGAGTTTGATTCTCAATTAATTTATCATTGTTAAAAGTTATGTCTGTTCAGTGTGATGTTATTATCCCACAAAGGTTTACACATAAATCACACAAAAGTTTTACAACGTCATTTAAATGAAAAATTCTTGAGTATGGCATTAAACAGTCGCATAAGTGAATAAATAATTATGAGAGTGTCCAAGAGAGGTGGTTACCTACATGCATAAGCTGTTTATGTATTAACACTTGAAATTATAATTGTTTATAATTGTGCTGAAATACTGTGACAGATTTTCAAGAGGCTGGAGTTAATTAATTATTCTGTTAGACCTGTCAGGATGAACCTACTGGTTATGATTTACAACAGAAGACATAGTAGCACCTTGTTGAATTGAAGATGATTTTTCAACCCCTCCTTCCCTCCTCCTTCCAACTGAAAATCAACCGTTTCAGATCTTTTTCCTTTCTTTGATGTTCCCGATAATTAATGAATGGAGGTAGTTAATTATGGCTGCGGGGTAAGGTTTTCTTCCCACTTAACCTGTCCTCTGGTTCCTAGTAAATCCTCCACGGATTATATAGACCAGCTTTAAAGCTGTCATCCTCGCCTGTGGGCCTTCTGCACTGATCGTCGGTGTGAACTTCCCGGGCCGTTCTTCGGTGTGAGTTAAGTTCACAGGAGTTTCTTTAGGTGTTGTGCATGTATTTGGATAGTTGTCCTGGCCACAACATACATAAACGCACATATCATCTTTTCCATTAGAAAAATTCACATATTCAGCACATTGTCAAAGATAAGTCCATCGGGGGTGAGTGGATATGTTCTCCGGCAATAAAAGTGACCGTCATCAGTTTTGTATTTAATTATTAATGGCAAGCTGTATTTTGAGTGTGTATACTGTAATAATGTAATAATTCATTTTTGAATTTTGCTGAAAACAGTTTCATTCAGTGGCTTCCTTGATAATAGCATGATTACCCATGTTTTTCATCATCTGTCTTTGTCTTTGAACATTGCATTAAAGAGAGAGCTACCAAGGGTAGGTAACTCTGTTTGTCTAACCTGACTCAACCTTAGCATTTGCATTACACATGGGTATTAGTACTAATTTGCCATGTAATAACATCACACTTGATAATTGAAAGAATGGTATCATTGTTTATATTTTCTTTTGATAACAATTGTCACCATTTGTCTGGTGTCTAGTGTTTCCTATAGAACTTTAACATTTTTTGTTTGTTTTTTGTGAATTTTTTTTAATTTAGTCTTTAAAAAAATTCCATTTACCATGGCTGTAACTAATTTTAGTAATTAAATTCATTGCTTCAGCAGTCAATGGCCTCACTTCCTCAGCAATGTTTTTTTTTTCTGTCCCTGAAGGGCAGAATTTGATGCTTTGTTGCACATTAATTGTCATGTTTAAGTTAAATTATTGGATAGCTATAGATATATAGCTTATATATTAGACTGATTCCTGGACACATTATAAGATCTGATCTACTTCTAGAGCAGTGCACTTGGTGATCAGTGGTTGTAACAATCTCCAATCTACTTCTGGAGCAATACACTTGGTGATCAGTGGTTGTAACAGTCTCCGATCTACTTCAAGAGCAATACACTTGGTGATCAGTGGCTGTAACAATCTCCGATCTACTTCTAGAGCAATACACTTGGTGATCAGTGGTTGTAACAGTCTCCAGAAGTAGATCGGAGCAGTGCACTTGGTGATCAGTGGTTGTAACAATCTCTGATCTACTTCTAGAGCAATACACTTGGTGATCAGTGGTTGTAACAATCTCCAGAAGCAGATAGGGGCAGTGCACTTGGTGATCAGTGGTTGTAACAATCTCCGATCTACTTCTAGACCAATACACTTGGTGATCAGTGGTTGTAACAGTCCCCAGAAGTAGATCGGAGCAGTGCACTTGGTTATTAGTGGTTGTAACAGTCTCCAGAAGTAGATCGGAGCTGTGCACTTGGTGATCAGTGGTTGTAACAATCTCCGATCTACTTCTAGAGCAATACACTTGGGGATCAATGGTTGTAACTGTCTCCAGAAGTAGATCGGAGCAGTGCACTTGGTGATCAGTGGTTGTAACAATCTCCGATCTACTTTTAGAGCAATACACTTGGTGATCAATGGTTGTAGCAGTCTCCAGAAGTAGATCGGAGCAGTGCACTTGGTGATCAGTGGTTGTAACAATCTCCGATCTACTTCTAGAGCAATACACTTGGTGATCAGTGGTTGTAACAATCTCCGATCTACTTCTGGAGAACTGAACTTGGTGATCAGTGGTTGTAACAGTCTGCTATAGATAAATGTAAATGCCTGCATCAAATTGTTTTCAGTTGAAAGCGGTATACCATATTTCATGATGGGTAAAAGCAAATACAATTTCTGGTTTGGGACAGTCCTAGGTGGAATTGTCCGAGTAGGTTGTCACTGATGGCATATGTACATATTACTGCACCTGTACTGCGAGTAAATCAAATAGACCAGGTAGATAATATTTAAAATGTGAAATGGATGACTTAATCAAGATTGCCTTAATTTTTCAACCATGGGGCCTGTGTGGCTCAGTTCGTTAGCATGCTAGCACAGCGGAATGACCCAGGAGTCTCTCACCAATGTGGTCGCTGTGAGTTCAAGTCCAGCTCATGCTGGTTTCCTCTCCGGCCGTAAGTAGGAAGCTCTGCCAGCAAGCTGTGGATGGTCATGGGTTTCCCCCGGTTTTCTCCCACCATAATGCTGGCCGCCGTTGTATAAGTGAAATGTTCTTGAGTGCGGCGTAAAACACCAATCAAATAAATAAATAAATTTCAACCATTACTGCGACCAGTATATTGAAACATCAGGAGAGAACTATGGGGTATTGAGAAATAAACTACACATTTATGTGGAAGCTTGCATCTTTAGTAGCCCACAAAAAATCGGTTAAGATGGGATTTTCATGGTAATTGTATACATAAATTCCACTGAAAAAAGTGCTTTTACAAGGGGTCGAAAAGGTTGAAGATTTACACTAAGTTTTGGGGAGTTTGACGGGATGTAAGTAAGGGATGTACCTATCTACAAACAGCATCTGTTCATTTAAATGAATACAAGCAATCGTTACTTACAAAAGATGATTTTGAATTTACAAAACTGCATATGTTATTGATAAGCGGTTATAGCTATATATGTGGAGGTCAGTTTTATTTTTAAACATATATACATGTATATAGTAAATATGCTGTATATAATTAATACGCTAAGATTCTTAATCAGTTGCCTTCTGCCCCCTCCTGTTTTTGTAGTCTAGTACAGAACCTGACCGCGAAAATGATCGTGACCCTGCACGCGCAGTAGCTTCAGGCTGTCACCTGCAGTAAATGTCGGGTCAGGTAAAATTAGCTCCAAATATCATACTGGTGACGATTTTTCTAGAAAAGAAACAATCTAGCCAGTGATAGTTGCCATGACATCCAACAGACCCCTAGATGGAAGCCGAATTCTGATAGTATATGATATCTGTGATTTTGATATCTGGTCCACAGTTTGCATTTCGAGACATTGAGGTTTTATAATGATCCGTGTATATGTGGAGTGACTTTGAAACCTGGGGCCCGTGTCAGAGCAGCTGCTTGTAGCCTGTTAACAGGACTTGGATTTCTGAGGAATCAGTGGAATGGCCAATAACCTGGCCACTGGAACTTTGTCACTATGGTAACAGTAGGTCCTGGCCAGGTCTTAATGAGGGTGCTAGCTAGTTCACATGTCGATGTCCTAGTGGCGTAGTGCGGTACAGATTGGCTCTCTTGAAGGGGGAGGGGACGGAAAGGGAAGGGAGGGGAGGGGAGGACAGGACATACTCCAAGGAAACAATTAGCCAACAGCACTGAAGCATACACTTGCCCCGTTGATAATGGCCCAGCTAATAACCTGCACACAGAAGATAAAACATCTGATGACATCGTTAGCTGTATCGCTTTAATAATTACAGCGTTTCCTTTCAATTCGTTCACCCTGATAGCTGCCCCTGATATACGTTGTACGTCCCCATACAGGGATCAAGAGCTGCCATTGTTTGTCAGGTGTTACCGTTGACAATCTGGTATGGTTTGATATGTTTTAGAGCTCCATAAGACATACATATAGGGAGCATAACTTTGAAAATATATTGAAAACTCTCTGATTACACTGTGTTATATGTGGCTATTTTTATTGTCAGCATATGTGCCATGGTGGTCTATCAGTAACCTGCCAGTGGTTGTGGCTCTGCTGGTTTTTCTCCCACCATTATGAGTGCTGGCCGCCATTGTATAAGTGAAATAGTCTTGATTACGGCATGAAACACCACGCAGTCAAATAAATGTACCATGGATATGTTGTGTGTATTCATGAATACTGACGATTGATGACACATGTGGCAGGCCTCCAAATATGTGTTGTACTAGTGAATATCTTCTGTATTTTCCATTATTCCTGAGAATGAGATAAAAAGTCCCATATATTTTTGGGTTTTTTTGTTGAAAAAAAATATATGACCTTATATGTTTTCTGGTATTTATGTACAAATTTCAGTATTAAAATGCCAGATTTTTTGACAATACTTTTTCTTCAGGATTTTGTGATAATGAATTGCCAAAAAATTAAAGAAGTAATCCTGAAGCAATTTTCCATTTTCTATTTCTTTTGATTTTTTGGGCTCGAATCGTGTCCCATATTGGCACTGTTAGATAGTACATATCCTATAATGCATGTAGAGGTTTCTTGATCCAAATACAGAGCAGTTTTCTTTGTAAATGTGAAACCTACTTTTAAGGGAAAAGGCATACCCAAATTGTTGAAAAAAGCAGAGCAAATGGAATACTGCAGACTTGCTTAAAACTTTCTGGGAGGCCTCCGTGGCTCACTTGGTTAGCGCGCTAGGGCAGCGTAATGACCCAGGAGCCTCTCACCAATGCAGTCGCTGTGAGTTCAAGTCCAGCTCATGCTGCCTTCCTCTCCGAATGTATGTGGGAAGGTCTTGCGGCAACCTGCTGATTCCCCCTGGCTCTGCCCGGTTTCCTACCACCATAATGCTGGTTGTCGTCGTATAAGAGAAATATTCTCGAGTACAAGACTTCCTGCCAAAGATGATCAGCTTAATTAAGTATATGATTTGAAAATAGCCTGAAACTTACACCAGCATATTCCCATATCAGGCCCATATCTTGAGAATTTAAGAAAAATCATTGTTAAACAATTTCCATGCCAAAATATAAACCAGATTATTAATAAATTGCTCCTAAAGGTGTATATGTATATATGTTTAATTTTTACAATATATGGCCAACATGGTCAGTTTTTTATTTTAAAAGACTATTCAGTGTAGAATTGGCTTGTGATAGCTGACATACATGTATACAGTAAAGTTATTAATATACAAGGTTAATAAGCCACTTTCAGTGTAAAAACTCGTACATGTGGAACCGTGACGATGGGTCATTCAAATTACATGCGAAATTGTTTGCTTTCTTATTTAATACAGACATTTAATGAATGTTGGCTGATAGGTTTGTATTACCTTTGTGCATTAGTTCAGTTCTGGCCTTAAAAGCAGTGCCGGCCCAACTACTTTTGTGTTCCACACAGTCATGACAGCTAGTTGTTACGTGTCAATCAGTTCACGTGTGTGCTGCTGAACGTTAGAAAAACTAGGCAGTCAGCATTAAAACTGGTTCCTGCTTTGTCTGTAATAGATGTTCCGTTTGCTATTATCAGAGACCTATACTTCCCCACAAGACTAAATTCTTTCCACTTACATGTAGTACATCTTATGATCATTACGCTTTTGTCTCTAATTAATGGCTCTTTGTGCCAGAATTTTTGAACATTGTTTAGTTTTCAATGTGATGGAACGTGAATTTGCTGTTGCCGGAGCTTTGAGGGTATGATGTAATTGGCAATTCAGAGTTTGTCTCACAATTACTCCAGCAATCCAGAGGTAATGTTAAGATTACGTTTTATTCTTCATGCATCCTATACCCAAAAGCTGCACTTTTGCATGCAGTGCATATTAAAATAGGCTGTGGAAGTTTCTTTGGAATTAATTGGGTTCACAAACCCCAGGATTCTCAACATGACGGCAGAGTTCATGGTAGAAATACAATTGTAATATGAAAGGTCACCCAGTGCTACATGTAAATAGCTAATGAGTTGATCATTAAAACATTTTGACAACGGCATTATAGCAGGTTGCATTGGTCATAGAAAATATTTCAATTCAGCTGGAAGTTTGAAGCCTTTTATTGAAAATGCTGATAAATTATTAACATTGCCTTCAGCATTATGGAAAATTAGAAACAAGATTGTTTTTAGGCCTTTGCTATGAATCAAAATCATGCATATAAAAGTCAGAGATGGCAATCGCTGACTTTTGTGTGGAATATATGGATAGTAGAGAAGTATGGCCTCCTTGTGAATGCTTAGATATTGAACCTTCATCCACAGTGCAGTTTGTAGAACAGTGACAAGAACAGATGCAACTTCGCTGACCACTGCAAACAGGGAGGGGAATTGGTGTGGATGCATCCAGCTTGTAGCTCCCTGTCATGTTCTAACAATGAATCTTTCCTTTCTAACAAAATTCTTTTAGGGCAAATGTTAAGCTATGTGGTGTTCATTAGATGGACTAACCAATGTAGCCAATGTATATTGGCAATTAAAAGACCAGACTAGGTGTCCCAAAATTAGTAGAATTACAGATACTTATCAAATTCTTGTAGATGTTCATGTAATGTCTGGAAAGCCCCCATGCCTATACCGTACTAGCAAGAACTCACAATGGATTGGTGATTGTTTTCATCATCAACAAGTACATGTATTCTAATTTATAGATATAGGTGCCAGACTTTCAGCCATTTACTATACCCAGCAAAACCTGACTGTATAAACACCAGTCCATGGACAGCCTCCTTCATATTGAAGTCTATAATTAAGTGATATCATCTCACCCTCTCTGCTCATTTCAATCAGCCTTAACCCCTCCCCCATCCCCCCCCCCCCGCCCCCCATAGGAGTTTAATTTGTCTTGGTGCGACTTAGCATGATGAAAAATTTTGGGCCGCTTTTGTCTTGATTAAACCCCTGGGTTTATTATTACCTCGTAATTATACTTTGTACCTGAGCTCACCTGGTTGCTACGGTTACCCATCTCGAATTAACTCTCCTTTGAGCTTGTCTCTGACAGCTCACATACAATAACACAGTAATAAGGTGTGCATGCCAATCGTCTCCGACAAGATGCAAGCCATTAGAAAGCTGTAGGTTTCAGCAGCTGAACAGCAGGTGTTAGTGATGTATACCTGCAGTTAATACAGTTATTAATGCAGTTAACTTATTAGCCTCACACCGTATCTCATTGCACTTCACTTCAGTGTGTTTTCGGGTGATAATTGACACTGATGCACTTTACTTTTGGAACCAGGTAATGTAACATCGAAAAGAACATTTTGTAATGCAGCAAAGTTTCATTTTGTTAGTCATGATGAAGAACATTATTATTACACAAGCACCTGAAATTTTCTGTTTCTTATGCATCTTGAAAAAATTATGCAAGTTAAAAAAATTAAGGAGAAACGCGCTTATGTGTATTATTGAAGTTCCAAATTACAAGCTTGTATAAAGTCTTCCCCTCACGCTCAGATATGTAATAAAATGCCAGCAAATCAATAGCCGAGATTAAAATCAGATAAAACACACAGGCAGCCTGACTGCATGGATGCTTGCATTGTTTGCGATGTTGCAGAATGCAGCTGCATCAGGTCAGATGCACTGCTGCTGCGACTGATGCGAGGGTGTCGCAAAGGGGAGGATTGTGGGTTAATATATCGTTGGGCATGCTACATCGTCTCTGTCTCGGGGTAGGTGGATGCAGATGTCTAGTACGCAGCACCCAACCCAGCCTATACCCGGCTGGCCGGCTCTGTTCTGTATTGATTACCTCTATGGCTGGTTATCGGCTGGTCTTCAAACCCAAGGCACGGATTAATTATACTGACAAGCCCTGAATGGATGGCCGGCCTGCTGGTCCTAGAATCCACCCATTAACACACTCCTCAAGTGGGCTTCAAGGCAGTCGGACGGGCCAGCGGGCAGGCAGGCGAGCGGGCGGGAGGCGAGCAGGCTTCTGGCTTCTGCGCAGTGGTCACTCCACTCCAACCTGACCACCCCTCAAGATCTGTCTCCATGTGGACTCTCCTAATGCATCAAATAGGCGTTTTTCCAAGACGGAACAGAGCTACGCACTAGTATGGGAGAGACGCGAGCCAGGCTTCGGCGGGTGGAGACTGAGCAGCAAGCTTTGTTGACAACTTCATCAGTGCCTATGACAACGGGGGTGTCTCTTAGCTAAATCTAATTCTGGCTTCTCTACTGATGACAGGGGAATCTTCAGCTTTGTTTTTTTCTTTCTTTTTTTTTTTTTTTAAGGCACCAGGCTCTTCTTATTATACTTTTTTCTTGCACTGTATGGCCTGTGCACAAGGAAGACACTATGAGAAATCCAGTACAGGCAGTGTGGGACCATCTGAGGCACCTGATCAACGCCAGCGCTTCACGTCTTATACCCATAACCCCTGGGTACTGTGAACAACAGCTCTGCTGGTTTGTTCGCGTCTATTACCCTGCACCATGGGCGCATTCGCCCCGGCGTCCACCTGGGACACACATTCACATGATTATTCACAGATTGCAACCTGCAGTGCGGCAGAGGTTTGATTGGTGTATGGAGGGAATCGCCAGGGCACATTTGGCATTTTCCAATTCGCATTGTGCTCCTGCAGCTTTGGAGGAAGGAGCTTCTTCCTGCTAGTTTCACCTCAGCCTTGCGAGGATTGAATCTGGAATTTTTGATCTTATAGCTCCGGAGCGCCTCCTGTCATCGAAGCACGATGTCTATGATTTTCCCAGCAAGGAGATCGCCATCTAAGGTATTGCATATAATTCCCAGTTGGTTGAAGAGCTTGATGTAATTTAAACGTGATAGTTCTGTAGATTGTGCTATTTATGCTTCAGTTAAAATTTTCCTCTGAATACATGCAGCCGTCTTCCATGCTGAAGGTAGGCTGAACATCTCGTCTTGCCAGTTATAATTATAAACCTGGTATAGTTATAAGACCAGGTATAATTATAAAACTGTCATAGTATACACAAAGAATGTTTTAATTTGCCATGTTTTGACAAGAATTAACACCGCTCTGATTACGCTGATAGGAGCTTCTCAGAGGTTGCTAAACCTTTTTAGGAACATGCAAATTCATATCCTTTTTTTTTTTATACCTTAGGTATTTAAAACTGCAGATATTAAAGCGGGGTTAATTAATGTAATTTCGCTCAAGGCTCTGTAGCCAATATGCTTGTGTATACCTGCTTTAGATTAGTAAGTTGATTATGCATGTGTGACTGACAGGTGCATACAGCAGATTGTATAACCAGCTGGTTATTAGAAGTGCAGGTACTGGCAACCCGCTAATTATATACCAGGCTCACCTGCACCTTTAGACAAACAGCAGCTGCACTCTGTCACTAGCTAACGACCTTTCTCGCCTCAAGGCAGGAGCTTTAATAGTTATGCGGTCAATACTGTACAAGACCTTGGCTGAGTGTTGATCACCAGCGTTGCAGTTCTGGTGAAGACATGCAGATATTCTGTCCTGAAGCGACAGAGGTGCTGCACGGACAGTGCACTTCAATGGGATACATGGTATGTTAACAGTGTAATCCCTTTAAACTCTCAATCTGATATTTGCCTCTTATACTGGGTTAATCAATACCTAGCCCTATGATGGGATTGAAATCCATTTTCAGGATATTTGTAAGAACTGAATTTGGGCGTATACATTGGCATTATGTATTTTGAGTATTTCCCCATATATTCCTTTTTAATACCCTTCTCATGTCTGAATTTGTTGACTAATATATAGATTTACAATTAGCTTTAGCAAACCTTGCTGTATTTAACCCTCGTGTTTTAACTTTGAGGTAGTCTTAGATGAAGAAGGGTATATATCACAAACAAGATTTTTTTTTTATTATTATAATCATTTCAAATTAAGCAGCTTCGAAACCAGACTTTTGTATGCCTGTTTTCGGCTGTAATGGATGCTCCAGGTCAGTGATCACAAAAAGCTCTGCAGGCTCCTCCGCTCTTGTGATTCCCATGCATTATGTCTCATAAAGAATTCATCGTTGAACACCCAGCCAGCATTCTGTGCTGAGATGTGGCATTTTGCTAAGCGTTCACATTTATATCAGCCAGAACTTTCCACCTCAGCAATGGGCAGGTGAGGATGGGAAGTGATGATGGTGACAGTCCTATTTCAGTCTGCTCTGAGTAAATTTGTACTGTATAACTGTCTGGCAGGGAGATAATTCAGGATATGTTTAAATTTAATTATCTGTCAAATCATTGCGTGTAATGTGCTGGTATTTGATATTTGGTTTGGGTATATTTCAGTAATTTTGGTCCAGGTAACAAAAAGCTGGTTTGTTCCACTGAGGTGTTTAATTATGCAATAACTTTTGAATTCATTTGTTGCTTTAATTAAAATGAAAATAAAAGGATGGTTTGCACCATGAAGAGAATCCTTCATAAATATAGCAAGTAAAAATTGGCTGAATTTTATATCCAAGAAAGCAAATCATTTTTTTTTTCCACATTATTCATGGTACTGACAATAATTTATGTCTAAATGCATCTGTGAAAGAAAATCAATATGACGGTTTTTCTAGGATGCCTTGGTACATCGTCTAGGTACAAATTGCAGAGTATCGCACGAACATCCACCATTTCATTTTTAACATTCCACTTAGAAAAATTCTTTACAATGAATTCTTGTTTTAGTACAACGGTTTTCAAATATCTAATTTACATTAATGTCTCATGATAGATACTGCGGTGCAGTTATGTTTACACATTAAGGCCCGCATGTCCCCCAAGCACTTGTTCCCTGCCCCTTAATTCGCCTTATGCCAATATGGGAATTTTAATGGGATTGCATTGGTTGATTTATGTTCATGCTCTAAAAAGAATTAACCATTCATGACCATCACCTCCCCTTTTCATCCCACCTCCCCCGCAAAACCCCTCCCTCCCAAACTGTCAGAATCTCATTGGTTCTCAACCCCCAATGAGAAGTACTGAGACTGGCTAGAGAGAGTAAAATCTGTATTCAGGTGTCAGGGTCGACCGCATGCAAATTGCTCTCTCTCGATGTCACCCCGTTCAATAGATAGGGTACATGTGATGATATTTCACTCATTGTAAATAGGGATTCGCGGAGCAGATTGCATGCATGCCTGACACGCAGGTCAACAGCGCCTGCATATGCAGGCCTATAATACTCAAACGCAATTTAACCCTTTGTGGCTTTCTGTTATCAATATTTGTTGCCATGGCAACAAGGTGTTTGGCTTTATTCTGAGATGGCCTCTGCTTTGTTTGCAGATAATGGGATCAGAATGGATGGGCACAATCTGTTTTCATTGAAAGATAAATGAGATACGTTGTAATGCGCTTTATATATCAGTCAGTTTTTTATCTACAGGAAATTTTTAGCTGCAGCTGACGATATTTCATGAAGCTATATCAATTTTTTTTTTTATATGGCTCTTTATTTTTGTCAGCCAAATGACCATTAAATATAGAGGCATACAAATATATGTGAGACTTACAAATGACGACCAAAAGGTCAACTGAAAGGATTGAACAAATTCATGTATTATTAAAAAAGTAAAAAATAAATTACATGTATGGAATGGAGTTATGTCGACAATTGTTTAGACAAAAGGATTGCATCTGTCTAAAAATGTATGTGAGAAGGAATTTTAAGTGTGATATAAATCGGTTCAATATTTATGATGTCTTTGTATAGCCCTGTAAGAGTGCAGTATTTAACAATGTTGGGTATACCTGCATGTAGTTTTAAAGTTGTTTACATTGATAAGTTACATGTAAGTTATTATTGATGTTGGAGATGGCGTAACTGTGATTGACATTTGACATGTTTGAAGCGATCTGATTGTGGTGAATGTTTCAGATGTTCACAACCTGCAGTAGTCAGCCTTCATTAATCAGTAAACTTTTGACGACAGTGTGCTGCGGTTCATTTCTAACCATCTATATACAGCATACCTTCCATGACAGTCTGTGATGTAGGCCTTCAAAACTACACTTTTCTGCCATCTATGACCCTCAAAGCTAAACACTTCTGCCACCTGTGACCTTCAAAACTTCACTTTTTCTGCCATCTGTGGCTTTCAAAACTACACTCTTTCTGTTATCCTTGACATTCGAAACTACAGTTTTTCTGCCTTCTATGACCTTCAAAACTGCACTTTTTCTGAGTTCCATGACCTTCAGAATTACACTTTTTCTGCCTTACATGACCTTCAAAACTACACTTTTCTGCCTTCCGTGACCTTCAAAATCACACTTTTCTGCCATCTGTGGCCTTCAAAACTACACTTTCTCTGCCTTCAGAGACCTGCAAAACTACATTCTTTCTACCCTCCATGACCTTTAATGCCACACTGCTGTGATAACCAATGTTTTTTCCAAAGCTCTCTTCGTCTCATGTACATCCTTGACTATCTTGATCTTGTAATATGTTTTCTGACCTGGCATGGCCTGGCTATTCAGCATGTGAGATATGTTATTTTGGGCTGAATGAGAGCTTAGTGGGAACTGATTGATCTTAATTAGCATCCTGGTTGGCTGTAAGCCATTGGGAATTAGGTTAGCTAACATATTTGTTTGCCCAGAATCAATACAGTCCTTTATTATGGCGACCATGTGATAGCTTCCTCACTTATCATATCATACAGGCGTCTACTGCATCTATGCTGAATGGAACAGTTTTGCCCATCCTAATTCATAACTTATACCTACTCGCCATCACTTCAGATGGAAATCTCTGAAAACCTGTTTTTTTTTTTTTCGGTAGTATACCTGTAAAGAATTTGAATGGTATGTTTCCTAATTACATTTTAAGCCGCATTCACTTGGTTTGATTTCTCATAGTGACTCATTGAATTCCAAAAGTGGAATTGATATACATGTATGACCGAAGTCTTCTTCATAATTCGCATTCTCACAATCAAATTGGTCTCATGCCATTAAGCCACATGGCATTGTGCATGTCCTATATTTCATTTTTCAAAGAGTTGACTCAACAACTTTATCGTCTGAAGAGTTTTACGGACTATATATTGTATAATTACACGTAGTCCATGTAACCTATGGGGATGTTACTCAGGTTTTTAAAATTAACAAAAAAAAACAACAGAACAATTGTTTTAATTCTGGGCTACAGAAAGGAATTTACCAATTTACCAAAACATTACAAATACATGTAAGTGAAAGCCGACCTACAGCTAACGGCTAAATCCGATCTTAAATGACCTCGACTGGTTTTTTTTTTAAAGAGCTAGACAAGAAAGCAAGTGTTATTTTCAGATGTAAAACACTGGTCAGTCTTTCATGTACTTGTGCTTTTGTTATGTATTGAGGCAGGAAATGTTTTTTTCTTGATTAATTAGTATGCATTAAGAAATCGTTTAAAAACATTTAAGAAAGAGAGAAATGATGAAGATACAGGAGAAGATCAGACTTCAACAGCTTGATTAAAGGCTTGCAATGGCTTTTAAAGGAATTAAATAATTTCTAATAGGAAGTTTTGACTTGAATGTAGTGATACAGTGTGGCAAGGAGTCAAGATTCTTAGTGGCAGTTGGAGAGTCAAATCAATGTGGCAGCATCTATACATGTATGTCACCTGTGTTTGGTCCTAGTGTTTATTAGACTTCTCGTCAGGGCCACAGTTAGATTACCTGCTGACGATCTCTCTGAGGAAGTCTCTGGATATTCTCTGACATATTTTGTGGCTTTATGAGTTCAAGTGTTTTTTTTGTTTTTTTTTGTTTTGTATTTTGGCACATGGAACTTGTTCGGTTTGCATAAGACAGCGTGCGCCTGCAGCAAACAATAATGAGCTGATTTGTAAACAGCAATTAGGCTAATTCACCAGAACAACCCTGTCATTGTACTGCAGTATGATCTCTGCATCTAATTGCTATCTTTGTCCTACTGTAAATGTGGCTTTAAGTTAAATCGACAGAAATGTTACCGTGTGTTCATTGTTACTTTAGTCTGTGAGCAAACATGAAACCAACAGGCCAGTAATATCTACCGATGGCTTAATTTCCTAATTGCTCTTGTGCGGAGGAAATGTATAATGCAATTTTGCTGAGTGATGCATTCCATTTGCCTGAACATTTACTTTTTCATTCAATGTAAAGCAGTGGCTTTTAGAAGAAAAAAAAAAGAAATTAATGTAAGATTTTTAATGGATGGAAGTACATTTATTTTTATATTATTAAGATGAATTACATGGAGGAAAATGCATGTAGTGAAAAAATAAATTGTGAAAATTAGGGAATGACATGGAAAGATATTTTACTTATTATATTCCAAATTGTATCACTAAAACTTTCAGCTATTGGACTATATATACACATGTTCTCTTCTTGAACAATGCGCTGTTTCTGAAAAATCAGTTTAGAGCAAAAAATTGTTCTGATTGAATTGACATTATGGTTTGTACTTAATCAACTCGGTTTTAGTCAGGAGTGAATCTGCTTTCCGGTGATCCGTGGCAAAATTGTGATTTGTCTCCTGACATGAACTTGTGCTGTGTGACGTATTAATGTTATTAAGTTCCTTTTTTTGTTTTTAGGCAGCAAGAAAGGTGACATTGCCAGGTTGACGGGTCTGAACATCGTCAGTGCTGGTATAGGCAGTCAGGTAAGTCATTAATGTTATGATTTAGTGATATCCAGACTAGCAGTGGCAACTGGTTTCTCTGTAACTTAATTGGACATGTGGTACAGCATTTTATGTCCTTTAATGATTGCATTTGCACTGTCATCATCGTATGACTGGAAAACTGTTAAGTGAAACATAAAACCCCAAGCATACATACAAACATCTGTAATGCCTCGTTCACATTGATGTGAATGAAAAAAAGACAAAATAGTATGAATGCAGAATATTGTATGTTTTATTTTTGTTTGACTCATCAAATTCTACAGGTCGATAGAACGGTTTGAGCCGTCTGAGTGATTCATTCTAAACAGGATGTTTTGTATGTGCACTGATTTTTCATTTGCAACAAGAGACATTGCCGAAATAGTATATATCAATAACACAAAAATTAAATCTCTTGGGCAATCTGTGAAAGGGTTACCATTGCAACTGTGAATGTCTTAAAAGCATGCTTTATAGATGGGGCGGAAGTGGGAAGGTCTACCAGCAACCCGCAGATGGTCATGGTTTTCCCCAGGGCTCTGCCCAGTTTCCTCCCACCATAATGCTGGCTGCCGTGGTATAAGTGAGATAATCTTGAGTACGGCGTAAAACACCAATCAAATAAATAAATAAATAAGTCGTAGATGGGGATGTGTTTTAGGCCGCCGCAAACACGAGTGATCAACCATTTTGTTTTCTGCCCATCGGTTGTACTTGGTGAAGACTGATGTGCAATCCCTGCGGAGCTCATGAGGATGTGGGGAGGTATTATAAACCTCTGTCCCTTGTGGCATTCAAGCCTTTGAGTTTCTGATGTGTTTTGTTGAATTAATAAAGCCCTATTTGTGCCCTGTCCAAGCTGTAATGGAAGTTGCCCACGGCTGAAAATTTACCATACCTACGAGCTCACTGGGTACTAGGATGCATGGAGAGAGGGCCAAAAATCAATGTCTTGCCCAGTAGCTAGCCCTGTGGTGTATAGTCCACTGCTGCGGAGACAGCCTCCTAACATGGACCATTACAAGACCGAGTGTACTGCAAGGCTTCTTGACTTTAAGGAATTTAGGATACATCCTTTTTTTTTTGTACTTCTAATTAGCTTAATTTTTATTTAGTGTGTAACTATGTACTTTTGAAATCTGCACTGAATGATGAGGGTTAATGTTTCTCCCTTTTCTTTAAAACTGGTTTTAAAAATGACTTCCTCAGCACTCTGACCCCTCCCCCACTCCTCACTGACACACACATATTTTCATTTGCAATACTTTACACCAATGCCACAGGCCCACCCCCAATAAAATTTGCTGGGTATGTCCAGAACTCTGACACTGATACATGTATATGAAAGTTTGAGGCTTTTCACAGTTAATTCAGGATAGTGTGCAATGGGAAAGCAAATAATTTATTGACTTCGTCAGGCTTGGCACATTTTCTTAAATGTGCTCAGCTTAAAAAGAGGATTGAGAAAGGGTGTAGGTTTGACGTGCTCCCAAATGGAACATGCAAACCTGTGCCACTCGGCGCATGCCCTTCCCACAATACCATTAACCTTTATCCGATTGCAAATGACAGTCCGTTACAAATGGGGGGAAACGGAGAGGCATTGGGATCAATAAAATAAGAGCCTTGGAAACTCAAGTGTTTGCCTATTCTTTATTCTCTGCCAGTTTGCCGTGAGCCCTGAATGCTGGACTACGTATTCAATTTAAACAATCCAAAAAGGAGCCAGAGCTGCAATCCGAATCGGAAAAGATATTTATTTTGTCCACAAGGGAAGTACCGGTTGAAGAGTCCATCCAATTGTAATGCAGAAGTATCTCAGTCTGAACATTTGACCTGCACTGTGCATAGCTCAGCAATATTTTATGACATCACACTGCATTGAGATGATTGTTGAATGTTCTTTTGTATCGGCTCCTCAAAAAGGTGTTCCTCATATCTTAACTGTATTTTACAACCACGAAAAATGTGGATGATTTTGAAAAATGGCACATTATTTAAGGCATGAATAATACAATATTTGTGCTCATGTTTGCACGACACATAACTAGAAAGAGAGAAAACATCGGTCATATATCAAATCAGATTGAAGAAAAAAGAAAACGTCTGTGCATGCTCTTATCGACGTACAGGCAACAAGTAAATTATTACATTGTAGATGGGACTTAACAATTTATGGTCGGGATTGGAAGGGGGTAGCTAGAGAGTGGCTGTTTCAATCGGTCGGATACTTTAGAACGAAGACAATCCCTTATAAGCTGTTGCTGTTGGCTCATGTTTGCCACACAGACCAGATCAATGGAGCTGGCTAACTGTCCCCAGCACGCATCCTCCTTCAGCGCATCATTTATTTAATGCTTGAAATATGTGATGAAACGCCAACGTTATCAGGGTAGAGCAACGGCTTGGAAACGGCCATTACAAATTTATACTCTCTAACCAGAGTAGTCACGTAGAGGCACGCGTGCTATAGTCTGTCACTTAGATTAACACACTCATCAGACAAGGACAGTATTTAAATGATCTAAAATTTTACCTGAAAAGTCCATTAGTAGAAGCAAATAAAGATTGTAAATTATTACCTTTGGTTCTTAAACGTACATTTTCCAAAATAGGATATAATCCCAACTTCATGATATTTCCAAACACCTGTGATTAATGAAAATATCTGGATCGGGCAGCATGTGCAGTTTATGAATTGCCGTACTTCGATCCTGCCAGGAATGTGTTATGATGTAGAGCAGACATACTCGACCGCATTACATCCTTAGCCAGTCATTATTTCGTGCTGATATGTTCAAAACAAAATAAGATGTTCTGAAGGAGTGACCAGCTTGGATTGCTGGGAAACCTTGTCTGCACGAGGTGACAGCCGTAAATTTTTTTCCTCGATCTGAACTTGATACCAACGGGCTGAGGACAAGAAAAAGACGAGATTGACATATTGAGGACTGTTTATGAAGGAACTAACCTTGTATTTTATACATTGATTGGCCAAAGTTACACATTCTACCCCGACCACATGCAGTTTTACGACTTTTTTAGCAGTGGGCAAGGCATTTCGAGAACTACTTTGGTGTGACAATAGCATAAATTCTGGGTAAGTTTTTGTACAAGTTTCAGCAAAAATAACGAAAAGGTTTACATACCAGATTTAATCATTAAAATGTTGACTGAAGATTTTGCTTTGTGATCCGGGGGCCTGGTTTTTTGGTAACTGAACAATGCATTTTTATGCCAAATGCTGAGGTTGTTTTAAGATTAAGTTCTGGAAAGTGCGTGAGGAAGAGAGGAGACATAACATGGATTGTCTCACTTTCCACTGTAAAACCAGGTGATAGGTGAAACAACAGTCAAATAAATAAATACGTAATGAAATAAGTCCGTCACGGAGAGAGGATATGAAGCCATATTGTATAGTACATGTGGAGATTTTGTCTTGAACGCATGTGTTCCGAAATGGATTGAATATCCTCAATCAAAACTGATCATTTGCTATACTGAGTGAGAACAAGTACATACAGGTCATAACTAAACCTGTCGTGACTGTTCAGCGCATATTTAACACCTGAAAATATGCATTAATTTTCTCTTGTCTTGGTCCTCAATTGGATATTGCTTCTGATTTGAACGACATGTATCATGACATAAAAAAAAACAATGAAATGAATAAATCTATGTTGAACTTCAAAACATCCATCCAGATATATATACATTCAGTACATTCTAATTGTAGTGTGAGATGTGCAAACCTGGTTCATTATGTTTATAAGTGAAAGACATGCCTGTTATCTCATAATCTACATGTACACACACTACTTATTACTGAGTGAATCAATTAATGATGTCCACAGCTGAAGGTTTTCTCTTGCTATATTGTGATGAATTCGATTGAGTCCAGATACCACGTATTCTGAAGGCGTGAATGGAAACTATATGGGTTGTCAATTTTTTCAAACATAACATGGACATGGAATAAGAACCATAAAGAGTCAAGAACAACAGCAGTCATTTGAGAATAGGTTTGTGTGTAATGTACATATTATGTGGCAGACATGTTTTCTGCCTAAATTTAAAGGGTGTTATTTCTTTTTTTCTTATTTGTTTTTGGAAACACAGTTGTAGATAGTAATATGTTTAGAGCATCAGAATATGGTGCCTGCATGGCATTTGCACCATGCAGAAGGATTATTCCTGAAAATAATCTGGTTTATCTATGTTTTAGTTTTGGGTTCATGTATGTCGTAAGGGATTGTTCTTCATTGCCACTCACACAGTCATTCACTTTATAAAAGCCTTTGTCATTGTAAGTCTAGCAAAATGTGGTATTTGATAGCCAAGATGGATTTGTGAACAGTTGAAATCACAGCATAACTGAGATATATATTTTAAATATTTATATTAACTTTTAAACCAGCACGGCACACAATTTACTTGCGCTTTTACGTCATTGAAAACTGCTGACTGCTTCACTTTGTGTGAATCCTAAACTTCATGCCTACATATTCTGTAAGCTCTTCAGTTGTACTTTGTGTTGAGCAATGTTTTGGGAAGTAACCTTGTATTTCTTGACCTTTAAAGTCGCTTCTGACCCTTAGATTTATGAGTAAAAGTAATGTAAATTTCAGGCATGTCTTGTCAGACATTTTTATACATGTATGCATATATTGGGTGGGCATAAACAAATCGGCAGCACTTTGACACTCAATATCTCTGAAACCCACTTACGTCAGCTTTTAAAAATTTACACACTCAAAAGCCATTATGTTCCAAGTATACAGACCAAATTTCAATTTCATCCTTTAAGATTTCTGTTCATGGGACCAAAATCAAAATAGAGTCAAAAATGCATGTTCCAGACATTTCAAAATGATGTTCTACCTTGTTTTACTTGAAAAGGTGATCAATTGGTCCTCCATCTTCTTGGTAGATGGCGCGCAAATGTTTCTTCCATGAATTGAGTCCCCAATCTCATTAAGAGTAATATTTTTCCAGCAGTCCTTGACGTGCATCACACAGGTGCAGCGCACGCGCTACTCATGACACCTGACAGGTGATACACCTGTCACCGGAACATGCGTTTTTGAGGCTGTGTTTTCATTTTAACCCTGTGTACAGACTACTCAAGCTATGACCTCGAAAATTGGTCAGTATATCAACATAATAATCATGCCATTTGAATGTCTAAAGCTTGAAAGGGTTTGAACAAAGCATAATGGACCAATACAGCATCAAAGTACGGCCCATTTTTTTATGCCCACCCAATATATGGGCTAACTACCAGTTTAATAATGGAGTTATTTGTCCATAGGGTTATAATCACCCATGTGTTTTAAAATCCATGAAAGAAGATACTTCCAAAAATTGGGATCTTTTTGAGAAAAGTCAAAATGTATAGCAGGTAAATTCAAGCTGGATGTTTCAGATCACAAGACTAAAGAAGGTAAAATACCTGTAATAGGAGTCGTCATTGTGTTATGACAAATTTGACACAGTTTAGACTTAAGATAGAGATAGAGAGCTATTAACGTCATGACGATGTGTTAAAATTTAGTTCCATTTATAAGTACGCCGGCAGTTGTTCCATCAGATTGGCGGGTGTGTGTTGAAATCTGATACTGGCAGTAGAGGAAAATGAGCCAGATCTCTATATCTGCCGGCCAGCTAATCAATTCCTATGAATTTTTATGACACATTCCAAATGAAGTTGGGAGGTTTTTGATCTAATTAATTTGCTGCCGTGATTGACTGAAATTGTGTTGGGGTTTGGTAAATGAAGGAATTTGCCTGGCCGCATGAACCATGTATGGGATGTACATACAGCTTCTTGGAGAGAGGTTGTTCCAGACGGATCTATATTCCATCTCTTCTACAATACAGAAGGCAGCTCGAGCTGCTCTGGAAACGGTGTCCCTTACTTGAGAGATCCGCTCAAAGATCGTTACACTACAACCTCTCCATGCACCAGAGGATCAATTTCATATAAGAAGCAACCTTACTTCCTCATCCTTTTCGCAAATGAAACAGCAACTTTGAGTGCTGATTTTGAAGACAAAACTACATGGGTTGTATTGGTTCAATTTCAGGGCTTCATAAACTGCATGATTTTGTCAGTCTGTAAACAGAATAATGCGTTCAGAATATGCTTGTAAATGAACACCTTGCAAAAATGAAAACATGTTGCAGAATTACAGTATGTATTCAGAAGGGCTTTTCTCATATGCACTATGCCATTTTTTGAAATTAAGAATTAAAATTGTTTTATTGCCATGCGGCTAAGTACATTTATGTAATCAAGGGTTCATAGAAGTCGTGTGGATGAGTAAGTATTCGATCTGGTTGAGCAGGTATTCAGTCTGGATGAGCAGGTATTCGGTCTGGATGAGCAGGTATTCGGTGTGTTAAAAAAAAAAATTGAGTAAGACATTTAATAACTGTGTATATTTATTCAATTTGAGTTTGTTTTTGGAAAGAAATATTTAAAATGTTGCATAAACACAAACTGAACACATTCAAGGTTCCGTGAGGCAACCTGTTCGTGTTACGAGCTCTCTCCCTTTTTTGGTAATTTTTCTGACCCTCTGTGTTGATTAGATTTAAACAGGCAATTTTCGGAAGTGGAGGAGCATATGAAATCAAATGTCACGCATATTAAGCCTCTTTGGTATCTGCCATATCGGTCTCTCATGAATAACTTGTCCTACTTCGGCTTCCGATCATTCTGTTTTTTATTTTAACCCAGCACGAGTGACTGCATGTGAGTGCACGCGGTCTGACTGGTTTTCTCCCCCTGACGTGAGGTGGCGCTGATATCTTCAGCTCTTTTCAAGGGCAAGCAAGCAGTTTGCATCCAGGTTTTGGTTTCAGAAGTCAGAATTTTGATAAATGGCTTGGAGCAGCAATATTAAAATCTTCTTTGCCAAATATGAACATTTACAGCTGACATGTATTTGTTACAAAAGCATGTTTCACACGTACAGGGCTTCTGGCCGTTCAAATCCAGCCGTATTCACCATGGGGAAAAGTGACAATTCATTGATACATAAAGTAGGTTCTCCCAAGGAAAAATTGAATGTGACGCCAACAGTTAGAGACAGCTTAAACAGGATGAGCTCAATTAACTTTCAAATATATAAGTCTGTGCTCCAAACACCTCATGTCAACTCTCCATATTGGGTCATAGTAAAAGCACACTGTGATCTTTTATATAAATCAAGCTTTATTGACGAGGAATTTTTAGGAAACCAAAATTACATTTTATGGCCCATTGTTTTTCATCTGAATCAGCTTACCATGGTGTATATGTTATTCACTGTACAGAGCAACCCAGTAGCAAGCTTTCACAGTTTTGTTCTAAACATTTGATTAATCAAGAACTACATACATGTAGCAGCTTATGTAAATAGCTCCCACGGGCTTTTACAGTTTTGTTGTAAACATTTGATTAATCAAGAACTACATACATGTAGCAGCTTAAGTACATAGCTCCCACGGGCTTTTACAGTTTTGTTGTAAACATTTGATTAATCAAGAACTGTACATAGTAGCCTAAGTAAAATGTAGGCACATGTATATGCGGCATTGTATTTATAATTTATGTGCACATATATATATATATATATATGTATATATACTGAAGAGCCCCTGAAGTGCTACCATTAAAGGAGTATAGCTAAACTGTTTAATAGGGATTGTTTCAAAAAGCTGTGTTCAGTTTTTTTTTATAGATGTATATAATATGGACAGATTTTTTCTCCAAGCTTACATGTATATAGGGTTATATATATATTGGTTTGAACAGTTGACCTTTTAGGTAGAGACATAGGCCAAAGCCTTTCCTGTTGTCACCTAGCTCAGCAGGAATGTCTTGCAGAGAAGAGCTTTAGTGAATTGTCTCCCAGGTTTATTGGTCGATGGCCCTTGGACCCTGCTGGCCAATCAATAGTCTTTTCTCTTCGACTCAGTCCTCCCAAGGGGTGGTCTATTCCATTGGGTTGTCGAGGCGCAGTGAATGGACTCGGGGATCTCCCAGAACCCTCTGCTCCGCGTGGCAACACTTGGTTGCTAGGGCAACTGTTTTCTGCTTGAGGGGAAGCAATGGATGGATCAATACATGGTTAACACTAAGGCAGGGGGAAAAATCAGTGTTTACAAATGAGGCCTGGTCCAGCGCCAGTGTTGGACTGCTGCTGACTGGGCTGCGTGGCTGGCATTGTCCCTGCCCGCTGCCGTAAGCTGCTCTCCGCTCACATTATATCGCTCCCAGATGACCAGTAGTCAGGCAAACCACCTTTCCTGGAAGACGGATCAGGCCAGCTGCTAAAGGGAAAGAGACCGAGCCATTCCACCCAGGTCAGACCCCCCTGTTGTTATTGTACACATGTATCACCCCTTGTCTTCCCTCTCCTTAAGCTGGGCCTTACCCTTTCTTAAAACCACCGTCTTGGCTTTTCTTGTCTGGGGCTGCACCATATGGTTGCATCTCCAGATCTCTTGGCTTGGACAAAACTTCCACGTCCATAATCTCTTGGATTCACCCTGATACTTGCTTACTCAGCAGTTTGGGGTGTTAAATCACACTGCCGATAAAGAACCCGATTAGTTGGGACTTCCTTAACACTTGTGAGGGTTATGATTTATTGATCAGCCATGGAAACGATAGATCTTGTGCGAGTCCCTGGGACGAAAGCTGTAAAGCACAGTTCTTGGCTGACATGTTCGCTCGATCAGTCTCCTAGATCCGGCAGAGAACTATAGATGATCAAGTCTCAGATGAGAAATCTGCAATATGGTTGCATTTTACTCTGCCCCCTACATGACAAGGCTTGTGTTTTCCACACAGTACGCCATCCTTGGGATGTTATTTGAAAGTTCGTAGAGAAATAAATCAGTATGTTAAGAATTAGATTAGCAAAGGTGTTAATTGTAGGTCCATGATTAAAGGATTCCTGGCTATGCTTTCTGTATGAGGAAGAATGGTATTCGGACTTAACATGTACAGCGGATTTACCTGTGCAACATTTTTTGGGGGGAAATGTTGAAACTGACCATGTGATATGTCATCACGAGTATACTTATTGGGTCAGGTGTTGATTTTCAGTGCATCATCCTGAAATATTCTCAACACATGCAGGTGAACCCACCTTGTTAAGGTACAGGTAAAGGGTTTCAGTACCACACACGTAACTTTGGCCATGGAGTATTCCATGTACACACTCAGGCCTTTGTTCTTGTAGTTGTGCGCATTTGGACGTTGTGAGTAAATCAGTTGTCTACATACAATTTAAAAAGACAGTTAAGTCTAGGCGTCAAAATACATATACGAGATATTGTATATAAAGACTCCTGTTGGTAGATGTACAGCTATTACTAAGCCCACAAATGCTGAGGACCTCATGATCCAGCCATGTTCCTCCAGACACATTTAGGCGAAGTCCATTCTAACTACGTACTGAATTGCTGATACATGTTAAAGACATACATAGTTATGCTCAACTTACATGTAGGCTATGGTTGTTTTGTGGCACTCTAGGGACCAGAGGCGCTCATACACAGGTACACACATGTACATGTAACTGTGACCCTAACCTAGTAGCTAACAGTAGGAGCTGGATTTCCTGCAGATTTAATAGACAGGACATGTAAACGTATAACCAGCTCGAAGAACTTCTATACTTCTATATCCATAATCAGAGCTCTGATTTGTTTATTTTATATATTTATTTCATATATTTATTTTATATTCTTTAGTACAGGGTAAAACACCAATCAAATGTGTACTTGTTATCTCATTATGCCAGAGACTTGATTACAAATACACATTTGTACACCTACATAAAGATAGAGATATAACTAGTAAGACACCAAGGTAGTAGACACATTTGGTCACACATAACCAGCATGCTGTAGAACAGACCTGAAGGACACATTTGGCCACATTTAACTCACATACTGCAGAACAGACCTGAAGAGCACATTTGGACACACATAACCAGCATGCTGTAGAACAGACCTGAAGGGTACATTTGGCCACATTTAACTCACATGCTGTAGAACAGACCTAAAGGACACATTTGGACACACACAACCAGCATGCTGTAGAACAGACCTGAAGGACACATTTGGCCACACACAACCAACATGCTGTAGAACAGACCTGAAGGGCAAATTTGGCCACATTTAACTCACATACTGTAGAACAGACCTGAAGGGCACATTTGGCCACACACAGCCAGCATGCTGTAGAACAGACCTGAAGAGCACATTTGGCCACATTTAACTCACATGCTGTAGAACAGACCCGAAGGGCACATTTGGACACACACGGCCAGCATGCTGTAGAACAGACCTGAAGGACACATTTGGCCACATTTAACTCACATGCTGTAGAACAGACCCGAAGGGCACATTTGGACACACACGGCCAGCATGCTGTAGAACAGACCCAAAGGGCACATTTGGCCACACACAGCCAGCATGCTGTAGAACAGACCTGAAGAGCACATTTGGACTCACACAGCCAGCATGCTGTACTACAGACCCGAAGGGCACATTTGGACACATTTAACTCACATGTTGTGGAACAGACCCGAAGGGCAGGTTTGGCCACATTTAACTTACATGCTGTAGAACAGACCTGAAGGGCAGATTTGGCCACATTTAACTCGCATGTTGTGGAACAGACCCGAGGGACAGGTTTGGCCACATTTAACTTACATGCTGTAGAACAGACCTGAAGAGCACATTTGGCTACATTTAACTTACATGCTGTAGAACAGACCTGAAGAGCACATTTGGGTACATTTAACTTACATGCTGTAGAACAGACCTGAAGGGCACATTTGGACACACCAGCTAGCTTTAATGCCCACATTTGGGCATGCATGATCAATCTGATATAGTTAGGACCTGAAGGATACATGTACATGTGTATTACATCCTTAGGATACTTAAGACCTGAAAGACACTGGCTATAAGCACCTGGTACACTTGAAATCTGAAAGGCACCTTGGGACACAAAATTTATGACCACATGACCAGCATGTTAGCAGTAAGATGTGAAGGACATGCACATTTCAACACAACTAGCCACAATGGTAGAAATTGACGAGAACATACTTGTAGGTAAGCTGGTATTAAAGGATTATTGGATGGAAATTGTACTTCTGGGTGGATAGGCATACAGATGGCTGTACATGTGTGATTTACTTTTGCCAGTATGCCTCCCCTTCCGTCACTGCTGACAGGATGTGTCAAGAAATCAAGATTTGTCTGTGAATACAGTGTTAGAAACGTATTAATGGTTCCAAAGAGGTATATATATATATATATTTATTTTCCACCAGAAGCAGGTGTGCATTGTGTGACGAACTGCCTACATGCATATACCAAGATTTATCTAAGTTCAACATGCAATGGACAGTTCAATGACGTACTCGGGTTACTGGGAATTTGCCTCGGTGAAAATTATCTGTGGTGTAAAATAGCATGATAGACTTCTTGGCTCATTACTTTATTGTTTCCCCGGCCTCGTTAACCTTTAGTGTTGGAGAGCTCTGAGACTTGAGCTGTCTCCGTGGGGTATATTCTCAGGGAGCAGCTGGTCTTTCCTAAATGTCACACGATGTTGGTTTCTGGAGAGAGCCTAACTTACAGTGTATGTAGCACCACTGTGTTGACTGGACTTCAGGTCTGAGGGCTTCGCTACACTGGTCTCCTCTATAGCCACCTATGGATTTGGATATGACCAATGCTGCAGTCAAGCTTGAAGAATGTGATTGGTTGGCTGTGGTTTCCAAGGAGACGCTGGAGGTGTCTGAAGGGTAAGATAGGACTGCCTCATGCTTAAAATACCTGTATAACAGGCATCTTAAGAAAATCATCTTATTTAATTGCAGCCATGGAGATCATGAAAATTGGGTGCATCTCAGATTGGACCGGGAGCACTCCACGGATAAATAGGCTGTAATTTAGTTGGAAACTTTTTCCAATCCTCTGGCATCTGACAATTTAGTTGAGGTCCATATGTATAGGCTTGAGCCGCGGTAGAAACCGTACAAATTTGTGCGGAGCATATGTAAAACGCCCCGGGGGCTCCTTTGTGCAGGGTAATTATCACGACGCACTCAAATCTGTCCGCCCCGCAAGAAAATGTGCTTCCTTCCGTAGTAATTTTCTGTTGTAATTGGTTGTGTGGCAGTGGTGGGGCTTGAGGGGGGGAATTACCCGTCTGCTATCATTGGTAGGTGAAGTCCAGGTCCTGATTATGTACAACTAGCACTGAAGGCTGAACAGGAACCCCAGCTTTATACATCTAGATGGATGTGACAATGTCAGTGATTATAATAAGCAGGGGAGATAACCCTGTGGGAGACCAGTATCTGAGCATAGTATAAATTAACATGTCCACTGGGATACGGCCCATTCTCGTTCACTGCATGAGCATTGCAGGAATAGCTAGACAAAAAAGGCTGTGATTTACTGCAACTAACAATTAGAATGGATATCTAGCTGGTGATGATTTAAGCTCTGTCAAATAATGAAGGATTAATTAACACGAATGTGTCTTTGATCTTGCATGCTGTGAAATGATTTTGACAGCTTAAATCTCCTTGTGTCGGAGGATTGCATGTGCAGTAGCATTCAGGCAACCAAAATTTGATGTAACCCTAATTTCGCATAAGAAAGAGCACCTTTCAGTGCAATTTACGCACATTTTTAACTACATTGTTTGAATTGGCCAGTTCCAGGGCTACGCAAAAAGTATAACTTTATCAGTCTACACAGATTAACGCCTTCAGAATACGCTTGAACAAACACCTTACAAACATGGGGAAAGGTTGAGGAATTGTGGTAGTCATTATGTATCAAAAGGTTTATAAAAAGACAAATCAAGTGAAGTTAAAAAAGAAAAGTCAGAAATGAAGTATTTGACACTCAAATGCTTTGACTTAAGCTAAAGGTATATGGCATATATATTTTTACATTATAGACTTCAACGGTGAATGGTACATTTGTTTGAAGTAAACAACCCAGAGTGCTTTAATTCGTGTGAATACATGGGCTGATCATGGGTATGAAAAACTGTATGTTTTTTTACATATTTTATTGATTAGCCCACTTAGGTATAAAAAGAGTTGTGACCATATATTTTCTCCTGGTGGACTCCAGAATGTTTGGAGTGGAAAATGTCACGTAAGGAAGATTTCAGCTTTATTGCACCGAACTATATGCCAGGAGGAATTGAGTTAGTTAGCTTCTGAAATGCTTTTGATGTACATACATGTGCCTTGTATGACATTTCTTCTCTGTGCTGAATCCTTAAAGCCATTTGTCTACCTTCCTTGATTTTGTTTAAAACATCCAAGTTGTATTTACATAACACCTTGAAAAGTTTCTTTGGATTTAGATTTTAATACAAGTATCAAAGTAGAAAATTTGATGAATTGAATTAGCGTTCATGCAGTTTAATCACCTTATCAAAAAAAAAACAAATCAAAAAAAACAATTTGATAAATTTTATCAGTGGTGCATTGGATTGCGTGCCTGTACAGTGTATGTATTTGGTTGTTGATGACAGGGGCGTTCTGAAACAGGTGTTCTGTAAACATGACATTTACCTGCTGTCGTATTGATAATATAGGATTCCAAGCAAGCTGCCAAGACAATTAGATGATCTGTGTCCCCTAAAACCACCTGAGACTTTATATCATCTTCCCTCCCACCCCCCACCTCAGCCCACCCCACCCCCACTCCCTTAGATTTGCTGCATATTCATGAAGCTGCCCTTGTTAGTCTGCTGACTTCGTTAGCTACTGAGTCACTAGCTGCAACCCACAGGCCCTTGACAATGAAGTATGTCACGCATTTGAATACAACTCTCACTGTTTCATCTGCAGCTTAATGTTGGGAGGTATTTTGGGTGCGTGAAGGGAGGGTTGGTGGTTTGCTCTGGGTGCTGTGGTTCTCTCCACCCATAAACCTGGCTGCTGTATGTAATAGAGCACGGCATTTAACACAAGACACCATCAGATAGGTACATAGATTTTGGTACATGTAAATGGGATACCGACAGAAGTTGGAATTGGGACGTGTTATGTCATTTCACTGATGCTGGGCATTCCACTACAGCATTGTAAGAGCAATGTAACAATGGGTAGACCAGGTATGTCACAGATGAAACCTCAGAACGCAACACGTTTAATGTCGCGTTACCAAAGACTTATGACGTGCAAGTCTTAATTCACACTAGCGCCGTTTGTGAGAGGAAAATCTGCAGTTGTAGCAGGTGCATAGACTCTGTGTTACTGCGCATTTATGCAGACGGAGATACCTTCCTACCGACTGGTGTCTTATTTTGTGGTTTCTGTAAGCTCTCTGATGCAATATGTGCACCTCCATGAGGCCAGTTATATAAAACATTTGTGTAGGACACCATGGCACCGCAGTATTACAGCACAAAGTGATATATATCTACCACAATATGAACCTCATCAGAAGTTATAAGAACAGAAGATACAGTTTGCCTATTTATATCAAACCATGAGAAAATCTTTAAAATGCTTTAATGTAAAACCCATACCCACCCACTCACACAATCCTGTCCCTTCCAAGTGTAAAGAATCAGTTCTATGTATTTAGGCACAAACTATCAGATCCTGTCATCCTGTTTTTATGTATTTGGGCACAAACTATTAGATCCTGTCATCCTGTTTTTATGTATTTGGGCACAAGCTATCAGATCCTGTCATCCTGTTTTTATGTATTTGGGCACAAACTATCAGATCCTGTCATCCTGTTTTTATGTATTTGGACACAAACTATTAGATCCTGTCATCCTGTTTTTATGTATTTGGGCACAAACTATCAGATCCTGTCATCCTGTTTTTATGTATTTGGGCACAAACTATCAGATCCTGTCATCCTGTTTTTATGTATTTGGGCACAAACTATCAGATCCTGTCATCCTGTTTTTATGTATTGGGGCACAAACTATCAGATCCTGTCATCCTGTTTTTATGTATTGGGTCACAAGCTATCAGATGCTGTCATCCTGTTTCTATGTATTTGGGCACAAGCTATCAGATCCTGTCATCCTGTTTTTATGTATTTGGGCACAAGCTATCAGATCCTGTCATCCTGTTTTTATGTATTTGGGCACAAGCTATCAGATCCTGTCATCCTGTTTTTATGTATTTAGGCACTAACTATCAGATGCTGTCATCCTGTTTTTATGTATTTGGGCACAAGCTATCAGATCCTGTCATCCTGTTTTTATGTATTTAGGCACTAACTATCAGATGCTGTCATCCTGTTTTTATGTATTTGGGCACAAACTATCAGATCCTGTCATCCTGTTTTTATGTATTTGGGCACTAACTATCAGATGCTGTCATCCTGTTTCTATGTATTTGGGCACAAGCTATCAGATCCTGTCATCCTGTTTTTATCTATTTGGGCAAAAGATGTCAGATCCTGTCATCCTGTTTTTATGTATTTGGGCACAAACTATCAGATCCTGTCATCCTGTTTTTATGTATTTAGGCACTAACTATCAGATCCTGTCATCCTGTTTTTATGTATTTGGGCACAAGCTATCAGATCCTGTCATCCTGTTTTTATGTAGTTGGGCACAAGCTATCAGATCCTGTCATCCTGTTTTTATGTATTTGGGCACAAGCTATCAGATCCTGTCATCCTGTTTTTATGTATTTAGGCACTAACTATCAGATGCTGTCATCCTGTTTCTATGTATTTGGGCACAAGCTATCAGATCCTGTCATCCTGTTTTTATCTATTTGGGCAAAAGATGTCAGATCCTGTCATCCTGTTTTTATGTATTTGGGCACAAGCTATCAGATCCTGTCATCCTGTTTTTATGTATTTGGGCACAAACTATCAGATCCTGTCATCCTGTTTTTATGTATTTGGGCAAAAGATGTCAGATCCTGTCATCCTGTTTTTATGTATTTGGTCACAAGCTATCAGATCCTATCATCCTGTTTTATGTATTTGGGCTCAAGCTATCAGATCCTGTCATCCTGTTTTTATGTATTTGGTCACAAGCTATCAGATCCTGTCATCCTGTTTTTATGTATTTGGTCACAAGCTATCAGATCCTGTCATCCTGTTTTTATGTATTTGGGCACAAGCTACCAGATCCTGTCATCCTGTTTTCATGTATTTGGTCACAAGCTATCAGATCCTGTCATCCTGCTTTCATGTATTTGGTCACAAGCTATCAGATCCTGTCATCCTGTTTTATGTATTTGGGCTCAAGCTATCAGATCCTGTCATCCTGTTTTCATGTATTTGGTCACAAGCTATCAGATCCTGTCATCCTGCTTTCATGTATTTGGTCACAAGCTATCAGATCCTGTCATCCTGTTTTATGTATTTGGGCTCAAGCTACCAGATCCTGTCATCCTGTTTTCATGTATTTGGTCACAAGCTATCAGATCCTGTCATCCTGCTTTCATGTATTTGGTCACAAACTATCAGATCCTGTCATCCTGTATATACTTTTACTTGAAAGTTGTGCTTATTTATTTTCCCCTTTTTAGGATGGTGAAGTGAAGATCGAGGTTCTTGGAGATGATGGGAACTCACCCAAATTCTTTGTGCTCACCTTCGTCCTGTGTGGCTGCATCGCTGGCGTCCTGATTGCAGTGGTGGTCATCTACCTGGTGAAGCGTCACTCGCGCTCCAAGGATAAGCTAGCTCAGCTAGCTTCTGAGGGGATAGGTGCCGAGGCATCCCAAGATTACCAGGTAAGGATGGGGATATAAATATTACATCAGGGGGGTGGGGATATAAATATTACATCAGGGGGGTGGGGGTATAAATATTACATCAGGGGGGTGGGGATATGGCCCACGGTCTAGCTGCCATAGGTACTTGCCGTTTAGTCTCTATGACACGTGAGGCACCAGTTCAAATCCAGCCTTGGGCAGAGAATTTGTAGACTACTTATTTAGTTCTCACAACTTATTTGGCCTTGGTGATAGTATGTGGTCAACAATTAATCCTTATGTATGTTTGTAGAATTAACACTCGTTGATAACTAATGTATGGTGTTCATTTATCTATGTCACTTATGGGACAGTACATGATTGGCTTACCAAAGGTGGGTTGTTTACCCGGGGACACTTCAGTTTCTCCACCCACTCTTTTTGTGTGAAGAGAATTAAAGGCATTCAAACATTTGAATTCTAAGGTGGGTTTTATGGACCGCACTATCAGAGTTTAGGAACTCTGATGTCACAAAAGTTTTTCCAACCTTTGTACCCATGAGTAAGAGATTACTGAAATAATGTTCTCAAGTGAATTTTTACGCATAGTTTTTAGTTATCTGTATGATGAACCTTACTTCAAATTCTTGAGTATCTGGCTATGGCGTAGTTTAGAGATGGAACTGTTTTCCCGTTAAAGGTAAAAAAACTGCCTTACTCTGTCGTGTGACTTGTGAAAAATGTTAGGCAACATTTCTTGACATTAATTTACTGATCACCTTTGTCAAACTTTTCCAGAGGCACAAATGACACCTCTTTCGTTTAGGAACTTCTCAAGTTCACCTGGGTTCAGATTCTTAGTTTTCTCTGTCATTCGTAACTTAATATAATTTACATTTTACGACACTTTTTTCAGACAACCATGTTCTAGTGAATGTGATAAAAAATAGTTGCCTAACATTTTTGACAGGTCACATGATGCAGTTGGACTTTTTTTACCTTCATTTATGAAAGAGTTCAGACTCAAAAGTCCGCAATTAAATGGTCTAACTACAATCAAATTAAGAAAAAAATTAACACAAAGGCACGTTGGCTGAGCTCCCATGGGAATGTATGAAGGTCATTAGGCATGAAAAAGGAGGGAAAACATAGCCATTACACAAACTGAAGACTGGCCATTGGTTCCCATTAATTTGTAGCCCAGAAAGTATTAATTACTATTTTGGAAAGCCCTTCCCTGCTCTCAATAGCTGATTTTTGAAGGTGCAGTGTTACAAGAGCTGCATGAGGATAAAACACGTGGGCATGTTGGCTGGCACTGGGCTGCGGGGGTGTTATTGGACTGTGATAAAGAGTTATGGGGTCCATTGGGATCATCATTGGAAAAGTCTACATGGTGTAGATAGACATGAACAAGACTGAAAAACATGTCTTACCTGTAAACTTTTAAATGCTACATAAAAATGTCTAGTTATTGCAAGAAGAAAAATAAAGCAACGGAAGATCGAGCAATAAAGCAAAGGAAGTGTAAGTCAGTGAAGGGAAAACACAGATAAATAGATCTGTCCCTACAGAGCCATTTTATCACGGCCCATATGTATCAAGCGTTTTCAACACTTAAGTCAGAAATTTAAGCACAGGTACAATTAAAACGTTTTTCTGTAGTAAGTTTAAAATTTGTACACTGACAAGAATAATGCGCTAATCATAATTTAAGGTCTTTTCTGTTATGGGCCTGGTTGTTTAATTAAGTACTTGCATGTATGTTGCAGAATACTTACACACTCTGATACTTTGCTGATATTTGCTCAGTAACAAACTCCAAAAAGTTCGATTAATATTCCATAGAACCAAAATCTCCTCATCTCATGATACTTTCTCTGAGATATACCTTCCCACCTCCCTATCACTGAAAAGGATTTGCATTATCTAAATCTGCAGAAATTTTCTTTTTCCCAAAACTGCAAGTTAGACAAGTCATATATACTCCTTCAAAAGTAAAATTTACCTTTTCCCATCTAAAATTTACCTTTCCTCAAAAATGGTGATTTACGTTTCATCAAACCGATATTTATATTCCTTCAGTACTGAGATTTGTACAGTGTGAAATAATTCATCCATGTTCTGACTTACATGTACATGGATATTTCTGTTGCAAAGATTTATGAAAATCAAGATCGCTAACGTTCAGCATTTCCCCTGAAAAAATAATCGCTTGTAATTTGTAATCAGTTGTTTATTCAACAGCATGTATTTCTCGGTGAGGCTTTCATTGCAGATTGTCCATGCAATACATGCCGTTCTGTAAATTTGTGTTATTAAGGTACAAGTGTTGTTATCATTTCTGCTTTCAGGACTTGTGTCGTCAGCGCATGCAGAGCAAGACCTCCGAGAAACCTGAGCCTCTTCACGCAGCTGGTCGCATCGGCAGCGTCACCGAGTCGCAGGTGCGCAGTCCTTCAAGTCGCAGCAGTACCTCATCCTGGTAAGCAAATGTGTAATTAGTGTATTAATTACCCTAAAATTTACACGGCAAAATGCATTTTTAGGTACGGATAAAGGTCATTACCTATTACTTTGGTGCTGAAACTCCAGATATTTATTTGATTGGTGTTTTACGCCGTACTCAAGAATATTTCGCTTATACCATGGGGGCCAGCATTTGGGTAGGAAGAAACCCATGACCCTCCACAGGCTGCCGGAAGACCTTCCCATGTATGGCCAGAGAGGAAGCCAGCATGAGCTGGGCTTGAACTCACAGTGACTGCATTAGTGAGGGGCTCCAGGGTTACATTTATTTTAAAGTAGTGACATTATTATGCTATTAATAATAATGATATAAAACTTCGTATTTGCTTGCATCTGCTGCTTGTTTTTATGTAAGGACACATTAATCAGCACCTGTCTTAGAATACATGTATTTATAAATTAGTGTAAATTCGAATGCAAGATTTAAGGTTTATTATTGTTCCTTTTTTAAACACAGCAAGACCTAATTAAAGTATTGGTTAGTTTTACACAAAATAGACCAGGAATAGCTAGGGCCTATCTAAACTTGTTTGTTAAAAGACGAGAATGGCAGGTTTAAAGTGAAGAGGCATGAAAACGAATCAAGGATGGAAGTGCCCATAAACATATTAAAATGAAAGCAAAGAAAACAGTGAAAGACAAATATCTAAATTCCAGTGCCAGCTGTCAAAACAGAGTTGAGATTGGAACAGCCTGGGATATTCGGTTGTTGCGGTAATGCACTTATGCACGGGCTGTCCTAATCTTCTTTCTGGCGCTCCCAGCTTGGGATATTTGTGTCATTGCTAGTTGTTTTTTCATATTAAGTAATGGTTTTGTGTAAAACGTGAAGCCAGTGAGTTGTATAATAAATACATGAATCTAAAGTGTGCCAGGCACATGGTGTGTGTGCAGTGATCAAGAATTTAGGTATGCAGCCATTGACATTTGGTGGCAACAGCTTTCATGCTTGCATTTATTCTGGCTAAGGATAGTGTGAGGCTCTCTGTGGGTGGGTTCTCATGAAAAGATTGTCCCCATTTGTGTGGGTTTTTTTTTTATGTCATTGACACAAAGTGTATGTGTTCTGGAATGTCTGAGTTATATTGCACATAGCAGAAAAATGGGAAAGGGAATAAACTGTTCAGTGGTAATTGAGTGGTGCTGTCACAAGCAGTATTGATATCTCTGCAGTTGACGTTGAAGTCATGGTGTGTCACATTTGGTTGGTTAGTACATACACCTATGTGCTCTGTGTAATTGCTGGCAGTGTGTGGGTTAGGATGGAGAAAATTGTACCAGTCAATGAAATATGCTTAGCAGCTAGTCACCGAGCTGATGAAAAAAAAAATACTGTAGAGCTCCTAGATTGCAAGATTGGTGAATGGCTGTAGGAAGGATGACATAATTGCTTGTATGTAAATGAGGGCTGTGAGATCGACACAATATCGCAAACTGAAATCTGTCATTGCATGAACAAAGAGTCTGCTTGCGGGGAAACAGTTGTGTTATTGCTTGTACCCTGAAGGGACTGTGTGGGACATGCAGGGCTTTGTGGGATAACTGAGTGTTCAGATTAATACAACGACGCTGGCGCTATAGAGAATACGCTGATCTGACAAGTCTGTTTGTGACAGAGCCACATTAGTCTGTGACCAAAAGGCCTCAACATTTACCTGCGTTTTGTCTACCGCCTGTAGTCTTAGGTGATAACTGGGGGGAACGACTCACTCAGGTTTGTGTTTACTGAAGAAGACTTCCGAGTTTATTTCTGCGAAAATCCGTCGGCGAGTGATGTAATATTATGGATTCGGAAGCCCTGAAGAGTTTTGTGAGAGGAGGGTTTGCCCGCATGAGGACTTTATCGGCCCCAAATCTTTTTGACCTCCATTTTTCAACTCAGAATGGCAATAGTACAATAGAAGAAAACGGCGAGCCGATAACAAATAGCCAAATTGAACATGATGAGGCAAGAAAAGCATCCATGGACTCCTGCAGTGAACTGTTTGTCCATGTTAAGGACTACGCTTACTTGTGTCATAATGTTTATCCATTCTGTAAAACTGAAGTGATTTATCTCCCTTTGGCCCGCAGGAGCGAAGAGCCGGTTACATCCAACATGGACATCTCAACGGGACACATTGTACTGGTAAGTATATGATCCAATAATATTTTATGCTCTAAAATTTATTTACTTGACACAGTATATGTACATACACCTTATGAGCCCTCTTTGTATGACTGAAAAATTTTACGACGTTAAACCGCAAGCATTCATTCATTCACTCATTGGTATTTAACGCCATATTTATCAAGAATTTGTCTTAGCTGCAACAGCATTAAAGTGGACAAAAGTTATTTTACAGTACATAATCTCACTGTAAATGTAGTTTATCAGTCATATACCATTGCTGTTGAACAAATCAGGCCTGAATGTTCAGATCTTTTGACAGTCAGTTTCATACAATTCAGACAGTCTAAATGTAAATTTTCAAACATTATCAAATGTCATGATACTCCTTTGTTGTTAATTGTACAGCTGAGTTGATGTAATTGACACCAACATTATAGGTATGCAACAGGTAATTGCAATTATTCAATGATTGTACTAGTTGGATTAAGAGATATGTTTCTTAAGAACTGGTTCTTGGGAACTTTTGTCATATTGGATGAAAAAATAGAACATATCCCTGTAATCAAAACACTGCGATCAAGCATTCTCTAACTGGCCAAAATGGCCTGATGCTGTCAAACTGTCATGGGATCAAAGTATGATTATTAGGTGTCCCCACAGCTGTGCATTTGTTACAACAGGCATGTGTATCACTAGCGTCCATGACAACATGTTTAATAAGCGGAAACCCTCTTGCTAGCTGGTACAACGGGGATCACATTGAAATACCCCTCACTCTGAAGGGCTCACACACTAGTGACCATATGGTGATGTGTATGTTCAACTACAACATCGCTGACAACCGCTTGTTGTCGTTGCACTACTGGCTGAGGGAAACAACTGCCTCCATTATGTTTTTAGAACCAGCTTGAAGAGCCAGGGTTGTTTTATGGAGTGCCTGTCATCAGTTGGTTTACTTCTTTGAGATTTTTTCCCATTATTAAAACCATTCAGGGACCTTATCTGCTGGAGTGTCTTTGTTGCCATGGCAACTGGCGGAGAAGCCAGCTGTTGCCCTTAATATATCTGTCCAGTTTTTATATCTTGTCCAATCAGAATCTGCAGCTGATACTTCATGAGGGTGATGATATGAAATGGTAAAAGGGATATAGCACCTTCCACTTATTTCTGACCCAGTCAAAACTGAGTAATCCAGGAACATGAATACATATTCATATAACAGTGATGTTCATGTTTTGACTAAGCTACACTACGCCCTGCTAGAAAAGGGACAATGTCATGATTCTGCATGACTGACTCTAGTGACAAAACAACAGGAGTGACAAACAAAATTTTTTTTTTTTTATTTAGATAAATGTGAATTGTCAGGTTTTCCTTCACTGATAAAGGTGATATTTTACTCATTTAGATATCACTTTTGGTATTACATTTACATTTTGATGTATTACACGCCTAGACGCCATAAAACGTCGAAATGGGGAAATTTATGATGTTTGAAACAGAGCTCAGTGGGTTGACATATGTCAAGATACAAGTTTAGTCAACTTTAACATTCCTTAGGGCCATGTAGCATCAAGACGAGACAATTTCATACAAAATGTCACATACAATGTCATGCTATACAAAAGCCTGAAGGCATAGAGCTAAAAAAAATTGCTTAAACTTGTTAAACAATAATTTTGTGGTTTATTGATTATCATTTCCACATCTCTCTCAGAAAGTATTTAGGGTATTCAACCTTCACTACGTCATATCCTCTATACATATTTTGTGTTAGCAAATAAATATCATGTGTAACATTGGTTAGGAGGTCAGTTGGTTTTATTCCCTATAATCTGCCTTGTTTCCCATCTCAACCCATAAATCCAACCCTGATCAAATTGAGTGAAAATAATCACTCAATTGTAAGAAGCACAAATTTCAAAAAAAAAAAAAAATGGGAATATATGAAGCATTTTTCAAAACCTTAAACCCAAATGCTACAGGTATCCTAAAAGTTGAGTGTAGATATTTGTGAGTTCACAGTAAAAAAACCAAAATTATATTGAAGTATATATCATTTTATAAAAGGCAAAAGGACATGGCAAATTTGACTGTTCATCCGTGTGTATATATATATATATATATATATATCAAACTTGTAAATTAGTTTGTCACTTGGTTTTTATTACTGTAGCAAAGTGTGAGTAGAATTAATCATAGAGTGATTAACCCAAATGACTTCCTAATGAACTTAACACTGTGGGTTCAGATCCTGATCTGACATTTAAAATAAAATCTAAAGCACATGCCATTACCATCAACCCTAAAATATGTCCTGCATGGTTTATAAGGCAAAAAGAGCTTTCCGTTAAAACACTAATAGCGGTTATATTACAATGGCGGATTTTTGCTCTGATTCAATGACCGAGTTGATGGACAGGTGCTGGCCTTGTAATCCTGATTGGGCTGTTTTAATGGTGTCCAGCATAGTCTAACAGTTGATTGGAATGGTGTTTGTCACTGCCCAGCAATAAGCAGGACCGAGAGTTGATAAATCTCACTTATGACTGGTGCGAACTAAGCTGCTTTT
Organism: Liolophura sinensis; assembly: GCF_032854445.1. Lineage (NCBI taxonomy): Eukaryota > Metazoa > Mollusca > Polyplacophora > Chitonida > Chitonidae > Liolophura > Liolophura sinensis. Next base: position 3,713,256 of record NC_088305.1, on the reverse strand, counting down.
TCGCATGATGAATATTTCAGGAGAAATCCGACAGGTCTGGACAGTTGCTACATGTCAGGGGACAGTTCATCGCTCCTCAGCTCATCCATTATGCACTAGCCTGTGATCTGCAGAGCTTCCTACCAGAAGACAAAGCTGGCCCGTAATTTCCAGCAGACCTCATTTCTCTTTATACCTCACACACACACACACACACATGCTCTCTAATGCTCTATGGTATTTCGATTTTCTTTTTTCGTTTGTGATTCTCGTGCACAGACAAATAGGATAGCTGGTCCCAAGTGACTACGTTTTATAGGAGTTCCATTTTTCTACACGTCATAGGACATATTTTTCAAGATCAGGATTTCCAAATCTTTTTCCCTGCTCTCTACTCATTTGGTATTTCTTGAACCCCTAGCTGTGGTTAAATTTTACACCGTTTTTATTTGGCCCATAGATGATTTCATGTTTTAAAGTCTGGGTTAAGATTAATGTTCCAACCTCAGTGAAATTTTTCGCACGAATATGCTTCAGTCATTAACAGCTGAAATTATCAGAACTAGGAATTCATCAGTGAAATGGACCATTTCCGGTATTATCCGGAACAATTAAGGAACCAATAATGCTAGAGATAATGGCTTGGATATGTGTCTTTATTAACTAAGCCTTTGAGCATAGAATATACTAGCTCTCACTTGTAAAGCCCGATCAGAAGCTGAATGTGTCCGTGGAGGCCGCAAGCATTTACACACACTTTTACATGAATGTTGTCACTGGCTCAGACATTTTGAACCATTCATTTAAAACTTCTCTCTTAGATTATTTTGCTGGACATGTACACTATTTCTCATCTCATAAATAGCCTGCTGTAATTAATGTATATTCTGCAGCCATGTTGCATTCATGTATAATTATGACTTTCACTGTTTGGGAGTTAATAACTGGTTGCTTTGGAAACAGGAAGCAGGTTAATTGGGGGGGAATTAAGGTTATGGATTTCCAAACAAATTTGACAGTGAAATTAATATTCAAAATCAAAAGCCTATGTAGACATCAAAGGAGTCAAATTTTATTGTACTTTTTTTTGATAAACGTAATGCTTTTTAGTTTTTCAAATTTTGTATGAAATTCGAAGCCAACGCCACCGTGTTTGCGTTCTAAATTAGGGCATGTTCAGTAGCCTTCAGAAATTCATTAAGGTTGAGGTGCAGTATGCTGTAGGCAGTTTGTAACATGACCACAAGCATATGGTGACAATTCTACAACACATCATCGAAAATAGCAGGCGTTTCTAAAGCAGCAATTAGACTGTCGTTAACCTTTGCCTGGAGCTGCCCGAGAGTTTGATGGTTGTACAGATAGTCGACCTGAATCGTATCTGACTGGGGCATTATTTGTATTAGTCTGTATGATGGAAGAAGCTATCGGCATGGAGAAAGAAATCAGTGCGCAAGCTAGAGGAGTTAATCGTGCATTGATTGAGATAGCTGTTTTCATTATGTGATCACACCCTCGCTTTTCTTCCCAACTTGACACCAGCCATGGTAAAGGTCGGCGAATTCAATATGGTGGCCGCATGCGAGAAAAGATTTTCTGCCATGAGTGGCAGGCAGGGAGGAAAAAAGCTGAGCTGTTCAGAAGTGCGTGATTTTATTGTTCATCTGTCCAAGGTTTATTTTCTTGACAAGGTTGTTTTTGTGCCGCTGGTCCATTAAGGAGGAATTCACTGCCATCAGCTGTCATAGTCATATTTAAGTCTCTTTTAATGAAGCCACCCCACATCCCCCTTCTCTCTGCTTCCCCTCCCCTCTCTCGCTTGGAGATCCAGATCTAAGGTGAGAACACTAGCTACTTCCTTGTGTAATTTATAATATTGGCTCCACCATTGGCATGCTAGTAATGAAAAATTCACTGGATTGTCAGCTTAGGGATTTTTTTTTCTCTCTCTCTCTCTACCTCGACTGCTTGTGCCATTTTCATTGACTTTTTCCTTGACAAAACACTCCTCAGGCTTTTGCCATGTTCTTGCAAACCACATGCCAAGGAGAAAAGCTTTCCTTAATTGAAACTGGGCTACGTGTTCGTGCTGTCGGTATTTTCACTATTGATTCATACTCTGAGGAGACAAAAAACTCTCACAACATCTGCAAAGATCTGGGCGCAGGACGATGTCATAGCAGTGTGCCCATTTGAGTCTGTGATCCGTTAAGGGCGGAGAGTGTAAAAAAGCAAACCCTACCTGTTCAACGTCTAATGTTCCATCATTTTCCACAGGCTAGGGCTTTAATGCTCGGTGTGTAGACCTTGTAGTGAAATGTTTGCTGAGCTAAGATGTTAGTTGAGCATGCATGGCGGCCAGTGCTACATGTCGATTGCGCCATTAACAGCTAGGAGATTTGCCTGTAAATAATCATCGACGGCATGCAGTATGACTGAAAGGTCACATTTGCTTTTACTCTGTGTACTACCAGTAACATTGAGTAAACATGCAATATGCAGGCTCTTGAAAATGTGGCCTGTTTTTTTTTTTTGGTCTTTTTTTTGTGATAGGCTAATAATGCAAGTGTTGTATTAAATATTGAATAATGCTACATGCATGGGTGCAATTTAAGCCTTCATGCCTTAGCCCACGTCTGAGAGAAGTTATACTGGTAGCCATTTTATGACAGATTATTTGATGGAATTGTGCTCAGTAATTTGACATTCATTGGATTCAGAGATGAGAAAGATAAGAAACCACCATTCCTAAAGCTTCTGATAAATCGTTACAGAAGCGGTTGTTTTTAGAAATTTTCAGATATTTGATCCTTCTCACCGATTTTTACATCTCTACATGTAGGACAACGTGTGACAGTTGTGTGGTTCCCCTTTAGCTGTGAACTACACTGCAGGAATATGTTTAAATAAAGCACACATTCATGCGGTTGTCCCGAATTTTCTAACACAGGTTTCTTAATTTCCTTATCTATGCATTGTTATGTTCAATGTAAAATGTATGGTGATAAGTAAATAATTCAAATTTTTTTCATGCAGTCTTACATGGAGGACCATCTTAAGAACAAAGGGCGATTAGACCAGGAGTGGGAAGCCCTGGGGGCATATGAGGCTGACCCCTGCTCCACCATTGTGGCGAGTGACCCCTCTAACACTAGGAAGAACCGTTATGCGGACAATCTCCCCTGTAAGTATGCAGGCTTTTGTTACGAAAATGTTATGCTATTGCTTTAGAGATTTATTACCATATAGCACTTTGAGAGTATGTATAGATTTCTTGGAAAGATAAGACTAAATAATGGTGAGGAGGAAAAATTCCATGAGTAAAGATACAAGGAAGACTAAATATTGTAAAGGAATTACATTTAATAACTTCAGGGTATGTGTCGATTACCAGGGGGTTACTTATACATTCGTGCAATTTTGTCTGAGTTAATCGGAAATTTTGATCTGGAATGTTCTGCAACCATGAATGCGTTTCGAGACATCAAGGTTATATCGTAAGTGATTTCAAATTGATTAAGGTGTGCATCCCTATATCATTAACAGCTTTTCAGCCTCATTCTTCTGCTAGGATACCTGTATCAGTGTGAACAAAAACCTGAGAATAGCAGCCTCACATGTTGTGTTACGTGTGGCTGTTTTCTTGACGTGGTTATTGGTTGTTTAAGCTGGTTTAATATTAATACAAGTATAGCTCTGTGTCATTGATTCTGTTGTGTACACAAGCATTTTGTGTCAGTGGTGAAGACAGTTTCTCTAGTTCTTTTGTGCTCTGAAGACAATTGCTGTATACCCAACTGTGTTTGGATCCCAGGACCCAGGTCAACATAAGCGCTGGCCCCCTGGTATCTAATGTCTGCGACCAAAGCCCAGGCTCAACTCATTCCCTGGTGTTTATTGGTTGGAATTGTTCAAGTCTAAATGGCATAGGAAGGGGATTAGGTGGATTTTATGGGCTTACCGGAGAACGGACATGACTCAATTGTCTGTGTTCTCTCTGACCGCCCCCGACAACGCGACTCGTTCACGATGGTCATGAGAAAACGGCAGCAACATGGTACAGTGTTATGTACGGGGCTTGGCAGTTCATGTGTGCTAGCCGTCAGCCGGATTGAACCTTTCTATAGCAATGCTATACTTCAGACAACCTCCATCCGCAAAGACTGATGAGATTTTAAGAAATTCATGTCTGCTGTGAAGCGGCAATGCTTGGCGGCCCAGTGGGAAAACTTGCAACTGTCCAGAATACAAATGAAAATCTGGCCGCTATTCAGGGCCTTGCCATCAGTACATGCAGTCTTCAGGATCTCCCATCTGCTTAATACATGGTCAATTTAGACTCGCCAGTCTGCATACTAAAAACCTCTAGACCTGCCTGCCTTGTTCGAATTAGTTCTTTTAGAATTAACCAAATTTGACTTTCAAGAAGAGCAAGAAGCATTTATTTATTTGCATGAATTCAGATTCCTACAGGCATAAATCCCACATTACAAGACTGATAACAAGAAAGGACACAGATTTATACAGATAATAAAACTGTAATTTACAAAGTAAAACCATCTTGGGCTAATATAAAGACTCTTGAATGCGTTAAAGAAGTTATGCAGCATTTTCACTGATGTGTGCAAATAGAAGAAGCTGTGTCTGGTTTATATAAATAAAATATTTTTTGTCTCATCAGCACTATCTGTTCTTCAGGATTGAAGATTTGCAAGACTCCGATGTTGGAATTTTGTATAAAAACATACAGTGATCTTTGATTTGAGGCAACCAAATTGCTGCCTTCCTCAGGTCATAATTATATTCACATCCCAGGTTGCATGTGCGATCCAATTCCCTAAGAAACAATGCATGATGGGTATTTTCTTAGTCGTTGCACGTTTCTGTGATTTGTAACACCTTCTGGCCAGATCTAAAACCTTGAGGGTGATGGATTTTGCTGTAGGCGCGGAAGGTGTGGAAAAATTGCACGAGTTAATGTTGGCCATCCCCAAATAGCCGTGTAATGGAAGCTGTGATTTCGTTCCATGTTCGCTAAGCTCCTCTCCCCATCAGGCAGATGTGGGATGTCTGAACCTGTTAAGGGAATGTCATTTCCACCCGTCACGAGGGTGATGGAATCGAAAAGCAATGATGTCTGAGTGCCTTCGGGCTGTCAGCACATAAAAGATTATGTTTTGATTTTTAATCTGTAGCCAGCTGTTGGTCCTCCCAGTGTTTGGGTAGAGGAAATGCCTTGTGGTCTTCACATGTCCTGATTCCCTTGCATACCCGGCTATCTCTGCCTTCATCCTGTCAAAATTGCTATCGAAAGATTCTTCAGTGTATTCAACCACGATTGTTATCTTTGACAGCGATGTGATTTTTACACAGACGAAAAGTGTCTGTACAGCGGAGAGAGCTTTCAACACATCCTTCCTTCCTGAAAATATATCAATGTTTAATTTTCTCCTTGGATAAACTCTATCAAAAATTGAACTTGGGTCATAAATAAAATTTGAATTCCATTTTTCATTTTCTTTTTTTTTTTTTAAACGTCTTTTGAGACGCATTATTTGCCAGTTTGTGTAGATTTTTTTATAAATCTGTCTGATAATGGAGGCTAAAAAATTGGTTTCGTTTTATCATACCGGGATATGAATGTATATTTACTTGAATGATGAGATCACCTTGAAAAAAGGGGATCATTATGGCAGATTTAAAGTACATGATGTATGCTTTTTAAAGTGATTTATGAAAAGGCCTTTTAATGTTCATAATTATGGATACATTGGTGGTAGAATTTGTTTCTTTCAAATTGGCACTATATATATGTGTATTCATGTACTGTAAATCATGCAGAGTTTAGCCGGAAATTTCTGGCGGTAAAGATTAGCCGATTTGAGTTGCCGGAGGAGATGACAGTGGAGAGAGATCAGCCCTTAGCTGTGTAGTAATCCCCAGTGATGGTCTGGCTGCTGGCCCTCACCACATGGGGTAAACTGCCCAGGCATGGACTGAGAGAAGGGTGATTATACACCCACTAGTCCATCCCATCTAGACCCTCATTAAAATGTTCGTTTATTATACATAACAAACCATTGTTCTCAAGGTTGGGTTGATGGGTCGTTGAAAAAAATTTCTTTTTTTTTTTTTTTTACCAGTGAAATAATTTGTGGAAAATGATCTAAAATTTCCCCGTCAGTTACTTCCACACAGTCTGAGTTGGGGGCGACATGGGATATTATCACCCCCCCCCCCCCCCCCCCCCCATAAACTTCATGAAGACTTAGATTGCTACTCCGCGTCGTCGTCTGAGGATCAGCTATGATACTTGAAATTGAGGCTTAAAGATTTCCCGTCCAGTCGCACCTTTGTTTTTAGTCATGAATTAAAGAGAATAAAGTATCAAAGGATAGTTGCAACCAATCTGTATATTCCAAACACATCCACGCTAAACAGGCTACTTGACATATTACTTCTCAGGTTGACAGGCTAAATTTGCTGGCTACACATGCAGGCCTCAATTAAATGGGTGAATACTTAATTGTTTAGGTTATGTGGAGGTTGCCCAATGGTAGCATTATCCGGGAGATGGTATTGTCCATTCACAGCTCCGGAGATATATTTAACAAATGGATATACAAAGGTCTTTCAGTGATACAGGTCTGACTGGTAAGTATCAGTCGTCAAGCCCTCATTTAATTCCTGTGGGGTTGGCCACATTCCATGCACGTGTTAGTTCATTACATCAAAACTCTCCTCACATTTCAGAAGAATTTTATTTTCCTGACTTATCAAATTGGATACCTTCAGCTCAACACAGAAAACACATCTTGGTAAAGATTCCAAAACTAGATTTACCACGTGTTCTAATCTCATTCTTGCACTGTTGTGACATCTGATTGCCATACACTGGACTGAGAGCTCAGAGTTGCATGTGCATAAATGTCTACAGTTAACTGATAGCTTACCGATTTGAACACTGACCAATTAGATTGGTCATTCTCATTGACTCGCCCCTTTGAACGTGAAATATCCCACCAAATCTAGACTAGCAGATGGAGGTCCATTAATTTACATACAGCCATGTGCCCAGTGAAATGCATGTACAGTGATTTTCGTGAGCGCACTTTTGATTTTCTTACTAAACCATTTCACTAAAGCCATGTAATCATGTATTTCAGTGGTTTACGCAACACACAGAGCCCATTTACAGCGAGTAGAATTAAAAACAATTGCCAGCACATCAGGTGATCGGATCGGGTCTCTGTTGTGATTGACGGGTCGCCTAAACAAAGACCCGTCAATCACAGCAAAAACTATACCCAGAATTTTGTGAAAGGTTGGGATTGGCGATGATATCAGTAGAGCTCAGCCAATTATTTCTGAATACTTGCTAGCTTGTACATGTAGTTTGGCACCTCTTCCCCCCAAATTTCCACATAATGAATGCAAATGTTAGCTGGTAAGGTGTGATCACAAGTTCTAATAAAAGCAGATTGTGGGAAAATGAATTTTGTTACTGAAACAAGGGCAAACGTGTAAAACTGAACTTAATTGCGGTAACTCAGAGCATTGAAGTGTCGTATTTATATTTGTAAATTAGCTACTAAAATGCATATGAGTATTTATTTACTTTAGAGAAGACACATGTTCGCCATGGCTAGCTGTGTAGCGATTCTAACAGGGCTAACAGTTGGCATGTTCAGTGACATGTGACCGTGTTTACTGGTCTTGTCACAGGCATGACCCCCAGCTGTGTCCAGTTACAAAGAATCACAACTGGACACAAGGTATCATCGGATACACTTTTTAAAGCCATCGTGTAAACTCTACATGTTTACTCTACTCTACACGGTACATGCGTATTTAGTTGCAGGTTGGATCAGAATCGGAGTAGAGTTTGTTCTCCGCATGAAGTATGTACATATATACTCAGTCGAGTATGGTATAATAATCAGGGTATAATATTTCACGTTACTTTGCATTGAGATTGTTACCTTTATATATGTATGTGTGTGTGTGTGTTTGTGTGTGTGTGTGTGTTTGCGTGTGCGTTTGTGTGTGTGTGTGTGTGTGTGTTTGTGTGTGTGTGTGTGTGTTTGTGTGTGTGTGTTTGTGTGTGTGTGTGTGTGTTTGTGTGTGTGTGTGTTTGTGTGTGTGTGTTTGTGTGTGTTTGTGTGTGTGTATGTGTTTGTGTGTTTGTGTGTGTGTTTGTGTGTTTGCGTGTTGGTGTGTGTGTTTGTGTGTGTGTGTGTGTGTTTGTGTGTGTGTGTGTGTGTGTGTTTGTGTGTGTGTGTGTGTGTTTGTGTGTGTGTGTGTGTGTGTTTGTGTGTGTGTGTTTGTGTGTGTGTGTGTGTGTTTGTGTGTGTGTGTGTGTGTGTTTGTGTGTGTGTGTGTTTGTGTGTGTGTGTGTTTGTGTGTATGTGTGTGTGTTTGTGTGTGTGTGTGTTTGTGTGTGTGTGTGTGTTTGTGTGTGTGTGTTTGTGTGTGTGTGTGTGTGTTTGCGTGTGTTTGTGTGTTTGTGTGTGTGTTTGTGTGTTTGCGTGTGTGTGTGTGTTTGTGTGTGTGTATGTGTGTGTTTGTGTGTGTGTGTGTTTGTGTGTGTGTGTGTGTGTTTGTGAGTAAGTGTGGAATCTGGTCTTCTTCATGCTCATAACTGAGAAAAGTCAGATGTGGAGAGATTTTCAGTCTGCGTGATTAATGAGTGTCTCTTTGCTCTTTCTGTTTCTCAGATGACCATTCTCGTGTTGTGCTCGCGGATGCCTCCAATGTGTCTGGCTCAGACTACATCAATGCCAGCACCATTGTAAGTACAAAGAGACAAGAGTACCAGGCCTTTTTCATTACGCTCAGTCCATGTGGAGATTTGGTGATGGAAACAGACCTAACCTTTCACTCACGACTTTTATGGTTACACATTTTGCCTGATTCTAGAGTTGTGTTGAACTTAAAACATTGATTTTAGGTTTGTTTGTGAGGTATGCATGTATCATGTACAGGAGGGTCTTGTTCTGGGAAGATATAAGTTTCGGCGCTTAAAGTAGTATTGTATGACATTTATTTGCTCCTAAATATACCTTTTTTGTGCAAAATGTTAAGCCATAACCATAAATACTGGTCATATACTTGTAGCTGTCAGTGGATCGTTATCAGTTAGTGGGATAGCATTCACGTAGATTCAGAATAATCAGCCAAACATCATAAAACCTGTCTTTTTACCGATACGGGACATAAGGTTTAGTCGATGTATTGGTAAGCAATATGGGATGCAGGTTAAATACTGTGACACACAACACAACATTAATGCTTAATGCTAACAAAGAATTAAAGTGAACCGTTTGTTGATTAACACACAACCTGACATTTTGTGCAGTCGTATTTATTATGGTGTCTTGGGGGGGAACGTGTTTGTTTGTGGAGCACAATGAAGTTTCATTGTTTGAGTATTTGCTATAGCAGCTCTTAGACCCCTTTGTGGCGGGCCTCATCTAGGTTTTTAAGCTTTTCAGAGCCAGTTTACAGAGATATTGTTTTGATTTAAGGGCCACTATATAATGAATTGATACCATTTTTCTGTGACATCAGTGTAAATGCACACAATCCCAGCCAAGCTCTATATGCCCTAATTAGTGACAAGCTGGTTTGTGCACCACTAGCACTTTGCCTGTGGTTTGCCCTTGGGATGGTATACGGAAGATTGTACAAGATCCACCAGGCTTTATCTGCCCTTATTATTTTCATAAAGGTGAAAATTCCATGCAGGAAGTATTTTTCAGTACAGCATAAAAAAAACACAACAAACTTTAAGAATGAAATAATTTCAGGGTGTTCAGTTCATACACCAGTAGAGAAAATTGGCAAGTATAATTGACTGGCAGTAATATATAACCCCTGCCAGTAAGCCTTGATGATGGACGTCCTTTGATGGCACTTATATTCATGAGGTGCCATAATGGTTTCAACAGCCTGAGTAATGTATTCTATGGTTGTTGGGTCAATCCCCCTGGGTGTCACTATCAGGATGATCCAGGGCGGCTAGGGTGGGAGGAAACATTAGCTGTTAGTGCAGATATGACACCTGTAATATATTGTTGGAGGTGCAGGTGTGGCTTAGCCGCTTGCTCAGAAGGTATGAGATAGGAGATTGAGGGTGCCGATCAATACTGCATGCCTGTGTATCATACATATTTGACTTCTAGGTTCTGCAAGATGCTTGCATAAAGATGTTGGCTGTTAAATCCACACTAAAACAGTAAGACTCGTCAATTTCTGGGGGTCAGTTGATCATGAACAGAACAAGGAAATGGATTTATTACCTTCCAGATTGGACCAGGAAAATCCCGTTTTCTTCAACACACATGTATGAGCACGTCTTAAATTTAAAATTTATGTAAGTAAATATCAGAAACAGTATAGTGGTATAAACCTGGCAGGCTGAAAACTATCATTGGCATCAAACACACATTTGACAGGTTTCTGGCATTCTACATAACTTACCCTAGTAACTCAGCATATGCCACCAGCTTGGCATAAGCTGCCCACAAGCACACAATTGAGAGGTTTCTGGCATTCTACATACTTCAGCCTAGTAACTCAGCATATGCCACCAGCTTGGCATAAGCTGCCCACAAGCACACAATTGACAGGTTTCTGGCATTCTGCATACTGTGTCCACAACTCAACATATGCCACCAGCTGGGCATAGTCTACCCACAAGCACACAATTGAGAGGTTTCTGGCATTCTACATACTTCAGCCTAGTAACTCAGCATATGCCACCAGCTTGGCATAAGCTGCCCACAAGCACACAATTGACAGGTTTCTGGCATTCTGCATACTGTGTCCACAACTCAACATATGCCACCAGCTTGGCATAAGCTGCCCATAAGCACACAATTGAGAGGTTTCTGGCATTCTACATACTTCAGCCTAGTAACTCAGCATATGCCACCAGCTTGACATAAGCTGCCCACAAGCACACAATTGACAGATATTTCTGGCATGCTACATACTTCAGCAGTCATCCGTTCTGCCTAGTGGACAGTCTGTCCTAGCCTCTCTCTCAGTGGTGACTAGTCAACCATGAAATTGTGAAAGCCATCCATTTCCGTTCCACTGGCTTGCCACAGGCATGCTCCTGGGATGCCAGTTGAGATAGAGTGCCTTAGCCCATAGTGTAGGCATTGCTGATTGAATATTGACATCAAATTAATATGGGTGGATTAATTCTAATCCCATTGTGGAAGATAAATAGGAATGGCCATTAGGAGTTGTGATGCTGGGATATGAGGGTAGCAATGGCCATTAGGAGTTGTGATGCTGGGATATGAGGGTAGGGATGGCCATTAGGAGTTGTGATGCTGGGATATGAGGGTAGGGATGGCCATTAGGAGTTGTGATGTTGGGATATGAGGGTAGGGATGGCCATTAGGAGTTGTGATGCTGGGATATGAGGGTAGCAATGGCCATTAGGAGTTGTGATGCTAGGATATGACGGTAGGGATGGTCATTAGGAGTTGTGATGCTGGGATATGAGGGTAGGGATGGCCATTAGGAGTTGTGATGATGGGAAATGGGGTTAGGAGTTGTGATGCTGGGATATGAGGGTAGGGATGGCCATTAGGAGTTGTGATGATGGGAAATGGGGGTAGGGATGGCCAGTAGGAGTTGTGATGCTGGGATATGAGGGTAGGGATGGCCATTAGGAGTTGTGATGCTGGGATATGAGGGTAGGGATGGCCATTAGGAGTTGTGATGCTGGGATATGAGGGTAGGGATGGCCATTAGGAGTTGTGATGCTGGGATATGAGGGTAGGGATGGCCATTAGGAGTTGTGATGTTGGGATATGAGGGTAGGGATGGCCATTAGGAGTTGTGATGTTGGGATATGAGGGTAGGAATGGCCATTAGGAGTTGTGATGTTGGGATATGAGGGTAGGGATGGCCATTAGGAGTTGTGATGTTGGGATATGAGGGTAGGAATGGCCATTAGGAGTTGTGATGCTGGGATATGAGGGTAGGGATGGCCATTAGGAGTTGTGATGTTGGGATATGAGGGTAGGGATGGCCATTAGGAGTTGTGATGCTAGGATATGACGGTAGGGATGGCCATTAGGAGTTGTGATGTTGGGATATGAGGGTAGGGATGGCCATTAGGAGTTGTGATGATGGGAAATGGGGGTAGGGATGGCCATTAGGAGTTGTGATGATGGGATATGCGAGTAGGGATGGCCATTAGGAGTTGTGATGTTGGGATATGAGGGTAGGGATGGCCATTAGGAGTTGTGATGCTGGGATATGAGGGTAGGGATGACCATTAGGAGTTGTGATGCTGGGATATGGGGGTAGGGATGGCCATTAGGAGTTGTGATGTTGGGATATGAGGGTAGGGATGGCCATTAGGAGTTGTGATGTTGGGATATGAGGGTAGGGATGGCCATAAAGAGTTGTGATGATGGGATATGGGAGTAGGGATGGCCATTAGGAGTTGTGATGTTGGGATATGGGAGTAGGGATGGCCATTAGGAGTTGTGATGTTGGGATATGAGGGTAGGGATGGCCGTTAGGAGTTGTGATGATGGGATATGGGGGTAGGGATGGCCATTAGGAGTTGTGATGTTGGGATATGAGGGTAGGGATGGCCATTAGGAGTTGTGATGTTGGGATATGAGGGTAGGGATGGCCATTAGGAGTTGTGATGCTGGGATATGGGGGTAGGGATGGCCCATTAGGAGTTGTGATGTTGGGATATGAGGGTAGGGATGGCCATTAGGAGTTGTGATGTTGGGATATGGGAGTAGGGATGGCCATTAGGAGTTGTGATGTTGGGATATGGGAGTAGGGATGGCCATTAGGAGTTGTGGTGGAAAGACTGTAGCTTTAGAGCTAGCTTTATAGGGTTTCCAGTTCCACTCCCTGCTGCATTCTGCAGAGTGACAAACCCACTGCTGGTTCGTTATATTTGAAACTCATTCACAACAGTTCTAAAAATATTTCTGAAGTTCTAGAATGATTAACACTTTATATGACTGTAAAGTACACTGTACTCTGTCCTCAGCAAATTTTGTGGGAATCATAAAATGGCCGCAGTTGAAATTTGACTGCGTGGGGATAGACCTTGAAATTACCAGGCAAATTAGAAAGAGGATACGAAAGGGTTGGTGAAGATCTAAGCTTGATATTTAGCTTGAGATTAATTATTCCGTGTCGTTTTTCTTTTAAATTAGGAAATATGTCAATATAGCCATGTGAGCATGTCACATATCTTATACCTGTCAGGACTGTGCAAGATTTAAACACACTATATATTGTACTAGGTCACATGCACTGTTAGAGGTGTAAGCAATGTACTGTACCTGTCCATAATCACTATGCTGATCAGGTATTGTGATTGTGTAGGACTCTGTTGTAAAATGAAAGCAAATTGAAAGAGATGTTCATCTTTCTTTCTTTTGGAGGAATTCCTCATTTTTATCAAATTTGTTGTTTATTGAAAAGAAAGACATTTCTTTAAATATTAATGAAGAACAAAATGTGTTGGCGTATGCGCTTATAGCCACATGTAGAGTGCGTGTATGATGTAGTGTGCAATTTCATGCCTTGTACTATCTGTGCAGTTATCACTGTGAATTTATACTCTCTGTTTGCAAGTGTTTACAGCAGAATGATTAGATGAATTAACCATTAATTGTAAAAAATTTCTCCTGTTTGCAAGTACTTATACAAATGTACTGGAAAGCTATAGGTGGGCTTGTTTTACTTTGTCAGTTTCTTATTTTATACAAATAGTTGTATTTATATTTGATTATGCTATGTTAATTTCAGACTGACCATGACCCCCGAAATCCCGCGTACATTTCTACCCAGGGACCCTTACCCCACACAGTGGCTGATTTTTGGCAGGTAAGAAACTGGTGAACTCACACTCCATTTCTTGTAATTCCTATTATTCGCTTCATTATTTCAAAAATGAAGACCTGAGTATGAAATTGTTTGTATTCACAGTATTGTACAGGTATTAACTGATTGAAGGATGGTAAGGGGTACTTACTGGTGTAGTGTCTACCCATAAAGAGGAGTTGAGCATACACATTCACATCTTCATAATACCTAGGCACCATTTCTACATCCTCACTTAAAAGAGCTATACAAAGGGAAACAATCCTGGATGGCCAGAGTTGTGGAATAGGAAAATTTATAGAGTATTTGTCTAGCCAATGAATCTGTAGGAAACAATGAGGAATTATTTACTCGGCCATGTCAGCAAAGTTTTTGTGGTCGAAATTAGCGGACAAAAGGTTATGAACAAGAGGCAGGCACATCAGTCGTGTGTCTTAGCTGAGTGAGCTGTCACTGGCTAAGTTTATTGACTGTCCAGGATTTAATTTCCTCTGTCGTAGGATGATAAATAAAGGTAATAGCTGACTGGGCAACCTCTTTGTGGTGGCTGTCAGGGGTAAGCGTCTGTTGGACAGGGGCTGCAGTCCGACGACCGAGCCATTCTGCCACTCTGGCTCACATTAACCTGAGAATTGCCACCAGCCCACAATGTCCACAAAGATTAAGAACGGAGCCCGATGTCCACGCAGATTAAGAACGGAGCCCTGTTAAGTACCACACGCCGTCAGGAGAAAAATGCCGCAGCCATATTTCACCCAGCGCTGATTCTGGTGGGTTGTAATGCCGCGGCAATCAGCTATCAGTGGACTGGAGGGGAACAAGACATTAAAGCCAGCTCTCGAGATGCTCCATGATGTTCCAGGCATTAAATTGAACCGCTGAGCTAAGCCAGGGAGTTAGGTCATCGCTGAAGGGGGCCCATATATCAGGATAAATTACAGAGGGACGTCGCGCGGATGTGACTGACGGACAAGGGAGCTCGTCTTTGCGGAACCTGTGGAATTCTGTCTGTTACTATGCGAGCCGGATGAGCACATTCCCCGTGCAGACTTGATGTCGTCACACTGACATTACGGCCTAGTTTTGTTGTGGGAACACGCAACCCATAGAAATGTATGAAGAACACCCTATTAAACCTGGAAGCTTAGTTCTTAAAGCTGGGCCTCCTTATGGTGGAAGGTAGGTCCACCATATATCCGCATGTTGGTGACAAGGTGATTTACAAAGGGCAAACGCTGATGTCGCTTCATGTATTATGTAAGAGAACCATTGACCTTAACTTCTATAGAGAATTGAACAGTTCCATGCCATTTAAATCATTCATGTCCTGAAATAAATATCTTTATTACCACTAAAAAAAAGACAAAAAAAAACAACAACAAAAAAACAGTGAAAATTTAGATGTCAAAAATAGTAAAAAAAAAACTAAAAAGAAGGGGCTACCTTTTAGATGTCCGTTTTTTCCTTCGTAGGCGTTGTTTGGGATTGGATGGTGGCCGGTACCACCTTTTTTTTTTCCTGTGTTGACGGGAAGCAGACTGATTGCTATACGTACCCAGAATTGGCTCAGCAGGCCCATTTACGGCTGTCCGACAGACTTCGCTGTTAAAGTTCATCAGAGTAATGCGCGAGAGCGCAGCTGTGGCAGACATCTATCCCGCTCTCTTCGCTACCACTTAGAGAGGTCTTTGATCGGGGCCGAAGGAGAGTAGGTAGAGCCCTCCGTCCGACAAGCCATCAACTCGCCGTCATCTTCATCAATTTTTAATCCTGAGGACAACCCTGAGAGCGGGGACCTGCTGGTGCCTTAGCATCAGAACTCAATGCTGTTCGCAAGATAGCAATTTGTTACATCAAAAAAAAAAAAAAAAAGGAAAAAAAATCTTGCTGGCTTAATTCTTTGATGTGGAGCTCTCAGTGTGGTAGGACCATGCTGGATTCTGTATAGGGCCGAACTAGACGTGGCATGATTTGTTTGAGACGCATGCAGCCGCTCCTGTGCGTGCATGTTTCGGGTGATCCGTCTCCTAAGGAGTCGCCAAGATGTTCTTTGATAACTGAAAAAATTCTTTCCCTTTGACAGCGTTTTTCTTTTTGTTTTTTTTTTTTTTGTTCTTTCATCAGTCCATAATTCTACCGCCTTTGATTTAGATCTGACTGCACAGCTTGAGCAGAAGAAAAAAAAACTCTATCTAATATAAGGCACTCAGTGGATTTTTCTGGAGCTGACAAACCTGGTAACCTTAGCTGAAGTTGCAGTCAAACCAGAAATATTCGTCTGCAACTTCATTGGTCAGGGGTTGACACCACATCAATGAATTGAGCTTGTGTAATTCCACCCATAAAATCTCACGGCCAGTGTAGAAGGTGCTCGCTGTTTGCTGAGCTTGAGATTAAATTGCAACCATTTATGGAGGATCATTCTAAGACCTACTACAACTTCAGACATAATAGTCCAGCTTAAATGACCGTCATTTGCTGTACAAAATGTATGTGAGTAGCCCAGTGCAGCCACAGGTTGAGCACAGTGAAGTCTAATATGGCCTTGTATCCTATACCGAGGGCGAGCGCTGATACGTCAAACTGGGAGAAATCTGTCAGGCCGTATTTAGTCAATACCTGCCATTGCACAAATCGTACACCTGCGGCTCCCAGTAAAGGCCTCGCTTGTTTGCTGTGGAGATGATTCGCAATCAGTTAATATTATATGGATACAGTTCCAAGCTGCGAATGAATCCTTTGGTTTAGCTGATTTAACAGATGATTGTCACACTATGAATTGAGATACAGGCTGGCACATCAGACACAGCATACAGTGTTTGTGAGATTTGAAAAGGAACGTAGTCATCAAGAAAAGGCCCATTATACAGTATTTGTCCATGTAGCAGACATTTTTCATATATCCAGCTCTGTTTTACAAGACCCGACATTCTACAACATCATGAGGGCTAGCCAACTGTCATGTTCCTTGCCAGCACACAATTCATACCTGATCGCGCTGCATTTTTCTTACATCACTTTGAGCCGACAGTTCAGGGCAATTTATGACTTCAGACAGACTGCATGTTATTTGCATATATTAATGACTTCATCATATGTTGGGCCTGCACAAAGTATCAAGGGCAATTAACGAAATAGATCTGATTAAGAATTTGTCACCTGTGTGGATAGCATGAATTTTGCCCATTTCTATAAACTTGCACATTTTCCATGTTTCTGAGAGTTGTATTGATCTACGTGAATATGCTTGAGGTTTCTTTACACGTAGAATGTATCATACTTCACAAAGGTAAGTTTAACTCCCCAAAGTGACATTTTGTGCCTCTAAAAATGGGCTTTTTGGATTGAAATTGTGGGCCATTTTCCATATACATCTATGAAATGTTATATTATCAACAGTAATGTAGGGTATTTTTTCTTTATTGTTTTTTTTCTTGGTGTGTAGGGGCCGGTGCGAAAAACAAACAGTCCTAGAAAGGATTCATATGTAAAAAAACATGTCAATTTTTTTACCTTTTATTTAGTTTTTTTTTCCTCAAAAGGGGATATAATAATCATGAATTGTGGCAAATTGACATCATGTGCATGTTATTGTTGGGTAACTCTCATAGATTTGAAGGGAAAAGGCAACAGAACAGGAGCAATGAGGCATTCTACATGTGGACCATTTTAATGCTAATGCACAGCAACCAATATCAGATACACCACATTGTCAGACAAGGTTTATTTCCCTTGCTTGAACATCTTATAAACTCGTGTGGGATAAAAGCGCCCCCCTCACCTCCCCCTTTCCTCATCCTAAGGGACTTTTTCCACGCACGGTGAACTCCAGACGACATGTATTTGTATTCATGCATCATAAATGACTGGATGATATTTATATGGGAGGTATTAATCCTCTGATAGCAGTGTCATGTCATTTGTCCATGGGTCGTCCATACAGGTCGAAGCCTGTGCTGATTAGGCTCAGATCTAGCCGTCAGTATCATTAAAGTGTAATGAGGCAAATCATCGCGGTGCTGTTGTCCGTGATTTGTTGATCTTATACCCGGTGGAGATATGTACATACAGGCAATCCGACAGTGGTTTTTCATGGCTTATTCTTTTGTGTTGATTGATATAAAAGCGCTGACCTATACTTTATAGCCCGAGAATCAGGTTTGGACGTTACGATTTTACACCTGCAGTAATTGATGAATGACCCTGTGACGCACAACCCCAGCCCAGCCTTACCACAACATCACTTTGTACTAACACAGCATATCAGCATATAAGGGAATATGGATGCTACAACTAGAGTTCACAATTTATATTCTTCTTTTGGTTAGATCTCAACATTCATGTAAACATGATTGTAGTGACTTGCTGAATATTTTATGGCTGTCACAGGAAATTTCATTAAAATTTCAGCCACAAATCTCTTCTTGAACACCAGCACTGTTGCCTTGTCTTTTTGTTTATTCTGCACCAAGTGCAGCCATGTAAGGAGACATGCGCATAGCCAACAGGTGGGAGAATGAACAGTTATGTGGCAGAAATGTCTGCATTTTTTAAGAGATGGTGGCCACAGTTATATGGCAGCCATGTCTACGTTCTCGAATATGGTTGCCATGGTTATATGGTAGCCATACATTTGCTTTCCCTAAGAGACAGTGACCACTGTTATATGGTAGTCATGTCTGCGTTCTCTAGGAGACAGTGGTCATAGTTATGTGGCAGCCATGTCTGCGTTCTCTAAGAGATGGTGGTCATAGCCTGTCTGCGTTCTTTAAGAGACAGTGGCGGCAGATATATGGCAGCCATGTCTGCGTTTTCTAAGAGACGGTGGCCAGAGTGTCATGTTAACATTGGCAAGCCCCCTGAAACCCCCTACATCACTTCCTCCGTCAAACAGTTTTGGACACGTAATTACGTTTTTTTTTCTTCACCCCTCAGAAACACTTTAGCTGTTGAAGCAGCCTTTGTAAGCCCAATTTGTTGTTGTCAATTAACTTGTGTAATTGCAAATTCTGCAAGCAGAAAGGGGTGAAACTAAAGGGCTGACATCAAGGTCGCTTGAGAGATCAATACTTGAGGTCACATGCAGGCAGGTTTTCCCTGCAGACCTTCGTTCCCACAATTCCTTAAGGGGAATCTTTGAATAGTGCAGACAAAGCATACATGCAGGCACGGTTCCCACAACGCCAAACCTTTGAATCTGTGGACAGTGCAGACAAAGCCTACATGCAGGCAGGCCTTCCCAAAAACCACCAAACCTTTGAACAGTGCAGACAAAGCATACATGCAGGCAGGCCTTCCCGAAAACCCACCAAACCTTTGCACAGTGTAGACAAAGCCTACATGCAGGCAGGCCTTCCCACAAACCACCAAACCTTTGAACAGTGCAGACAAAGCATACATGCAGGCAGGCCTTCCCACAAACCACCAAACCTTTGAACAGTGCAGACAAAGCATACATGCAGGCAGGCCTTCCCACAAACCACCAAACCTTTGAACAGTGCAGACCATGCAACCAGATTAATTGTATGGCTTAATTTCTGTGAACCACCAAATTTCGAGATTAAGCTTTGAGTAATTAATGCTTGTTGTGCAAGCAGGGTAGATTGTATGTTTATGGATGGCCTGTGAACCACAATACCTTTTTTTAATAGTTTAATCTGAATAGTACTGACTCTGGAGGCCAGTTTTAATACATTGCAGTCCATGCCAAGAAGCACTCAAAATTATCTTTGAAAAGTAATGACCATGCAAGCAGGTTTAACTACAGAGCTTTCCACAAACCACGTATCAGGCCTTTTCAAAGGGAAATTTAAATAGTGCTGACCATGGAAATAGATTTAAACACAGGACTAACCACGAACTACCAGACCTTTAGGGGATTATAATATCTTTATTTATTGAAGGTGGCTTGGTCAATTTACAATGAAACTGTTCTTCCTCAAGGCCTTCACTGAGAAAACAGTATACAGGAAACATGTAGTTCAATCAAAAAATAACGTCAGTATATATAAAACTAGATAAAGCATAGTGTAGTTTGAAAAGTGAAGCTACATACATTCATACAACACAACCAGTAGTGCTGGTCTCACAATTATCCCATCTGGCAAGAGAAGTAGGGTAGTGGGAGACAGGGAATCTGGATAGTGCTGACCAAGGAAATAGATTTAAATGTAGGACAGCTCCATGGATCACCAAACCTTTAGGGGAATCTGGATAGTGCTGACCATGGAAATAGATTTAAATGTAGGACAGCTCCATGGACCACATAACATTTAGGGGAATCTGGATAGTGCTGACGAAATAGATTTAAATATAGGACAGCTCCATGGATCACCAAACCTTTAGGGGAATCTGGATAGTGGTGACCATGGAAATAGATTTAAATGTAGGACGGCTCCGTGGATCACCTAACCTTTAGGGGAATCTGGATAGTGCTGACCATGGAAATAGATTTAAATGTAGGACAGCTCCATGGATCACCAAACCTTTAGGGGAATCTGGATAGTGCTGACCATGGAAATAGATTTAAATGTAGGACAGTTCCATGGACCACCTAACATTTAGGGGAATCTGGATAGTGCTGAGCATGGAAATAGATTTAAATGTAGGACAGCTCTGTGGATCACCTAACCTTTAGGGGAATCTGGATAGTGCTGACCATGGAAATAGATTTAAATGTAGGACAGCTCCATGGATCACCAAACCTTTAGGGAATCTGGATAGTGCTGACCATGGAAATAGATTTAAATGAAGGACAGCTCCAAGGATCACCTAACCTTTAAAGGAATCTGGATAGTGCTGACCATGGAAATAGATTTAAATGTAGGACAGCTCCATGAATTACCTAACATGTAGGGGAATCTGGATAGTGCTGACCATGGAAATAGATTTAAATGTAGGACAGCTCCATGGACCACCTAACATTTAGGGGAAACTGGATAGTGCTGACCATGGAAATAGATTTAAATGTAGGACAGCTCCAAGGATCACCTAACCTTTAAAGGAATCTGGATAGTGCTGACCATGGAAATAGATTTAAATGTAGGACAGCTCCATGGATCACCTAACCTTTAAAGGAATCTGGATAGTGCTGACCATGGAAATAGATTTAAATGTAGGACAGCTCCATGAATTACCTAACATGTAGGGGAATCTGGATAGTGCTGACCATGGAAATAGATTTAAATGTAGGACAGCTCCATGGACCACCTAACATTTAGGGGAATCTGGATAGTGCTGACGAAATAGATTTAAATATAGGACAGCTCCATGGATCACCAAACCTTTAGGGGAATCTGGATAGTGGTGACCATGGAAATAGATTTAAATGTAGGACGGCTCCGTGGATCACCTAACCTTTAGGGGAATCTGGATAGTGCTGACCATGGAAATAGATTTAAATGTAGGACAGCTCCATGGATCACCAAACCTTTAGGGGAATCTGGATAGTGCTGACCATGGAAATAGATTTAAATGTAGGACAGTTCCATGGACCACCTAACATTTAGGGGAATCTGGATAGTGCTGAGCATGGAAATAGATTTAAATGTAGGACAGCTCTGTGGATCACCTAACCTTTAGGGGAATCTGGATAGTGCTGACCATGGAAATAGATTTAAATGTAGGACAGCTCCATGGATCACCAAACCTTTAGGGAATCTGGATAGTGCTGACCATGGAAATAGATTTAAATGAAGGACAGCTCCAAGGATCACCTAACCTTTAAAGGAATCTGGATAGTGCTGACCATGGAAATAGATTTAAATGTAGGACAGCTCCATGAATTACCTAACATGTAGGGGAATCTGGATAGTGCTGACCATGGAAATAGATTTAAATGTAGGACAGCTCCATGGACCACCTAACATTTAGGGGAAACTGGATAGTGCTGACCATGGAAATAGATTTAAATGTAGGACAGCTCCAAGGATCACCTAACCTTTAAAGGAATCTGGATAGTGCTGACCATGGAAATAGATTTAAATGTAGGACAGCTCCATGGATCACCTAACCTTTAAAGGAATCTGGATAGTGCTGACCATGGAAATAGATTTAAATGTAGGACAGCTCCATGAATTACCTAACATGTAGGGGAATCTGGATAGTGCTGACCATGGAAATAGATTTAAATGTAGGACAGCTCCATGGACCACCTAACATTTAGGGGAATCTGGATAGTGCTGACCATGGAAATAGATTTAAATGTAGGACAGCTCCATGGATCACCTAACCTCAAAACATATCAGGGCAGCCTTTAAGAATAGTGCTGCACATGTGAGCAAGTTTAGTGGATTAGAGGCTTTAATTCCCATGGACAACTCAGCCTTGTGGGAAATATTTGACTGTAGTGTTGACCAGGCAGTTCCCACCAAAACTGGTTGTAAAGTATTGAATTTAAATTAAAATATTTCTAATTGTGTTTTCTACACTAGTTCATACAAGCACTTATAGGCCTGATGAATACCAATTCTGCAAACATCACATGTAGCCTTGTTAGTCCATACTGTTATTCCACCATCCATGTTTAAACTCCGCATTACCAAACTCTTTTTTTCTAACATTGCCCACGTTTCTTGTTATGTTGACAGATGGTTTGGGAACAAGGGAGTGTTGTAATTGTGATGCTGACCAAGCTGACGGAGAATGGTGTTGCTATGTGCCACAGGTACTGGCCAGAAGAGGGCAGCGATCTCTACCACATCTACGAGGTAAAAAAGGCTCTCCAGATTTGGCAAACATCTATTAGTCTATTATTATCTTATATTACATATCACAAGACACGAGGGGCCTCTGTGGCTCAGTTGGTTAGCGCACTAGCATAATGACCCAGGAGTCTCTCACCAATGCGGTCGCTGTGAGTTCAAGTCCAGTTCATGCTGGCTTCCTCTCCGGACGTAAGTGGGAAGGCCTGCCAGCTACCTGCGGATGGTCGTGGGTTTCCTCTGGGCTGTGCCCGGTTTCCTACCACCATAATGCTGGTTGCTGTCGTATAAGTGAAACATTCTTGAGTACGGCTTAAAACATAAATCAGTTAAATAAATAAATAAACAAGAGGTGTGCAGGATCCAATCCCAGACATTGGCAGGGGATTTATGGAATTTCTAGACGCCATGTTCGTCGTCATATGACTGAAAAATTGTTGAGTACGACGTTAAACACCAAGCACTCACTCATTCTAGACGCCATGGTGACAAAAAGTGTTGACAATGCTTATTATGCAGGTTACACAGGGTTTTTTTTATCTTCAGTGAAGAGCATTGGTTTTCCTACATTATGGCATGCATACAATGTATAAAATCAAACCTTTTTCCATGGAGTGCTTTGTTTGTCCTCCTCACTGTCCCTGGTTTTTCTGGATCCAGATTAAGTTGGGACCTCTGCGGCTCAGCATAATGACCCAGAAGCCTCTCGCCAGTGTGGTCGCTGTGAGTTCAAGGCTGGGCTCATGCTGGCTTCCTCTTCGGCCGTAAGTGGGAAGCTCTGCCAGCAACCTGCGGATGGTCGTGGGTTTCCCCCGGGCTCTGCCCAGTTTCCTTCCACCATAATGCTGGCCCCAGTTGTATAAGTGAAATATCCTTGAGTACGGCATAAAACACCAATCAAACAAATCCCAGCCTTTTTTGCTTATTATCTTCACCTTTTTTTATCAAGCACCTTTTTTGCTTCTTATCTTCTCTCTGTCTCTCTTGGAGTTCGTGTCTGGGAAGGTCTGCCAGCAACCTGTGGATAGTCATGGGTTTTCTCCAGCCTTTGCCTGGTTTCCCCTTCTACCATAAGACTGGCCACTGTCGTGTAAGTGAAATATTCTTGAGTACGGCAGAAAACACCAATCAAATAAATAAATCTGTGGCCATCCGTTATTTCATTCCTGATATTTTCTAGGTGCACCTGGTGTCTGAGCACATCTGGTGTGATGATTACCTGGTGAGGAGCTTCTACCTGAAGAATCTGCAGACTAACGAGACCAGGACGGTCACTCAGTTCCACTTCCTCACCTGGCAAGACAACAAGGTGCCAGGCTCCGTCAAAGCGCTTCTTGACTTCCGCAGGTAAGTCAATTATAACAGTATGTTACTTTACACCAGAGGTATATGAACTCAGTAAAGTTCAGTTATGCCAAATTTTTAACTCACTTTCCTCTGGCATTAACCCAAGCATTTGTAAATCCAAGTGGTACTGTTTGTGTCCAAGATATTAACCCACATAACTGTACTCTATACAAGTCATCCGCTGTAAATTCATTAAAAACATGTGAAGCTATGTGTGTTTTGCCGCTAATACACATAAAATTTATTGTGATTCTTCACCAACTTAGTAATAAATAATAAGGACAATAAGAAAAATTGCACTATTTATGGATTGTGAATACGTTATTCCATATCAGTTAGGTTAGTATGTAGGACACAGCATTTATTTATTTATTTTTTTGATTAGTGTTTTACGCCATACTCAAGAATATTTCACTTATACAACAGCAGCCAGCATTATGGCACAGCCTAGGGGAATCCCACGACCACCCCAAGGTTGCTGTCATACCTTTCCCACGTTCCAGAACACAACATTATTCTCATAGGCTCTAACAACAGTGGGTCCACCTACATGGCACAAGCTATCTATGAAGTTGTTTGCCAGAAACTAATTGTTTTTATCTAGCTGCTGGTTATGGAGGAAGAAAAAAAAAGGAAAGGAAAAGGAAAAAATTAGGCTTCATAATGTTTAATTATACATGGATTTAACAACCTGAATTGCAAAGCATTTAATAACGCATCCATAATCTTCACCATATACAAATACAG
Source organism: Liolophura sinensis (assembly GCF_032854445.1). Taxonomy (NCBI): domain Eukaryota; kingdom Metazoa; phylum Mollusca; class Polyplacophora; order Chitonida; family Chitonidae; genus Liolophura; species Liolophura sinensis. The sequence goes on along the minus strand of NC_088305.1, from coordinate 3,688,597 downwards.
GTAACACCTTGCATATCAGTATACACGTAACAACTCTCCTAACAGCCCATTACCTTGCATGATTTACATCGCGCTGCTAGACATGCCAGGAAGCATGTCGCATATACTATTAAATAGCTGTAGTCCAGGCTATTCAATCAAATGAAATTCAACACATATAAAGTGCAATCCATCAGTTATCCATCATTATTTTTATTATTTTTATTTATTTATTTTTTTGCAACCTCCATCATCTACCTTTGTGTGTCCTCATGAGTGCTTTTTGCAGAAGTCATGATTCGAGGATAACCAGATAACTTAATCCTTTTGAAACTTCTTTGAAATGCCAGGTCATCCCCGAGGCAAAATGGACTATCTCCGTGTTAAAATGATAAACTTGAGCAAGATGATCAATAATTACATGAGAGAATTTTCACTTCCGTGCTTCCCCTGCAGTGCGAAGCTCTATGTGTAGCTTGTGGGCACTTGTGAGATTCCTGTTGCGATGCAATGAGATAACTATGCGCTCTTTCTCTCTCCGTCTGTATCAAGGCCCCCTGGGGACCTCATTACAGCCAGTCTCATCCTCGCCCTGATGTATGAGTTCGCACTGAGTATCTCACATGGAACACAGTGATGTGGAGAAGGATGAAATGTCACATGTGGAACAGAGACTATAACATGTATAGTGTCAAAGCCGTGCTAAGATGGATCAATACAGTTAAATTGTTAAATTGTCTGTCGTCACATGGTGGATGTAGGGTGCTTTTTTGCATGCACATGTTTATACTCACGGTTGGATGTTCTCACAGTTTGATGGTTTTGGCACGTAATACTTACAGTTGGGTGTTTCCCACAGTTTTGTGGTTTTGGGTAGTTGCTGGAATTCTTACAGATTGGATGGTTCCTGATGGTGTGGTCACAGATTGGGTGGTTCCTGATGGTGTGGTCACAGATTGGGTGGTTCCTGATGGTGTGGTCACAGATTGGGTGGTTCCTGATGGTGTGGTCACAGATTGGATGGTTCCTGATGGTGTGGGTCACAGATTGGGTGGTTCCTGATGGTGTGGTCACAGATTGGGTGGTTCCTGATGGTGTGGTCACAGATTGGATGGTTCCTGATGATGTGCTCACAGATTGGGTGGTTCCTGATGGTGTGCTCACAGATTGGATGGTTCCTGATGGTGTGGTCACAGATTGGATGGTTCCTGATGGTGTGGTCACAGATTGGATGGTTCCTGATGGTGTGGTCACAGATTGGATGGTTCCTGATGGTGTGCTCACAGATTGGGTGGTTCCTGATGGTGTGGTCACAGATTGGGTGGATCCTCCTGGTGTGCTCACAGATTGGATGGTTCCTGCTGGGTGTGCTCACAGATTGGGTGGTTCCTGCTTGTGTACTCACTGATTGGGTGGATCCTCCTGGTGTGCTCACAGATTGGATGGTTCCTGATGGTGTGCTCACAGATTGGATGGTTCCTGCTGGTGTGCTCACAGATTGGGTGGTTCCTGCTTGTGTACTCACTGATTGGGGTGGATCCTCCTGGTGTGCTCACAGATTGGGTGGTTCCTGATGGTGTGCTCACAGATTGGATGGTTCCTGCTGTGTGTGCTCACAGATTTGGGTGGTTCCTGCTTGTGTACTCCACTGATTGGGTGGATCCTCCTGGTGTGCTCACAGATTGGGTGGTTCCTGATGGTGTGCTCACAGATTGGGTGGTTCCTGCTTGTGTACTCACTGATTGGGTGGATCCTCCTGGTGTGCTCACAGATTGGATGGTTCCTGCTGGTATGCTCACAGATTGGGTGGTTCCTGATGGTGTGGTCACAGATTGGGTGGTTCCTGATGGTGTGGTCACAGATTGGATGGTTCCTGATGGTGTGCTCACAGATTGGGTGGTTCCTGATGGTGTGGTCACAGATTGGGTGGATCCTCCTGGTGTGCTCACAGATTGGATGGTTCCTGCTGGTATGCTCACAGATTGGGTGGTTCCTGCTTGTGTACTCACTGATTGGGTGGTCCCTGCTGGTTATTGCTCACAAGTGAATGGCACATGCACATAATACTGGACTGTTGAGTATATAGTTCCTGTACAGTGGGCGCAAACGTTTTGGTGGATTAATTCTGCCCGAAGCCTGGATTTGCAGTTCTACATGCCTGAAATTCCCAGAATTCCTGGTCATTCTTGCCTTCTTACTCTCAGTCTTTGGTACTAATGCTGAGTTGGTTTATGCTATCAAGTAAGAATAGATTGACTATTGTGTTACCATATGATTTCCTACTGCTAATCAGATTTTTTTCTTTTTTGCCTGTTTTCATAACACAAATAATCAACAGCTTGGCTTCACCCGTTGTGCCTGTATACTAACACGCGGTCTTCCTGGGAGCTTTTGTGATTTAGCAATTGTGACATTAACGAATTGCATAGTCACAAAAGTGATCAGGAGCACTGACATTTCCCCCTGCTAATATTTGCTCTGGTGCCGGGCCCTAACCTCTAACCTCACACACGTGCGTTTGTGTGCAGGTGTGTGTGTGCGCCACACAGCACTGCAGTGGACACAACCTCACAAACCTCACTGTAAAACCTCACGAGGCCATCCCACTCCTTTTACAATCCTCACCTGATCCTCATCACGTCTTCTTCCTCCTCACGAGGTTCGATCCTCAAGCTACACTAATGGCTAACTGTCTCCAGCACAGGGATTGCAAGTCTTCGGCATGTCTCTGGATGCAATTCTAAGTGCCTGTGATCTGGGGTCTCATGTCTGCATAATTTTGTCAAGTATGGAGAACAATGTACAGCATAAATGTCCAAAGGGATTTTACCAGATCATTTGTCCTGGTACAAACAGGCATTATCTCTCTGTGGCCTGAAAGTTGCCTTAATACTGAAGAAGATATTTGTTGCATGAATTCGGGGAGAACTGAACATTGTTGCTTGAATTCGGGGAGAACTGAAGATTGTCGCATGATTTCTGGGAGAACTGAAGATTGTCGCATGATTTCTGGGAGAACTGAGGATTGTCGCATGAATTCTGATCGAACTGAGGATTGTCGAATGAATTCTGGGAGAACTGAAGATTGTCGCATGATTTCTGGGAGTACTGAAGATTGTCGCATTCATCTTAGGGAATGACCGAAGATTTTGAGATGGTGTCCATGCCTTAATGAGAAAGGAATGTTTTGATGGTTACGAAGTGAATACTCTGTTTACTTCGTTTATATTTATTTATTATTTGATTGGTGTTTTATGCCATACTCCAGAATATTTCAATTTATACATGAAACTGGCCAGGATTATGGTGGGTTGAACCCAGGCGGACACACGACCGCTCACAGGTTGCTGAGACCCTCTGCCAGACAGGAAGTGACTGCAGTGGTAAGAGGCTCGATCACTTTCCACCTCGGCCACGGAGACCCTCTTTAAGTTTATGTGATGATTGGGTGTATGTTCTGGATGAATTTAATCAGGAGTTCAGGAAATTTTGATCTGACTGTGTGTTAATTACAATGTCCTACTAATGCTTGTCAGCTTGCCTCATTGTTTAAAGCTTTCATGTCCAAGTTGGTCACAGCTGGCTACTTAATTTATATACACACCATTGAATCCTTTGGGCAGTATTGGTCATGATATTTTTCTATACACGAGTCATATGGTTTAGCTACATTGATGTCAAACGTTCACCTTGGACTTCAGTCTTTATGGTTAGGTCTGATCCCAGTGGTAATGTTGGTCATGATATTTTTCTATACACGAGTCATATGGTATAGCTGTAATGATGTCAAACGTTCACCTTGGACTTCAGTCTTCATGGTTAGGTCTGATCCCAGTGGTAATGTTGGTCATGATATTTTTCTATACACGAGTCATATGGTATAGCTGTAATGATGTCAAACGTTCACCTTGGACTTCAGTTATTATGGTTAGGTCTGATCCCAGTGGTGCTCTAGGAGTTATGTTGTAATAGAACAAGCAGCTGTCAAGGAAAATGGACCTTCCAGTTCAATAATCGCCTCGCCACTTCCTAGAACGATGCTTAACACAAACCACCAGTGAACCAAGACAGTGTATGAAGTATGAAAATGGGATGAAATCATGCAGAGAGAAGCAGTCAACTGGAGATCAGGCCAGACGTAAATGTTTTGGATTTCAAGTACAAGAACATACATGTCACGTTTATTAGCAATATTGTAACAGGATGAAGCCAGGTATCTGTTGTCAGGGTAATCTTACTGTTGATGTAGCCGCGGCTTGTCTGTATAGGGCAGCAGATGATTGGTTGAAGAAAAAAAAGCAGCCATATTTGTTACCAGGAGCCGCACTCATTACCAGCCTGTGTCATAAGGTACTGAAGCCTGATGCCGGAGCCAATCAGCAAGCAGGTGGATTGAGGGCCGACGGAGGAGCAGGAAGCTTACAGACTGACAGATCATTAGTCCAAAGCAAGCAAGAAAATAATAATAATAAAAAAATTTAGCTGAAAGCAGAGTGTAAGGCATGCATGGAGAGGAGACAAGGGAAAGGGGGAGGCTGGCGATGTTCGCCCTACAAGCACCTTTTAATTTCCTTCAGCTCTGCATGATAGACAGTGCGTGCAGGAAATTGGAGCTCAAGACGATGACAGAATTTTGTTGGTTGTGTAGAGGTCACATTGTTTGACCCTGTATGTGTTAATAGCACGGCCAATACAGGTGGGGAAGAGGACCGACCAGGATAGCGCATGTCTCCAAGGCAACCAAGGGGAGAATAGGGATGGTTGAGGGAGGCTGGCTGTGTTAGAGCTACATGCCCCAACGAAATGATTAACTGTCGATGCTTAATATGATGTGACTAGTAATATTTCTGGGGTGTTGCAATCTGATATTGCCGATAGTCAGAAGACAAAAAAATGTGCTTACTGCCTGCAGAAACATGAAACTTCACTAGTGATATAGGAATAGTTCCTACTTTACTCTTTCCCCTTCAACACATTTGTATGAAGCTGGTTTCACACACTTAGAAAAAGCATTTCTGTGCTTTTAATGTTTTCTAACTGTATTGTACATCTATGTACATTTATAAGGCTCTCTGACTTTGTTAAATTGCTAAATACAACATAAAATCCCAAGCATACATACATGCGTACATGGATGTGTATAAAAGATTTTTCAAACTATTCAACATGTGGTCAATTTAGGTTTCCTTTCATAGCGTTTGATATCATTTGTCAAACAGACAATGACGTTGTATGAAGAACATTTGCCAACATCGAATTTACATGTTTTGAGGGCATGGGATAACAAATGTCATGTTTATATGGAAATGTTTAGGGAATTAACATTTTTTATCTAAACCTAAGATGCCTTTTTTCTGCCAAAGCTTGTAACTTTTGTGCAATCTCTTTCAGGAAAGTAAACAAATCGTACCGTGGTCGCTCTTGTCCAATCGTTGTCCACTGCAGGTATGTATGAGGTGCAAAATGAAGTATGTCTTTATTGTATTCAGAGAGAACTTTTTGTTTTGGTTCTCCTTTTTTAAGGTAACAAATTTCATGAATGAATGGTTTGCAAAGATCCTTGAATGGTATTGAATGTTTGCTGAAGCATGCTTGGCTCGTGCCACAAGTGCTTAGTGTCAGTGTTTTACTTCAACAATAAACATGGATGCTCTCATACAGTATAATATATTTGGATTTACAAATACATGAAATGGTAATAAAAGAAATGCATGCTGTATTTCACCTTAAGTTTGATATGTAAAAATCCACTTTTCAGAAGCATTTGAAAGGCCACAAAATGTTACTTTTGGTGCTAACAGTTAAGTTTGTTCGATAACGAATTAATCAAACATTGCCAAAAATATCCTGAAGTGATCCTATAAGATGGAGGAATCAAACAGAATCAATCAAAATGTGTCACTTGAATGAAGCCAAACTTTTATAGGGGAAATAGAGTGAATGAGTGAGTTGAAATAATGGTTTGTTCGTGTATTATTAAAGCTCAGGGAGTTGTGCCCTCTTCAGATCACAGGAAGGCTGTTAGAAGATCAGTGTGATCTGATTTATTTATGGTTTTACAGTGCACTTGTACTTATAGTTTTCAGTTATTTAAAGAGGAATTATGGAAGATTTTTGGCCAAAAAATCCATATACTCTCAACAAAATGAATTTTCTGAATGTTAACCAAGAATACATGTTTAGGTCAAATTATTGGCTTTTAGTAAATATCAGACTCATAACTGCAGAACTATTTGTAATGTTAAAGTTTAAATGATTCTTAAGTTTGAATAAGTTACATGTATAATATATCATGGGCTTTATAAATTTTAGAAACTTTATTACCAATTTGGAATGGTGACATGTGCATGCCAGTCTAATGTGTTGCTAAGGATCATTATTTGGCCGCTCCAGACAAATGGCAAAAATTGGAATGGAATCGAGGTGGTTGGGTATTCTCAGATATAGATATATATTCCTTAATACAAAAATACCTCATTAAAATGAAATCTTCTGTTTTCTATAGTGACGGCACGGGAAGGAGCGGAACATACACTCTGATTGACATGGTTCTCAACAGACTAGCTAAAGGTGAGTCACAAGAGTAGACAGTTTTAATCCTGCTTTGGGGAATTTGTCTGAATTATCTCTGTGTGTTTGTACGTTTATGTCTTTGTCTTAAAAAATTAAGGGATATTTTATGTGTTTAGAGATTAAGCGCAGATGTCAGAGTGTCTGATGTCACAGAGACTATCGATCCGCTTTTAATAGTATCACTGATTATCACACTGTAAGAGTTTGTACCTTACGGCTCTGTCTTAAAAGTGCCAACATGTGTACAACATGCCAATGGTACATAACATCTGTCATATTGGCCAGATTCCGTATGTCCATCTTAGCTATAACTCACTGACCAGTTAACTGTAAAATGTAATAGTTTGAAATGTGTCCTTTATTGATTTACTTTTTCTGTACGTTCATATTTTCCAGAAAAATGTGTGCAAATTAAGGTACAAATCCAAATGGGTTTGGTTTATTTTAAGAAAAATAAAAGAGGCCGCTTTTGTTGAACTTTGTATCCTGTGTAATACATACAGGCTTCTGGACTATTGAATGGAAGAGCATGTAGGTTATTGAGAAACTCTTGTAAGATAAATGAAGGACCTTGGGTGCAAAACTTAAATGTTGTCGTTGTTGTGTTTTATTGGATTGCATGCATCAAACCAACAAAAACAGGGTTCTTTGGTTATTTATTTTCTTTTTGTTTTTATGCGTTTCTTTTGTTTTGTTTTTTCGTTGATGATGAGGTATAAAGCACTATAGTTTCTGATCTGACATAATGCACCTGTTGCACAGAAATCCATCTATAAGGTGTGGGAAGTTGGCTATATGCCAGCTTTCTCACGACTCAGCATGTCTACGCATCCCATTATCACAAGACATGTCCCACCCGCTACTTTTCCTTTTATCCTGATTTATGAAATCCGTGAATATTTAAGTTGATGTTGCCATGACAACCAGGTCCCTGTGGTTTTGGCTGGTGGACATTTTTGATTTTTCGCTATGTTCAGCTTTCCTAGGATTCACTTTTTCATGGCCACATATTTTATTAATCACATGAAATCCCAGGGGTATATCTGAAAGCCTTTGTTACCTGTGTGCATTCTGGCTATTTCAAATTGCTGGTCAATAAAATAAATAAAATAAATCAAAGCCGAAAAAAAATATATATATATTAAAAATCAGCATTCCGTGTTGAGCGATTTAGATGGAAATCTCAACAGATTGACTCGTGTAAAACCCATCAGAGCTGATTTTTTCTATACTGGTGTGCCGAGGTCAACATGTTATGTTGTAATCAGGTAGTTGAAGTAGCAAGGAAGATTAAACGTTTCCACGATTGTTTTTATAGAGGAATTCTTATTTTTGCCGTTACTAATGTGTTCTGTACAAAGCAGTCTGCTTACATTTAATGTCTAAAGGGATCCAACATATTTATATGTAGGCTTTTTTTGTATGATGTGTTGTGTAAAACTGCATGTATGCAATTAAAAAGAATGTAATCACAAGGTGTTGATTACAAACAAAATACTCATTTAACATCTGCATTTGCAAAGATTTTATATTGAGTAAATCTTGTTTACATGTGTTCCCAAATGCATTTCTAACACACACTGCAGTTCCTGCCAGCATTGTTTGCCCAAAGTACACCTGACGTGGTAACTTACGGTGAAATTTTACGGTGAAAACTCAAGAATACTTCACTTGGCCATCATTATTGTGAAGGGAAACAGGGCAGAGCCTGGGAAACCCATTACCATCCACAGGTTGCTGGTAGACCTTCTCATGTTTGGCTGGGGAGGAAGCCAGCATGAACAAGACGTGGACTCACAGCTATCACATTGGTGAGAGGGCTCTGGGTGTTTGGGCCCGTGCTAGCACTTTCACAACTGAGGCCACTGAATTTGAGGTTATATTTAAACAAGGTGACTGGAGGTGATGATTCGATGAAGTAATTTGAGGTGATGTTTGCAAAAAAGTATAGACTGTAGGTTATGTTTCCAGTTTGCCTAAAACAGGTGCAAGTTAAATTTATTTGATTATATCGAAATCCTCATCTGTTTAGTAAGATTTGATCTCGAAACCTGTGTATTGATCCAAGGGCGACGTTTAGCCACAAAAAAAAGTTTCGTTTTTACCTAAACTATAAATATGTAGTATTTTTACAACATTTCTGCATTTGACATGTTCCATATTTTCAAACTGCTCTCCATTAGGTGCCTGCGGATAAATAGCTAGTGCAGGTAAACTCAGGGATGGCACGTCTAGATGTAAGGGAGGCAACTCTGTGTCTATATAACTTGACAAAGTATCTGGTAGTCCCACAGGGCATCCAAAAACTGGTTTTGTTCATATTACCAATCCTTACTATATGATTTATCTAAACATTTTATGAATAATAATTTCACCTCACAGTTAACTGGGATTTACCTGATCGCACACAAATTGGGACAAGGTATTTTGAGAGCTGGGTGAAAGTGTGATATTGTCTGGCTGATTTTGTTTAGTTGAGTTCAGAGTTTACAACAACTGTTACTTGCCACTAAACCATTGATGAAATATTTGACGTTGAATACTTTGATAGCCTTCCTAGGTTCATCTTGATTATAGTTTTGTTGTTGTTGTTGTTGTTTTTTCTGTAGTCCATAACTTACTGGATTTATGTTAATTCCTTGTTCATCTCTTACGTTTTTTTGTTGGCAGCTTCACACTTCAGTGTTATTGAAATGTGACAAATAATTACACTCTGCAATATCAGGAGTATCAATTAGTCTGTATGTTTATTTAATTATCTTACCGTGTCACAGCTAAGAGTATATTGTACATGCAAATCAGTAGTAGAAATGCTCATCCTTTCCTGGTTATGAGTCATTATGTGAAGGTCATATGGGTTAGGTTAATATCACACGCTGTTGTTGTTTCCAGTTTTCAGTCAAATAAAAGTAGCGCCATTATATACCCTTATTAAATCGTCCTCATGCCTTGATAAGTAGAAAAGAGTTGTTTCCCCCTTTGTCAAGGTTGCATGGCAACAATTCTCTCGACCTATAAGCCGAATCAGCATTTCACGAGTCTTACGATTTCACGTTCGTTTTGGCGAAATAAGGCAGGAGCATGCGCAAACTAATTTGGCTAAAAGACATGATTTTACAGCTATGGACAATGTTTTACAGCTATGCACAATGTTTTAACTGCTATGCACAATGTTTTTACAGGTGTGCACAATCTTTTTACTGCTATGCACAATGTTTTACAGCTATGCACAATGTTTTACAGCTATGCACAATGTTTTAACTGCTATGCACAATGTTTTACAACTATGCACAATGTTTTACAGCTATGCACAATGTTTCTGTCTAGCAAATACTGTGAAGATTTTTTACCCCACAGTGTCTCTACATGAATTCATGAGCCTCCTGAAATGCCGATTTGGCTTTTTGTGTGAACTTATTTTGTTAGAGACATGGTAAACTTCCAGGTATTAAAATACTGATTAGAACTTGACCTGCTTCTTTTGTTTCAGGCGCAAAGGAAATTGACATCGCTGCCACACTGGAGCACATCCGTGACCAAAGAATGGGGATGGTGAAGACTAAGGTAAAACTGTTGCCTGTTGTACGATTGTGTGTTTGTCTGTCAGTTTGTTCAGGAGCAGTTTGAGTTTGTCCTGGCCACAGTTTTATGTAGTGAACCATAGTATACATTTAGCTTTGTTGTCTGTTGTACAACTGTGTGTTTGTCTGTCAGTTTGTTCAGGAGCAGTTTGAGTTTGTCCTGGCCACAGGTTTATGTAGTGAACCATAGTATACATTTAGCTTTGTTGTCTGTTGTACAATTGTGTGTTTGTCTGTCATTTTGTTCAGGAGCAGTTTGAGTTTGTCCTGGTCACAGGTTTATGTAGTGAACCATAGTATACATTTAGCTTTGTTGTCTGTTGTACAGTTGTGTGTTTGTCTGCCAGTTTGTTCAGGAGCAGTTTGAGTTTGTCCTGGCCAGTTTTTTGTAGTAAACCGTAGTATACATTTAACTTCGTTGCCTGTTGTACAATCATCCATTTGTCTGTCTCTTTCAGGAGCAGTTTGAGTTTGCCCTGGCCGCAGTGGCTGAAGAAGTCCACGCCATCTTGAAGTCTCTGCCACAGTAAAGCCGACTAAGTCAGCCCTTCCAGGATCAGATGAATTCCACACACCACAATGAGACCTGCAGACCAAAAACTAGCTGGTGTCCACACTGATGTCTAGCTGGTGTCCACACTGGTGTCTAGCTGGTGTCAACACTGATGTCTAGCTGGACATCCAAGTCGATCACGTAGAACACTGCAGAGGAACGGTGTCAGGCTTCCGAATCACCCGATGGAGTGCATGACTTCATGATAGAGAAAAGACAAAAGTTTAATTTTTCTCCATGGAACTTAATCCCAACAGTCTGCATATGTACATGTATTTTGATCTAGATTATATTTCTCGGCGTTATGTACTTACTGTTCTATTTTCAAACATACACATATATACATCTATATATATATATATATATAAATATTTATTAATCCTGTTGTTAAGTGTTCATGTGATCCTGCAAAATAATAGATATAAATTGTTACATATTTGTTCATGACGCTGCTCTTTCAGATTTAACAGTCCATGCAGTAAAAGGGTTATTTTAAATGCCATTCATGTACATTTTATTTTCACAACAAAGGCAGATTATACCAATTTTAAGAAGCCATTCCAGAGCAAAAAAAATAAGGTGTTGATTTTGAGACACCATTTTTTGTTTTATTTTGTGTTCCTTATCCAAAACATTCCTCACTCTATTGCAGTGAATAAATACTAATGCTTATAGAGGAAAGTAATGTAAATTATTATAATTAATACAGCTGCATAGAACAAAATGGACAGCTGGCCCAGGACCATGTATTCTTATCAAACTATCGGAGAATCATTCATTGAAAGACAAAAATACATGGTCCGGCGTGATGCATAATTTCATGGAAAACATATTTATTATGGCTTTACCAAGATTTGTTTTAATGGCTTTTTTAGAGGTTTTCTTTCGTTTCTTTTTTATTCTTTGAGTTGTATGAGGACATTTTCCTTCTACCTTTATATGTATACACATGCCATTTTGTGGTAGCCTTTACAAAGTCATTTGTGGACTTCTTTTTAAGCTTTAATGTGCAGTCTAAGTTTCGTATCATGGCCTATCTTCACCATGTAGGTGAAGATGCTGTGGACAACATTATGTGCCCAGGGCAAACATTTACATATACATACACGTCACCCGTGACTGAACAGTTCCGAAGTCCACACTTCTGTAATGTCTGAGTTTCGATGCACTGAAGAACAGAAACTTGAAAGCGTGACAGAAATACACGTTTCCACATTTACGTTGCGTGCTGCATGCACTCTTTGTACAAATACATGTATATGCTCTGTACACAGAGTAGATTCCATGGGGTATTGAAGACTCTTCCTCAGTTCTGATCAAACAAATTAGCTGATGTAATAAATGGACTGATAAAACAAAATACAGTGGGTGATATAACTAACTTATGAAGGACTTATTTTGCAGAGGTAAATTGTTCCCCCCCACCCTAGTCATGTTAGACGTGGTTTTTTGAGATATTGTTGATCGTTATAGAGTTGGTAGGTTATGAAGAATCCCCGACATCTCGGAAAGTCTTGATATATTCGTGTTGGTATATATTGTGTAATAATGTGCGAACCCTGTGAATGGATGACATTTACTTATTTATTGATTCTATCCAAAACGTTACAACATTCCTGGTAGTTTTCGTTGTTGATGGACAGCTGTATGTGAGAGATTTAAGGACATTGAGGTCCTCCATTGCTCTACCTGCTGATGTAGAGCTCCACTAACTGTGTTATTTATCGTGATCGTGTTCTTCTGGCCTGTGACCGTGTCAGGACACTTACTAGACAAAATGTACGACATTGAAATAAAAGAATATGATGTCAAACTGCAAGCCACAGAGACGCTGTCTTTGACTTGATGATTTTTAATAGAGATTGGGCCTTTTTCACAAAACTTTGTACGCTCCATTTGTCTTAATGTTTTTGGTAAAAGACGTCTAGGTTTTAGTGCCATAAGGTGAAGTCATTTAGGAGAAAATTCATGAAAAATTGATTATCAAAGTTTTGTGAAAGGGGCTTTGTATGAATAAATCTCACCCTCATTTCAGTGGTTTTTCTGAGATCCAAATTTGTCTACTGCTCTGCTTAATTATAAGCTATTTGAGGTGATGGACTCTATACAACTGGTTCATTAATCACCAGTAGCCTGCAACATACTGTATTTTGGATACTGTATTTGGTCAACTAACACATTTGGCTCGATTCTGACGATTCATCCACCATATCGGGCCACCTAAAGGTGGATGAACTGATGAAAAACTTGATAAATTTCTTACCAGTAAGACGTAATTGTTGACATCAAAAGTATCATTCCAACGCCTGTGCTTCCGAATGAGCATTTGAACAGACCAAACTTTAGCAGTGGAATACAGCATATGTTGGTTGAGCTAATACTAGAAAACAATAGGCATTGGTGGTTTCCTTAAATCATATGCTGCTAAATTGGTTTCATTCTTTGAATGAAGATTATGGCTTTATTCCCCAGAGACTGCCTTTCTCTGTGACCTGAACTGTCTCTTTGTCCTTAAATATTACTAATATGTTGCACTCAGGCTGGATGGATTCCAAGATAGTGTGTATTGTTTCCAGTGAGAAACCACCACAGATCATTCTGGATTTGGAAAATCTTTGCTTTCTTCATGTAAGAGAATGTTTAGCTTGCTGGTTTCCTGCATAAACCCTCTTTGCTACTTCCTCCATCAGTGCCATCGTTACTTTATTGATCTTGCCTGCACTACCACGTCGAGACTTGATGGTTTCTTCGGTAAAATGCCTATATGGTTTCCAGGTATAACTCTGAGCCATAACTGGCCCATCATGTGCATGTTTGAACATCAAGGCATGGCCCAGTCTTTACCGAGCTTTACTTACATGTGCCTTGTCACATGCCAGAGAGTCAGAGAATTGCTCAGTGTATGTGGTTCCCTGTGTATTCAAGTAATGCCTGGGTGGTTTCCTGGATAAAATGCGGTCATCAGTTGGTCCTATATTGGAGCCTTATCTGCCCAATCACATGGCAGGGCTCAGTGTGTGTGGTTCCCTGTGTATTCATGTAACGCCTGGGTGGTTTCCTGGATAAAATGCAGTCATCAATTGGTCCTATATCGGAGCCTTATCTGCCCAATCACATGGCAGGGCTCAGTGTGTGTGGTTCCCTGTGTATTCATGTAACGCCTGGGTGGTTTCCTGGATAAAATGCGGCCATCAGTTGGTCCTATATCGGAGCCTTATCTGCCCAATCACATGTCAGGGCTCAGTGTGTGTGGTTCCCTGTGTATTCATGTAACGCCTGGGTGGTTTCCTGGATAAAATGCGGTCATCACTTGGTCCCATATCGGAGCCTTATCTGCCCAGTCACATGGCAGGGAGTCCGGGCTCAGTGTGTGTGGTTCCCTGTGTATTCATGTAACGCCTGGGTGGTTTCCTGGATAAAATGCGGTCATCAGTTGGTCCTATATCGGAGCCTTATCTGCCCAGTCACATGACAGGGAGTCAGGGCTCAGTGTGTGTGGTTCCCTGTGTATTCATGTAACGCCTGGGTGGTTTCCTGGATAAAATGCGGTCATCATTTGGTGTTATATCTGAGTTGCCTAGTCTTGTTGTTTTCCTGGATACAGTGCCAGTATGGAATATAATTACATACCCGGTTTAGCTAATTTAATGACATATATACATGAATGTACCTGTATTACTAATTTTTTCTTGAAATGCTTGTGGTAATATGTTGCAAACTATCTTTTTAAAATTAATCTAAAAAGAGTTTAGCCCCTCACCCTCAACATTGAGACTCACCTGTCAGATTTATGTCGTGTTTCTGACAAAGTAGAGACGTAGTCTGTAATAAATGTAAAGTCTGCCTTCAAATCAACACATGTGCGGTATCATCAAGGGTGTTTTATCCACATATGCAAGGCAGCATTATTATTTCAGTCATCAAACGGCTATCATCCATGTTCCATTCCTGTATGGGCCCCATACACCAGTGGGGAGGAAGACAAGCCGTCGGTAGATTCAAGACAATCTTGTGAATATAAAGAGTGTTGAATGCTTTCCTGTGAATAATTCCACACAACCATCGACTTTAAATATTGGATAGCATAGTTTGTAGAACACAACCCGGGAAACGGCATGGTAAGTGTTGTGGGAAGGGAAATAGCAAAGATACATTATCACTAGATTGATGTTCCAGTATCAATATTTTTATCTTTTTTTTTTTTTTTGAAACAAGCGTGTGTACTGAAAAATGACATCGTAAGTCGCCTTGTACAAGCTATCAGGAATGGCTGCCTTTCTAGGCCACAGTAAGCCTTTACTCCAACTGGGCCAGCTGGCCCGGCGATGTCACCCATGGTGAGAGCTTTGCGACTTCTCTAATCTACCTGCTTACTTTCAAAAGTTTCAACGAGAGTCTGTAATTATTGAGAAGGTACGGTAAGAAAGTTTATCAGAAACTTGCCAAAGGTTGGTGCTTTACCCCAAAAGCATTAGTTTCTTCCACCCATACATACTGTATAACCTCTTTGACAAAACTAAATAGTCCATAATTATGGCATTCAATAAATAAAGATGAAATAATGAAATGAATAAATTGTAATTTGTGCTTACATTCAACTAGTATCAAAATCTTAAAACAGTATGAAAATGAAAACATCGATCCACAGTTTGACGTCATTTGTTGAAATTACAACATGTATCCTTCCAGCTCTGTGTGGTGGGTATTTGAGACCACCTCTTGGTATATATCATCTTTGTATAATAATGTTCTAAATAAGGATGTGATCCAGGTCTAATAAATTTGCTTGAATGTAAATTTGTCGTTGATATACAAACACATGCATTTAATCTGAATTATGATAACATTTATATTTATATTAAAAAACTAAATATGATCAAAACCCAGGTGGAACACATTTGTTTGCTGAAAAGATCAACTTCTAGTATTTATTATTCATGTATTTATCCTCATTTATAACACCATTGTGCAAAGGCAATAGGTTACATGTATATACCAAGAGGTGGACCCAAATACCCACCATACAAAAATTACTTCAACTATCTTTTCTCTTTTAACAAAAGTAAAAAGACAATTATTGAAAACCACATATACAACTTTTTTTACTCCTTCACCTGATCTTCATGTAATTTTTATGCGTGCTCTTCTTTTAATAAGGGGCCTCTGTGGCTCAGTCGGTTAGCGCGCTAGCGCAGCGTAATGACCCAGGAGTCTCTCACCAATGCGGTCGCTGTGAGTTCAAGTCCAGTTCATGCTGGCTTCCTCTCCGGCCGTACGTGGGAAAGTCTGCCAGCAACCTGCGAATGGTCATGGGTTTCCCCCGGGCTGTGCCCGGTTTCCTCCCACCATAATGCTGGCCGCCGTCGTATAAGTGAAATATTCTTGAATACGGCGTAAAACACCAATCAAATAAATAAATCTTCTTTTAATATAAATTATCAAGTCCATTATGTTAAATACATGTATTTAAACAATTTGACATGGTCTTTCTGATGAGAGGAAAGGGAAACATCCTTGGCTTTCAGGATTAGAAATGAACAAATCCTGCACACACGCACAATCCTACAATATATCCTAGCTGTATATGATGTCTACCAGTTCTCTGTAACAGATCTTACACATGTAAGGGTATGTTTTTAGAGTTATCTCCCTTCATCTGCTCTGACAGGACTCCGGATAGTTACAGACCGCCACGACAGGTCTGTCGGACACCATACATAAGTTATCAAACTGGAAATATGCTTGACAAGTACCCTAAGACGGCGTGACTCAGTTGTATGTCTAGAGGTTTATAAAAGATAAATATAAAAAGACATGTTAAGAGATAAAAGATAAAGAAAAGATATGTTAAATCAGCCTTTGGGTTATGTCTTAGAGCCTAATCTTCAATGCACTTAGCTCTAAGTGGGAAGGTCTGCCAGCAACCTGCAGATGGTAGTGGGTTTACCCCGGGCACTGCCCGTTTCCCTCCCACCATAATGCTGGCCGCCGTTGTATAGGCGAAATATTCATGAGTACGGCGCATTGCACCAATCAAATAAATAATTAAATGAATAAATCAATATACTCAAGATCCAGACCACTATACGGACCTATGGTCCAGAACACTTCCCCTTAGCCTCTTGAACAACAAGTATTCTACATCAGGTAACCCACATTATTTTGTTCTTACAATTAGTAAAAGTTAACAACTTCTTTGTTATATTTTTTTAAACTGAACAAACTTTAACAGTGTAACTCAAAGGCATGTCCATGTCCCGAGGTCACGAAGTAATCTTAGACCTGAGTCAAAATTTGAAAGGACTGTTTAATTACGTAAGAAATAACGATTTTACAAAGTCAAAATATAGACTGACAATGTATATTCTGCAAATTTGAGCTAAACTAAGGGAAAGGAACGTACCAAGTTTGGTGACTGAAATTTTGACTATGTCTAAAATCGCTTCATGATTCCGGGGCCAGGTATTCGTTCCGGTAAATCTATGCTTTGGCATAATTTAATGACAGGCCAAACAAGCCACAACTCGGAAGGTATTTATACAGAGGAACATTCAAAGCAAAGTTCTTGTTCACTTAACCAGATAACAACCTCAAAGAAGACACAGAAAACAAGGAAAGAAGAGAAAGGACCCATCCGATTAATATCAGTGCCAGGATTCAGACTGGGGTGATGGAGTTATGTCTTATGAGCACAGCCTGAATAAACAAGCATTAGCTCATTCCACTTTTTAGTGGTGTTAAAAGGTTTGCAATTTGTTAGTGGGAAGAAATAATGAAGTGAGATGAGACGCTCCTTATTTAATCTGATGTCTGTCTACAGCGTAATGACCCAGCAGTCTATCACCAATGCGGTCGCTGTGAGTTCAAGCCCAGCTCGTGCTGGCTTCCTCTCCGGCCGTACGTGGGAAGGTCTGTCAGCAACCTGCAGATGGTCGTGGGCTCTGTCCGGTTTCCTCCCACCATAATGCTGGTATAGGTGAAATATTCTTGAGTACGGCGTAAAACACCAATCAAATAAATAAATAAATTTGACAAAACTGAAAGCTTACCCACCAGAGTGGATATGGGGGAATAGCTCAGTCCACTCTCCGGCATGTTCTCTCTGGACAAGTGAAAAAAAGGTTACAACTTTTGTAGTCGGTAGGAAGTTTTGTCTTTGGTTGTTAATACAAAGGTGTAAGTTCTCTCACAGTTCCAGGTCAAGTAAATCTGGACAGGTTGAGACAGTAATCTGTTGATCTTGGCAGAGTGCTTTCTGGCAATCATGATTTACTCAACTTTTTTTCCAACACTGGGTAAATGTAAACAAGTTTTGAGGATTTCATTGTCTTATATGTGCTCAGTTCAGACAGGTGTCTTTCTGTGTATACATGTTTACAAGTTTAGTGGCAAAATAACTGGGGTGTTCAAATCTACACTGAATATATCAAATCTACATTGAGTATAAGCTAGTATTAATGCATATTTTTTATATTCTAATGACTATGGCTGTCACTCTGGCAACATTCATGTAGTTTGTATTTCCAGGTGCACAAACTGATATCAGTGAAACATGATATAATCCAGCCACCTTGTATAACTTGGTAGAATTTGTGTAATGCGAAAGATGTTTCTGGAACTGATGAATTCCACTGGATAATTTCTATACTGCTTACGTATGTTCCCATCAACATAATCTTGGTGTAGTGCTCTTTACTATAAACTAAAGTGCATGTTGTTAGTAGTTAGACTCTGTGTAAGGCAGAGCTGATTGCGAGGACGAACCAAAGTATGACAGTTGAATTATTTTATGTCGTGTGCCATGAAGGATGTGCCAAAACCACGTCTGTTAGTCACTTATCCTACCTGTTTTAACACCTGCACAGAATTTGATCTGTGTACACATGCTTATGTACTTGTCTTCATGTTAGCAGGACTATCTCAGAAATTTTAAAGTAAAAAAAAATGGTGCTAACACATGGTAAAGTGACATTATTTCGCCGAAGAAGGTGATTTGCACAATGAGCATCTGAGAAGAGGGTTAGACAAGAAGATAAAAACGGCATCTGGGTTTTGGCTCTTCCCAACTTTTCAATGAATGGGGAAACAGGTATGTTTGGTTGTCTCAAATCATCCAAATCACTTAAATTTCTGGCAGTATCCATGCATGTTTGATGATCATGATATATACATATACATTTGGCAACAATCAAACTGGGGTATTTGACACTGTCACATGCACTACATCTGCACACAAAATCCAGATGTGTACATATGCCTGTTTTAGAGCTTTTTCTGTGGCTTCACATGTGTATCTGATTGCATTCAAAATCCAGATGTGTACCCATGTGTGTTTGATGGTTTCAGCTGTACATTTAAACATGCATTTGATTTCATTCACAGATACAGAAGTGTGTGTACACATGTAGACATAATCATACATGTTTGATGGGTTATACTGCACCAATTTATGTTTGATTTCATTCAAAACTGTGGCGTGCACATACGCATCTTTGATGGTTGCATCCGTATATGAATCTTGATTTGTGTTTGACTCATGATACTTTTCATTACCCAGAAGTTTCTTGGTTTTCTCTGGATATTTTTTTTATTGTGTATTTGAGTCCAAGGCCAAATATTGTTGTATCTACGTACTGTTAATGATTAGTTCTGTAGATATATGTGCATTCATAAGTTCATTAGCCGTATGACAGACATCAAATGTTAATTTTCATACTGAAAGTATTGAAACAAATGAAAACATCTAATTCAGTCTTTTCTGAAGACGAATCTGTCACAATGTGAATTCGCAGACCTTCCCACGTAAATGGCCGGAGAGGGGTCACCATAAGAAACAACAAGGGTGTGGACAAAACGAAGACAGCTATGGAGACATACCGACAAAAACAATTAGGCATGGGTACACAGTAACAAAAAACAAATATGCTAACAATCCAAGACAACTATAGGTGTGGGAAAGTGAAACAAAACAATCGACTGACTCTATATGGATTACATCTGACAACGTCATCGAGAAAATACACGCCTACTTCGTCAGCCATTTAATACAATAACGCAAAATCCGCAAGGGAAGAAACTCTTAGCATCTTGTAAATAGTATACTCTGAGAAAGGGTTGTCTAAGATGACAAAATGAAGGCCGGTACCTGTGTAAATTAACTATTGTTAAATGTATCTATTCACCAGTGTTACCAATGTCTCCCACCTCTTCTTTGTGGTGCCAGTAGCATAAACACTGGTACAGCGGCCCATCAAATATCAGACCTCATCACTACGCATATGTCAAAAAATAATCCACAGCATCAACGCCTCTTATCTCAAAATTTTCCAATTTTCACAAAAACAAATAACGCCTTAAACAATCAAAAAAAAATTATACCAAACACTTTCCCTAAAAATGATATCCAAAAAATATATTCATCTTAGAGGGAACTATATTCGTCTTTCCCGACCCTGAATAAATTGAGGTAAGTACGTAGTTGTTGTGCATATTAAATCTCCCATCTCGTCCAGCGACCAGTAAGGTAGGTTTCACAGCAGCCTCCTGCAGCCATTTCAGCAGCAAAGGCTGGTGTTTTAAAAAATGAGGTTAAAATGCGCCTCCAATCTTCGGCTGTTGGGATAGACAAATGGAGCCAGCGGCCAATTAATTGAGGTAGGTACGTAGTTGTTGCGCATAGTAAATCCCCCATCTCGTCCAGCGACCAGTTAGGTAGGTTTTACAGCAGCCACTGATGAAGACTAACTCTGGTTTCTCTTCAAATCCACGAATAAATCTTTCGCCTTTTACTAAAGATTTCCGTGGGGAGGAACATACTAATGAGTCTATAGACTATTTTTTGTCGTCATGACCAGTCGGGACAATTTTCCAAATGAAAAACAATCAAATTGCCTCAAAGGAGTATCAAGTAGCATTGGTATATGGCAGAATTGCGCTCCCCTGCCACACGGAGGCATTATTAGAAAGACGTGGAATTTACTTACAGCTGTACACATACAGCTCTAAATGTTTTGGACTATTTCCACGTGTCCCAGTGGGATAGACAAATTGACCCAGCGGCGAATTAATTGAGGTAGGTACATAGTTGTTGCGCATAGTAAATCCCCCATCTCGTCCAGTGACCATTTAGGTAGGTTTCACAGCAGCCCCTGATGAAGACTTACTCTGGTTTCTGTTCAAGTCCACGAATAAATCTTTCCCCTCGTAGGTGTAAAGTGTCGTGGAGACCAGAGTCTGCAATTTTGCAAATAACGTGACTAGTGTTCCCGGTTGCGCTGGGGAAAAAACTCATTCCGTACACGGGTTCTGTGGAGGGGTATCCGTGTTTTGTTGTTGTGCCAGGCCGGGATCCCAAGTGCCTCAGATGTGGTGCTCTGGGGCATGTCCGGAAAAACTGTGACCAAGTTATCTGTGCTAAGTGTGGCTCGCACAAGCATAACACAGAAGGGCACATGGAGGCAAAAGTTTCCTATGCTAGCTGTGTTGAAGGTACATTGAGCTCATTGCATGTCACCCAGCCACAGTCACACCGGGAAAAGCATGTTGGCCAGCCTGAGAATACAGAGGTTGGTGTCGTCGAACATGAAGCTCCCAGGGAACAGATAGGTGAGGCTCGGGAGGAGGGATCACATGTTGATGATTACGTTGCAGATGGTGAAGAGGCTCATGAGGGGGATCGCCGCCTTGATATTTCAGAGGAAATGTCCCCAACGTACCGAATGGTATTGAAAGGTGGGCGTTCTGTGAAAGACGCCTCCCTGATCAACTTTACGACTCCAAACCGGTATGGCCCGGTCAGCGGGCTTTCGGACGCAACTTCTGATTCTGAGATAGACATCACATCGCCCCTGCCTCGCAGAAACCGCTCTCCCTCCCCCGCTGATAGTTCTATGGGAGGGAAGAAACCAAAGAAAAAATAATTTATATGCTTTTGTTTTGTTTTTCCTTTGTTAAGGCTGCACGCCTGTGACTCAATATAATTCTGTAATGGCTACTTTATCATTTCATTCAATTCATTGTAATGGTTTGCTTTCTTCTAATAAGTTTACTATTCTTTCTTCCATTTGCAGAGACCGGCCCGGATAGCACAGTCGGTAGAGCGTCCGCTTCGGGACCGGTAGATCCAGGATCAATCCTTGATCGAGTCACACCTAAGACTTTAAGCGTTCAGCATGAAGAGGATAGTGCAACGACAGGTTGACCCGTATCAGTATAATGGCTCGGGCGAGGCGGCTTGCTTGCCTTCGGTAAGTCGTCTCAGTGAAGCAGCACTAGATAAAAGAGCGATGGAAATCCGTCCTGCAACAAGGAGGCACATTACACGTACATGCACCCTAATGATTCCTTCGTTTGCAGATCCTTAAGTTATGATATTATTTTTCTCCAGGAGACTCATCTTGACTCTCTGGTGATCCAGAAGTCCTGGGAGTCGATCTGGGGAGGTAAGTGTTTATTTTCCTTTGGTTCTAATTATTCTTCTGGGGTCGGAATTCTTTTTCGGCCCTCTTTATCCGTTGAGTGTGACAAAATCCATCGTGATTTGTCCCGTCGTTTTATTTGCGTTGATTGTTCAGTTAATAATTTTAAATTTCGGTTAATGTCTGTCTACGCTCCCTCTGGGGAGCGGGAAAGGCACGTTTTTTTTTTCACTCTTTGGTTCCCTTTTGCGTTTCAAGCCGGCCTATTATTATGGCCGGTGATTTTAATTGTATTTTTGATTCTTTTTTAGATAAGATAGGGGGTAATCCGTGCCGTGGCTTAGTCGGCTCGGAGATACTTAAGTCACTGTGTAGAGATTATAGTTTAGTTGACTGCTTTCGTTGTCTAAGCCCAAATTCAGTTGCTGTTTCCTGGACAGGTACCTCAGTTTCATGCTTACTTGACCGTATCTTTATTTCATCTGATTTGGTTCCCTCTTTGTCAGCATCCAATATTTCTACTTGTTCCTTTTCTGATCATTGCTTTATTAACGTTCAGTTATCAAACTTACCTTCAGTTCGGGTCGGTCCGGGCTACTGGCACTGTAATGTCAGTACCCTGTCTGACCCAGATTTTCGTGTTCGTGTTTTCTTGATTTATGGTCTGTCTTTTCTGCTACAGCCGACCACTCTCACGCCTGGTGGGAGGAATTTAAATTAAAAGTTAAATCCCTCATTATTTTGCATAGTAAACGTATTTCCAAAGCTCGTAATCCAGGCTCAATTCTCTCCGTCGGCGAATTTCGGAACTTTCGGCATTAGACCCCCTTTCCCCGCTTGTTTCGGATTTAAAGGTTGAGTTGAATGATTTGATTGTAATTTTTAGTTTTGGTGTTAAAATACGATCCAAAGCAGATAACTTTAATCTAGACGATAAGCCCTCTAGGTTTTTCTTTGGCAAAGATAAACAAGCGGCCAGTTGTAAACAAATTGATTCTTTAAATGTTAATAATTGTATAATTTCGGAAACCACTCAGCTAATTAGTTCTGTTAGAGATTTTTATGTTAATTTGTTTTCGTGTGATACTATTATAGATACTTATCTTAATTACTTTCTTTCTGACTTACCTGCATTGTCCCTGGCGGAGTCCGAATCGCTTGAGGGCCCTATTACACTTGAGGAGGTTCGGGCTGCGTTAGGGACAATGAAGGATTACGCATCCCCTGGCTCGGATGGCTTACCAAAAGAATTTTATGTTAGTTTCTTAGATGTTATAGGTCCTGATTTCGTTGTCTATATAAATAAATGTTACGATGATTTTATGTTATCTAATTCTCAGAGGTTATGTTATATTAAGTTAATTTGTAAAGATCCCTCACAAGCCGACAATTTAAAGTTCTGGCGGCCGATTTCTTTATTAAACTTAGATTATAAAATTATTTCTAAGGTTCTTTGTAATAGGTTAAATTCAGTTATGTCCACATTAGTTCACCCGGATCAGACATGTTCTGTCCCGGGTCGTTCCATTTTAGATAATTGTCATTCATTACGTAATATTATTGATTATGTTGATCAGAAAGACTTACCTGCTTTGTTCCTGTGTATTGACAATGAGAAAGCCTTTGACCGCGTTTCTCACGAATACCTCTTCCGGCATTTGGAGACTTTTGGATTTGGCCCTTCTTTCCGGACGTGGATTAATCTCTTGTATTTAGAGTCTAAAGCGTCGGTTCTTGTCAACGGTTTTATTTCGGATGAGTTCCCTCTGGGCCGCGGGGTTCATCAGGGCTGTGCCCTCAGCCCATTGCTCTATGTGCTGTCTTTAGAGCCTCTCCTTAATAAAATACGTTCAAAGCCTGAAATTGTGGGCGTTCAACCTCCTGGTTGCAAGATTTCAGTTAAGGCTTCAGCCTTTGCAGACGACATTACCTGCACTCTTACTCAAAGGCTTTCTGTAATTCATGTAGTTAATTTATGTAAACTCTTTGGTTCTTGTTCAGGCTCAAAAAATAATTTGCTTAAGACGTATGGTTTATGGCTCGGTCAATGGTCAAAATCGATCGAGCCAACTCTTCACTCAATTACTATGTACTCTAGCTGTAAAAAAATTTTAGGAATTCATATAGGTTCAACTGCTGTAGAGGACATCTATGAAAGAAATTGGCGTCCACTAGTTAACAAACTGATAAATGTTCTTAATTTATGGAAAAATAGATTTCTTTCATTTAAAGGTCGTTCTGTTTTAATAAATGTGCTTGCCTTGTCTAAATTGTAGTATGTCGGTTCTGTTTTGCCTCTGTCTGCTGAGTTCCTTAAGTTGATTAATCATTCAGTCTTTCAGTTCTTTTGGGAGGCACTCACGAGTGTCTAAAGAGGGAGGTTTTATTCAATCCAGTCAATTCTGGGGGTTTTGGTTTAGTTCATATTCCTTCTATGCTGAAAGCTTTTTATCTTATACATTTAAAACGTTTTGTTTCTTTATTTCAGACGGAGGAGTGCCCAATGTGGTGTTACTTCGCCGTCTATTGGGTGGGTATTCAGTTCCGTGCTCTTTGTCCTTCATTTGCAAGTAATTTAATCCCTCATTCTGTTTCAGTTCCTTTGTTTTATGAGAATGCCCTAAAAGCATTCTCTGAATTTGTTTCATTATCCCCCGACACCGATCTACTGTCCTTCTCGTCCAAGAAAGCCTATGTTGTTTTGGTTTCCCCTGTCTGTGTCCAGCCCCCTGTTTTAGAGTTATTCCCGTCCATTGACTTCGTATCTGTGTATAAGAACATAAATGTAAATATTCTAGAAAATAATGTTAAAAACTTTTTGTATAGACTTGTAAATAGAATTTTATATACTGGTAGTTTTTTTAAATAAGATCTGTAGAGAGCCACGTCGCCATTTATGTTTGTTTTGTGGTGCTCATTGGGAAACCATTGAGCACCTGTTCTTTTCTTGCAGTTTTGTTCGGCCCTTATGGGATTATCTTTCAGATTTGATTGAACGTTTGACTTTAATTTCTGTTCGTTTTTCTCTTCAGACTGTTGTGTTTTCTGTTTTCACGCCTTGTGAAAACAGATTTTATAATGATTTTTTTCTGTTCCTTATTTCTCAGTTGAAGTGGATTGTGTGGAAGTGTAGAAATGAACGGAGGTTTCATCGTCGCACTCGATCCCGCATAATTTCTCTCTTCGAGTCTTCAGTTCGTTCTCGCATCCGTGTTGATTTCTGTCGTTTTCCTATCCGTTAGTTTCTTGATCAGTGGTCCTGCGACCTTCGATTATGTTTTATAAATGTAAATAATGAGTTAGAATTTTTGCTTTAAATGCATGTGGATTACTTTTGTATTATAAACTACTTACCTGCTTGTTAACTGCGACTTCTCAGTATATTGATTACTAAATGCTGTTTATAAATAATTGTCTATGTCTGTCTGTGTTACCTAGTGTAAACCATGTCAATATCAGTATAAATATTTGTATATACTCACCTTTATCTCTTTTACTTACCTGTTGCTGGCGCGGGTCGCTGGCATTTTCTCATCCTGTTTTTATCCTTCATCGTTGTACATAATGCATGCTCCATTCCTGTAAATAGAAAAAGTCGCAGAATGAAATAAATGCATGTATATCCTTGTATAATAAACGTCTTTTCGAAGAAAAAATGTCGTGGAGACCAGAGTCTGCAATTTTGCAAATAACGTGGAGCGTTAGTCCTCGCTTGCCCGGGATTTTTCGGTCATAAAGGGCTTGTTGAGCCCTTGAAATATGCAGTTGGTTTGGACAACTTGGAAGCCATCACTCCGACCGCGTCTCGTAATCAGTGGCTGGTTACTTTGACGTCCGCGGCTGCCGCCCGTGCGTTGCTTATTAATTGCACCCTGGAAACCGGTGGGAGTACTGTGCGGGTTTATCCCTACAGTAGTTCTCTGGCAACGATTCGGATTTTCAGACTGCCTTACGAATTCCTGGATTCTGCCGTCGTAGATGCTCTGTCCAATTTTGGAGAGGTGTTGAGTTTAGTACAGGAAACTAGTACTATCCCAGGACTTACGAAGGTAAGGATAGGCGTTCGTCGCGCCGTGATGAAGTTGGATGGTGATATCCCCGTCCTCCTGCCCATTAGAAATGTGCAGGTCTTAATTTCAATCGTCGGCCGTCCCCCACGCTGGGCAAAGTGCCTGCAACCCGGACACGTTTCCCGGGAATGCACCACGCCCAGATGTGCGCACTGTGGAGAATATGGTCATGTGTTTCAAAATTGCGACGATGTGGTGGTGGCAGCCACACCCGATCGTGATCTTGTTGAGGAGATTCCACCAGCTTCTACAGCTTCACCCATCTCGGCGAAGGAAGGCAAACGGCCAAGGAGCCGTTCCTCCAGCCCGACAAGGCAAGCACCGGGAGTTCGTGCCAGTAGTGAATCTTCCGATGACACCCCTTTGGAGATAGACATGTCCACCCCTCCGAGAACGCCATCAAGCACTTTGGGAGACACCTGAGATCATGCATTTCCTTCCTGGAAATGGGAATGACGACATTAGACATGCCCAACGGACTTACGATAAATGATCAACGGACTATAGGACTTAACCCCTTATGGGCTGAATGTAAGGTAAGTTACGTTTTACTTACCTTAAACTGCTTCTTGTTCTGGCTTCAAGTTGCTGTGCCTACAGCCATTTCTTCCTGTCCTTGTGGAATACTGTGTCTTTTGTTCTTTCCTCTGTTTTGCTTGCCCAAGAGCTGCTGTATATATATCCTACTTTCCGCCTTGTTTGTATGTTTGTTCTCCTTGCTTTTGGCCACTTTGCTTTGTTTCATCCTTAGTTCATATAGACTTGTTTGTTTTTTGACATGTTAAGAATAGCTACTATTAATTGTAACGGGCTTCGTGCCCAGTACCGCCGAACTTTGTTATTTTCCTGGGCTAGACAGAACAACATAGATATTGTATATGTACAGGAATGCTATATCATGTCAGATACGGATAGGAAATTGTGGGAGCAGGTGTGGGGTGGGAAATCCTTTTGGAGTTTTGGTTCTCAACATAGTAGGGGGGTGGGGATACTCTTGTGTAGGGGTATTTCTTCTGGAAGATTCTTTTTGACCATGATGGGAGGTTTTTGTGCGTAGATATTTCTGTTAATGACTGTCAGTATAGGTTGATTTCTGTTGCGTATATGCGCCAAATACGGCACCTGAACGTAGAGATTTTTTTGAGTCGTTTAGTCCTCATTTAGTCACCAGTAAGTCTATTATTTTAGGAGGGGATTTTAATTGCGTAGAAAATGTAGATATGGATAAGTTAGGTGGGGTACCGAATCACGGATCGGGAGGTTTTGAAGTGTTGAAATCGGTGTGTCAGGACTTTAAACTTATAGATATTTTTCGACATTTGCATCCAAATTTAAGATCATATACATTCCATAGGAATTCAGTTGCTTCCCGACTAGATCGTTTTTACATATCTGAGGGTTTATGCCATGATGTTAAAGACTGCATTATTTCTTCCTCTTCCTTTTCAGACCATGAATATGTCACTCTAGACTTGCTTTTGAATCCCGGTGTCACGAAGGGGCCGGGGTTTTGGAAGTTCAATTCCGCTCTCTTAAAGGATTCTGTTTTCGTTGATTCGGTCACCATACTTTTTAATACCTTTATGAGGAAGTGTGGCGGAAACATGACTTTGGAATTATTGGATAGGTTTAAAAAGGAAATAAAAGAGAAATGTATCGAGTTTGGGAAGGCTAGAGTAAGGGAAAGGCGTCGGGTGGTCAATAATATTTTTAGGAAATACAGAGATTTAGTATCGGCAGAGTTGCTAGATCCTGGATTCTACACTGAACAAATAGTTACTTTAAAAAGGCAGTTAAAGGGTATATATCTTAAGGATATTCACGGGAACGTAATTAGAAGTAAGGCTAAACATTTGTCCTGTCAAGATAA
Source organism: Liolophura sinensis (assembly GCF_032854445.1). Lineage (NCBI taxonomy): Eukaryota > Metazoa > Mollusca > Polyplacophora > Chitonida > Chitonidae > Liolophura > Liolophura sinensis. The sequence goes on along the minus strand of NC_088305.1, from coordinate 3,660,554 downwards.
GCCTACTCGATATTTCTTCAGAAGAGAATTTATTAATCAAAAGAAAAAGCTACTTACCTGCTCGAAATCTGACACTGGTTGTGTCACATCTCAAGATGATATAATGAATCAGTGTCGTAAGTTCTATGTTAATCTTTTGTCACGCGAACCAATTGGTGGAGATGTTTGCGATCAGTTTTTGTCTGACTTACCTGTTTTGACAAAGGATGAATCTGCGTCGTGTGACGGCCCAATGACGTCCGATGAGATTCTTACTGCCTTAAAACAAATGAAACCTGATAAAACTCCTGGAAATGACGGCTTGACAAGAGAATTCTATTTGCATTTTTTCCCTTTATTATCCGAAACTTTAGTTAAAGTCGTTAATTTAGCCTATAATTATGGTTTCTTATCCGCCTCCCAACGTTTAAGCTATATATCTCTGTTATGTAAGGACTCTAGTAAGGCAGACAATCTAAAATTTTGGCGCCCTATTTCTTTGCTGAATGTCGATTATAAGATTATTTCAAAGGTGTTAGCAAAGCGTTTACAGCTTGTTTTATCTTCATTAATTGACATTGATCAAACATGTTCTGTTCCTGGTCGGTCTATTTTTGATAATCTACACCTTATCCGGAACGTTTCCGATTATATAAATTTAAAAGACTTACCATGTGCCTTTATCTGCCTTGACCAAGAAAAAGCCTTTGATAGGGTTAGCCATGAATACATGTTCAGATTATTAGAAAGATATGGGTTTGGAGTTTCTTTCCGTAGATGGGTGGAACTTCTCTATTCTGATGTTTATAGTGCCGTGTTGGTCAACGGCTATATTTCTGATCCTTTCCGTGTGACCCGCAGCGTTCGACAGGGCTGCGGCCTATCGCCATTACTTTATGTTCTGTGCTTAGAACCTTTCGCTGCGAAAGTCCGATCTGACCCTGACATTCAGGGAATACATATACCTGGAAGCCCGGAGCAAGCTAGGATATCTTTATTTGCCGACGATGCTACCTGTTTTTGCTCCAATGAGGCTTCTGTTGGGCGCGTATTATTTCTTTGTAAATTGTTTGGCAGAGCCTCAGGTTCCAAACTAAACGTGCAGAAAACCAATGGTTTGTGGGGAGGGAAGTGGCGGACTAGGTCCAACCATCCCTTTGGGATCTCTTGGCCGGATGAGGTTAAGATAGGCGGGGTTTTTGGGGGAGGGTGGGGGGGAACGGGATGTAACAGATCTGAACTGGGGCACTGTATAATAAGTTTACGTCTATTCTAGATACATGGCGGCATCAGTCTTTGTCCTTATTTGGGAAAAGTATCGTTTTAAAGGTCCTGGCTCTAAGTAAACTTGTATATCGTGCTACTGTTATCGGCCTCCCTTTGTGTTATATCCATAGATTTGAAAAAGAAATGTTCTATTTCATTTGGAAGAAATACAATTTTCACCCTGTCACAAAGTTAGTTTCCTTCTCCCCCGTTAAGAAGGGTGGATTGTCTATAGTCAATTTAAAACTTTATTTGGAGGCATTACGTTTGCGTCATTTACAAGATTTTATTTTGGAACGGGATTGTAAATGGTTTTATTTCACGAGATATTGGCTTGCTTTCTCTTTACGGCGTCACAATGCGAATCTTGTTAACAATAATCAGCCTCACGGTATTTTATTGCCTACTTTCTATGTAGACGCCATGGCTGCATACAGAAAGTTTTTTGCCTTATATCCGCATTTTGACTGGAATGTACCTGAAAAAACAAAAACATATTACGACATGTTACTTACCTCAGCCTCTGAAATTCCTCGTTGTGTTCGTTTCCTTCTGTTCCTTTTGATATTACCTGGAAAGCAATACAAAACAAAGTTGTAGATCCCGCCACAAGGGATGTCGCTTTTAAACTAGCTCACTGTGTGTTACCCACTAATTATTTACCTTTTTCTCGTCGCATTATGTCTGATTTTACCTGCAATTTTTGTAATGATAAAGAAACTGCGGAACATTTGTTTTTAAATTGTTCATTTACCAGATATGTTCGCAATATATTGAGCGGTTGGCTGTTCCGGATTTGCGGCACACCCATACCCCTTAATCGTAATCTGTTCGTATTTAGTATCCTGCCACCTATAGCAAATGTTCGTGCCAAGGAGCTCTGTTTGTTGCTCCTATTTGAAGCGAGGTTTTGTATGTGGCTCTCCCGGAATGATGCCAAGTTTGTCAGCAGAACAGTTACGCCTGAAAGTATCCTCTTTCTGCTTCTGTCTAGACTGCGAATGCGAATCTTAGCAGATTTTCAAAGGTTTTCACGGTCGTATTTTGTTTCTTTCTGGTGCACCACCAATCTGTTTTGTTGCATGGTGAATGATTCTGTAAAATTCCTTTTCGACTAGATAATGCTGTATACATTTCAAAAGTACATGTCATTCTGGCTCTGTGATGTACATGCATTGCCTTTTAAACAGTCTAAATGTTAGTTAATTTTTAGTATATAAAACATTACTTATATTAAATGTAATCACTTAGATACTATAAGTAGGATAGTAAAATAACAAAACAGTATTGGTAAAGTTAATTTTTGACAAAATACCAAGGTTGGAGAGAAATTTATACTCCACAGAAAACAGTATTAGCGGTAATATTTACATAATGGACCCAACCTCAAAACAGATTATGTACTGTCAAAATAATGTTTTAGACTGTATATAGAACTATTTATTTGTACATATTATGTTGAATAAATTCAACGTTTTATTCAAAAAAAAAAAAAAAAAGATTTCCGTGGGGAGGAACATACTAATGAGTCTATAGACTATTTTTTGTCGTCCTGACCAGTCGGGACAATTTTCCAGATGAAAAACAAACATCAAATTGCCTAAAAGGAGTATCAAGTAGCATTGGTATATGGCAGAATTGCGCTGCCCTGCCGCACGGAGGCATTATTAGGAAGAGGTCGAATTCTCTTACTGCTCTAAACATACAGCTCTAAAAGTTTTGGACTATTTCCACCTGTCCCAGAGCACCACAGGCTAAGTTGGAACACAAGCGGGCCATCCACCGACGGTAGACGTTATGGACCTAGCCCAGCGTGTTCCTTACCCCGACCTCCTATAACAATGACACCACGTCAAAGACGGACGTTGTACACGCTTCCGGTCTTCAGCAGTAAAGGCTGGTGTTTTAAAAAATGAGGTTAAGATGCGCCTCCAATCTTCGAATGTTGGGATAGACAAATGGAGCCAGCGGCCAATTAATTGAGGTAGGTACGTAGTTGTTGCGCATAGTAAATCCCCCATCTCGTCCAGCGACCAGTTAGGTACGTTTCACAGCAGCCACTCATAAAGACTAACTCTGGTTTCTCTTCAAATCCACGAATAAATCTTTCGCCTTTTACTAAAGATTTCCGTGGGGAGGAACATACTAATGAGTCTATAGACTAGTTTTTGTCGTCCCGACCAGTCGGGACAATTTTCCAAATAAAGAACAAACATCAAATTCCCTGAAAGGAGTATCAAGTAGCATTGGTATATGGCAGAATTGCGCTGCCCTGCGGCACGGAGGCATTGTTAGGAAGAGGTCGAATTCTCTTACTGCTCTAAACATACAGCTCTAAAAGTTTTGGACTATTTCCACGTGTCCCAGCGCATCGGAGTCTAAGTTGGAACACTGCCGGGCCATTCACCGACGGTAGACATTATGGACCTAGCCCAGCGTGTTCCTTACCCCGACCTCCTATAACAATGACACTACGACACACACGGACGTTGTGCACGCTTCCGGTCTTCAGCAGTAAAGGCTGGTGTTTTAAAAAATGAGGGTAAAATGCGCTTCCAATCTTCGGCTGCTGCAACAGACAAATGGAGCCAGCGGCCAATTAATTGAGGTAGGTACGTAGTTGTTGCGCATAGTAAATCCCCCATCTCGTCCAGCGACCAGTTAGGTACGTTTTACAGCAGCCACTGATGAAGATTAACTCTGGTTTCTCTTCAAATCCACGAATAAATCTTTCGCCTTTTACTAAAGATTTCCGTGGGGAGGAACATACTAATGAGTCTATAGACTATTTTTTGTCGTCCCGACCAGTCGGGACAATTTTCCAAATGAAAAACAAACATCAAATTCCCTGAAAGGAGTATCAAGTAGCATTGGTATATGGCAGAATTGTGCTGACCTGCCGCACGGAGGCATTATTAGGAAGAGGTCGAATTCTCTTACTGCTGTACACATACAGCTCTAAAAGTTTTGGACTATTTCCACGTGTCCCAGCGCATCAGAGTCTAAGTTGGAACACTGCCGGGCCATTCACCGACGGTAGACATTATGGACTAGCCCAGCGTGTTCCTTACCCTGACCTCCTATAACAATGACACTACGACACACACGGACGTTGTACACGCTTTCGGTCTTCAGCAGTAAAGGCTGGTGTTTTAAAAAATGAGGGTAAAATGCGCTTCCAATCTTCGGCTGCTGCAATAGACAAATGGAGCCAGCGGCCAATTAATTGAGGTAGGTACGTAATTGTTGCGCATAGTAGATCCCCCATCTCGTCCAGCGACCAGTTAGGTACGTTTCACAGCAGCCACTGATGAAGACTAACTCTGGTTTCTCTTCAAATCCACGAATAAATCTTTCGCCTTTTACTAAAGATTTCCGTGGGGAGGAACATACTGATGAGTCTATAGACTATTTTTTGTCGTCCCGACCAGTCGGGACAATTTTCCAAATGAAAAACAAACATCAAATTGCCTAAAAGGAGTATCAAGTAGCATTGGTATATGGCAGAATTGCGCTGCCCTGCCGCACGGAGGCATTATTAGGAAGAGGTCGAATTCTCTTACAGCTGTACACATACAGCTCTAAAAGTTTGGGACTATTTCCACGTGTCCCAGCGCATCACAAGCTAAGTTGGAGCACAACCGGACCATTTACCGACGGTAGACGTCATGGACCTAGCCCAGCGTGTTACTTATCCCGACCACCTATAACAATGACAAAACGTCACAGACAGACGCTGTAAACGCTTTCGGTCTACAGCAGCAAAGGCTGGTGTTTTAAAAAATGAGGTTATAATGCGCCTCCAATCTTCGAATGGTAAAATAGCCAAATTGAGCCAGCGGCCAATTAATTGAGGTAGGTACATTATTGTTGAGCATAGTAAATCCCCCATCTCGTCCAGCGACCAGTTAGGTAGGTTTTACAGCAGCCCCTGATTAAGACTAACTCTGGTTTCTCTTCAAATCCACGAATAAATCTTTCGCCTTTTACTAAAGATTTCCGTGGGGAGGAACATACTAATGAGTCTATAGACTATTTTTTGTCGTCCCGACCAGTCGGGACAATTTTCCAAATGAAAAACAAACATCAAATTGCCTAAAAGGAGTATCAAGTAGCATTGGTATATGGCAGAATTGCGCTGCCCTGCCGCACGGAGGCATTATTAGGAAGAGGTCGAATTCTCTTACAGCTGTACACATACAGCTCTAAAAGTTTTGGACTATTTCCACGTGTCCCAGCGCATCACAAGCTAAGTTGGAGCACAACCGGGTCATTCACCGACGGTAGACGTCATGGACCTAACCCAGCGTGTTCCTTACTCCGACCACCTATAACAATGACACAACGTCACAGACAGACACTGTACACGCTTCCGGTCTTCATCAGCAAAGGCTGGTGTTTTAATAAATGAGGTAAAAACGAGCCTCCAATCCTCGGATGTTGGGATATACAAATTGAGCCAGCGGCGAATAAATTGAGGTAGGTACGTTATTGTTGCGCATAGTAAATCTCCCATCTCGTCCAGCGACCAGTTAGGTAGGTTTTACAGCAGCCACTGATGAAGACTAACTCTGGTTTCTCTTCAAATCCACGAATAAATCTTTCGCCTTTTACTAAAGATTTCCGTGGGGAGGAACATACTAATGAGTCTATAGACAGTTTTTTGTCGTCCCGACCAGTCGGGACAATTTTCCAAATGAAAAACAAACATCAAATTGCCTAAAAGGAGTATCAAGTAGCATTGGTATATGGCAGAATTGCGCTGCCCTGCGGCACGGAGGCATTATTAGGAAGAGGTCGAATTCTCTTACAGCTGTACACATACAGCCCTAAAAGTTTTGGACTATTTCGACGTGTCCCAGCGCATCACAGGCTAAGTTGGAACATAACCGGGCCATTCACCGACGGTAGACGTCATGGACCTAGCCCAGCGTGTTCCTTACCCCGACCGCCTACATTAATGACACAACGTCACAGACAGACGCTGTACACGCTTTCGGTCTACAGCAGCAAAGGCTGGTGTTTTAAAAAATGAGGTTATAATGCGCCTCCAATCTTCGAATGGTAAGATAGACAAATTGAGCCAGCGGCCAATTAATTGAGGTAGGTACATTATTGTTGAGCATAGTAAATCCCCCATCTCGTCCAGCGACCAGTTAGGTAGGTTTTACAGCAGCCACTGATGAAGACTAACTCTGGTTTCTCTTCAAATCCACGAATAAATCTTTCGCCTTTTACTAAAGATTTCCGTGGGGAGGAACATACTAATGAGTCTATAGACTATTTTTTGTCGTCCCGACCAGTCGGGACAATTTTCCAAATAAAAAACAAACATCAAATTGCCTAAAAGGAGTATCAAGTAGCATTGGTATATGGCAGAATTGCGCTGCCCTGCCGCACGGAGGCATTATTAGGAAGAGGTCGAATTCTCTTACAGCTGTACACATACAGCTCTAAAAGTTTTGGACTACTTCCACGTGTCCCAGCGCAATACAGGCTAAGTTCGAAAACTAACGGGCCATTCACCGACGGTAGACGTCATGGACCTAGCCCAGCGTGTTCCTTACCCCGACCACCTATGACAATGACACAACGTCACAGACGGACGCTGTACACGCTTCCGGTCTACAGCAGCAAAGGCTGGTGTTTTAAAAAATGAGGTTAAAATGCTCCTCCAATCTTCAGCTGTTGCAATAGACAAATTGAGCCAGCGGCCAATTAATTGAGGTAGGTACATTATTGTTGCGCATAGTAAATCTCACATCTCGTCCAGCGACCAGTTTACGTTTCACAGCAGCCACTGATGAAGACTAACTCTGGTTTCTATTCAAATCCATGAATAAATCTTTTGCCTTTTACTAAAGATTTCCGTGGGGAGGAACATACTAATGAGTCTATAGACTATTTTTTGTCGTCCCGACCAGTCGGGACAATTTTCCAAATGAAAAACAAACATCAAATTGCCTAAAAGGAGTATCAAGTAGCATTGGTATATGGCAGAATTGCGCTGCCCTGCCACACGGAGGCATTATTAGGAAGAGGTCGAATTCTCTTACAGCTGTACACATACAGCTCTAAAAGTTTTGGACTATTTCGACGTGTCCCAGCGCATCACAGGCTAAGTTGGAACATAACCGGGCCATTCACCGACGGTAGACGTCATGGACCTAGCCCAGCGTGTTTCTTACCCCGACCGCCTACATTAATGACACCTCGTCACAGACAGACGCTGTACACGTTTCCGGTCTTCATCAGCAAAGGCTGGTGTTTTAAAAAATGAGGTTAAAATGCGCCTCCAATCTTCGGCTGTTGCAAGAGACAGATCTGAGCCAGCGGCCAATTAATTGAATGAATGAATGATTATGGCTTAACGCCACATCGGCAGTGTTTCAGCCATATCGTGGCGAGAACAAGGTCGAAACACGAGGCGGTTGAGGTTTCCGATATGCTGGTGAGAACATTAAAATTGGAAACAAATATTTGGACATGTTTAAAACCAGATTAGAATAACCAAAAACAGTTAAAATTCGAAAACCCTCATATTTTAAAAATAATATATCAAGAAATGTATATATAACATTATAGATAAATATTGATATATTAATAAATTATATCTTATGATAAAGGCCAATGGCCTTCAAATGATTGATGACATCACCAGCGATGTTGTCAACCAAATCATATATAGAGTCGACCGTGTAGAATCTCTGCCGAACGTGTGCAAAGTCCACACAGTCAACCAAGATATGTTTGATGCTATATTGGGCATCGCATCCAACACACTCGGGAGCACTGCTCCCATCTAATATGAAATTGTGCGTTAGACGAGAATGCCCAACACGACACCTTGTTAAAAGGACTTGGTCTCTACGAGACTTTTCGCAAGTATAATTGTTGTAGCCAATGACCGGATGAATTGCATACAGTTTATTATGGACCTGCAAGTTCCATTCGCCTTGCCAAACGCCACGAATATATTTAAGAATATTGGACTTCATGTCAGTATAAGGGATTTTTATCTTAGATATGGGTTTATTTAGGGCAGCTTTCGCCCCCCTGTCTGCGACTATGTTTCCATGGATACCAATATGACTTGGTATCCAGCAGAATATAATATCTTTTCCTCTTCTAATTAATTTGTATAGCTAAAATTTGAAGGATCAAGGGATTTTTAAATTTATTATTCCGTATTGCCAATAAGCAAGACAACGAGTCCGTGCATATCATTGCCCTCTGGGCACACCCAGAAGAAACATATGATAAGGCCAGGAGTATAGCTCTGGCCTCGGCAGAGAATATTGAAGAAGAGGATGGAAGACGAAAGGAAGAGACCCGCTGCTCTAAGACTGCCGCAGTCGCAACCCTGTCCCCATCCTTCGACCCGTCAGTATATATAAATTTATAATCCGTATAATTAGCTTTAATTTCAGCAAAACCTTGCTGAATTATAAGAGGATTTATGTTCGATTTATTATATTTACGTAGATCAAATATTAGTTTTGGTTGTGGGAGAAGCCATGGAGGAGACTCCATAAAAAGACACCGGAGCTATATCCTCCAGCTTGATGTTAGCTCCCACAATATGGTCCTGCATACGAAGACCGAACGAAGGGATCTTGTTAGGACATTTAATATATTTGTCTACATATAATGGATTGAAAACACAGTCGTAGGCAGGGTTTGTTGGATGAGCTTTAAGCTTTGTAGCATATTGAAGGCTAAGTTTTATACGTCGGTGATATAAAGAAGGTTCATTTGCCTCCACGTATAAACTTTCTACTGGTGAGGTTCTAAAAGCACCAAGGCTGAGCCTCAAACCTTGGTGATGAACAGGATCCAACATTTTAATGTACGACTTCCTAGCGGAACCGTAAATGATGGATCCATAGTCCAATTTAGACCTCACCAGAGAACGATATAAATTAAGTAAAACTGATCGGTCAGCACCCCAATCGGTGCTAGACACGACCTTAATTATATCGAGAGCCTTTGTACATTTAGCTTTAAGCATTTTTATGTGAGGTATAAAAGATAGCTTACTATCAAATATACTACCAGGGAAAAGAAAGGTTTCACCCACTTCTTGAGCCCATAAAACAAAAACAAAGGCAGATATAAGAATTAAGAAGATTGATTTATGAACAAGAATCATTGTGAAATATTCTCTCAAAAAGGCTTTAAAATATTGGCATTCAATTGGCCACAAAACACAATGAAAGAGAAAAGGGGTCAGAAGAAAAAATTACACAAATGTAAAGTTAACTGGCAAGTGCATGTAAAGTCACAGTATCCACAGAAATGAAGGACTACAGTCATCAGTAGCGAGTGTGGCCATCCTAGGCATCAATGCAAGCAAGCACACGCCTCCGCATTGACGTCGTCAGTCGCCGGATGACGTCAACAGGGATAACGTTCCATAGGTTTAACAGAGCTTGCTCAAGTTCCTGTTGGTTAGTTGGAGGAGGCACCAGCTGTCTCAAACGGCGGTCAAGGTGATCCAAGAGATGCTCAATGGGGTTCATGTCTGGCGAGTTGGCTGGCCAGGGCAACACGATGACGTTTGCGGTCTCGAGGTAGTCTGTAACAACGCGGACAGTGTGAGGTCTTGCGTTGTCGTGTTGCAAGATCGATCCTCTTGGCTGTCGTTGGAGGAAAGGAACGACTCAGTACCTCATCAACGTATCGCTGGCCAGTCAGATTACCTTGCACAATAACCAGCTGCGTCTTCATTTGGTCACAAATCCCTACCCAAACCATGACGCCTCCGCCTCCAAACGGATAAACCTCTCTTACGCAGTTTGGCGCGAGACGCTCGCCTCTTCGTCGGAAAATTCGAACTCTGCCATCGTTCCTGAATAGACAGAACCTGCTCTCGTCTGTAAACAGCACTCTCGCCCAGTCACGTCACTGCCACCGACGTACAATACGTGCCCATCGCAATCTGCGTTAACGGTCTAAAAGGGTCAAGGCCATCCCACGGAAGGGGCGGTAAAGTCGTAAACCAGCTGAACGAAGACGACGCAGTGTTGTTCTGGGGCTGATGACATGGCCTAGTGCCGTCGCCGCTGTTGACGTCGCCGTGACGAATCGGTTTCGGAGGTGGATCTGCCGGATGTAGCGATCTTCAGCCGCAGTTGTTACCCTCGGTCTTCCCGATCTTGGTCTGTCTTGGGTCTGGCCTGTCTGCTGATAGCGTATGAACAACCTCCTGATGGTGGTTTGGCTGCAGTTGAACGTTCTTGCAATGTGACGTTGCGAGACTCCCATGGTGGACATACCGATGGCCTGGTCTCGTTGCGCTTGCGTTGTCTTGGCATACTGTTTGTGTTTTTTCGGTCACTGAATGTCTACTCTTTCGAGCAAGAGTATTTATGCAACATTACTGCACGTGCATCACAAGCCATGCCTCAAAAGGACGTTTTGCATGTGGTCGCAATTTCACAATTCCAATTGCTGCGTTCGTGACGATGCGTTCTGGTAGTGGAAACGATGCAGTCATACAGTATGTCCTGCTTAGACTCAAACCCGGAACCGCGCTTTTACTGTTTTTATGACAAAAAATACGGTGAAACCTTTCTTTTGCCTGGTAGTTTATTGTACCTAAAAATTTTGTTTCTCCAACAATTTTAATCTGTTTACCACAAAAAGTAAGCTCAGGGTCAAGATGAAGTTTCCGTTTATTACAAAAATGCATACCGACGGTTTTAGACGTTGAAAATCTAAAACCGTTTTCAGTTGCCCATTTCTCGATCTTATTGAGACAAAGCTGCAATTGACGTTCGATATTATTCATATTCTTAGCTCGGTAGCATATAAGGAAATCATCGACGTATAAAGAACCCTCTGTGCCAGATGTTAATGTTTTTGCTAGGCTATTTATTTTTATGCTAAACAGAGTTGGTGATAGAATGCTGCCCTGGGGTACACCCATTTCCTGCTCATAAGAGTCAGAAAGAGTGGACCCAACCCGTACCTTAAACTGACGATCAGATAAAAATTGAGATATAAATATAGGTAATCGACCTTTAAGACCCATGTTCGCGAGGTCTTTTAAAATACCATATTTCCATGTGGTGTCGTAGGCTTTTTCAAGGTCAAAAAATATGGACACCACATGTTCGTTATTGATGAAGCCATCGCGAATAAAGGTTTCAAATCGAACAAGGTGATCCATGGTAGATCTACCTTGCCTAAAACCACATTGAATATTAGATAAAAGCTTGTTGGTTTCAAGAAACCAAACAAGTCTATCATTAATCATCCGTTCCATAGTCTTACAGACACAGCTGGTAAGAGGTATGGGACGGTAATTATTTGGATCATTATGATCCTTACCCGGTTTGGGAACCGGGATAATACACGCCTCCCTCCATGATGGTGGAAAATTACCAGTTATCCAAATATCATTAATCAAGTCCAAGAGAGTCTCCAGTGGCTCAGGTGGTAAATGGTTCAGAAACTTATAATATACATTATCAGGACCACAAGCAGTATCGTGGGCCTTTTTTAATGCAGTTTTAAGTTCCTCGATATTAAAAGGATGATTATAATCTTCTAAATTCTTAGAAGAAAAGGGCAATTTAATTTTCTCCTTCTGGTTTTTAATACATTGGAATTCTTTAGTATAATTATCAGAAGAAGATTTCTTTGAGATTGTTTCAGCTAGTTTATTAGCTATATCGGGTGGAGAAGTTATTATATCATCTCCATCTTTTAAATGCTGAACTTTTGCTCTATTATTTTTGCCCTTAAGTTTCTGAACCATGTTCCAGACCTTACGCATGGGTGTTTTTGACGTAATGCCCGAAACAAAGTTCCACCAACAAGATCGTCTCTTGGACTTGAGTAATCGACGAGCCTTAGCTCGAAAAATACGAACCTGGTTTAAGTTATTATCAGTAGGACATATATTAAAATTTCGCTCGGCCTTTTTGCGGTCCTTTATGGCTTTACGACAGTCATTGTCGTACCAGGGTTTACTTTTGGATTTTGGATTTGTCGAGGTCTTAGGTATAGTTCTATCGGCAGCTCGTAATACAAGCTCGTTAAATTTTAACATAGGATCATCTGCTGCTTTGAGAGTCTCTGGAATGATATCAGCCTCACAGAACATCTCAAATGCGATCCAATCTGCTTTATCGAATTTCCACCTAGCTACACGTTCTAAAGAATTAGAAGTGATATGTTCTAGAATTATAGGAAAATGGTCACTACCTCAAAGATCGTCATGCACCTTCCAAGAAAAATCTGGGAGAAGTGATGGATCTGAGATAGTGAGATCGATAGCAGAATAAGCGCCATTACCTGGATGTAAATAGGTGTTAGAACCATCATTGAAATAACACAGTTCCTCCTTCGATAAAAAATCTTCCATTAACTTGCCCTTATTATTTATGTTATTACTGCCCCATAGGGGGTTATGGGAATTAAAATCTCCCATAAGTATAAAAGGTTTGGGCAACTGTTCTTTTAGATTATGTAACTGGAAAGCTGACAAAGAAATGTTCGGGGAAATATACACCGAACATAATTTGATTGTTTTGGACAACGAAACACGAACAGCCACGGCCTGCAATTCTGTATCCAGAGCAACAGGGCTGTGAATAACATTGTTATTCACGAAGATGGAAGAGCCGCCTGCAGCTCGATCTTCTTCATTTGAATAAGTGCTGTATAAGGAATAATTTTTCAGAGTTATATTATCTTTGTCAGATGTCTTCAGGTGAGTTTCCTGAAGACACAGGGCAATAGGATTAACTGATTGAACTAGCTGTGTTATTTCAATAAAATTAACCTTAAGACCTCAACAATTCCACTGTATAATTTTGTCTAAATAAGACATTATGGAGGGAGACGTATAGGAGATTTCTCTTTATGTTTGGACCGAGGACGACCCTTCCTTGGAGATCGGCTGGAAGATCTCCCTGGTGCGGGTGATGTATCCATCACATCCGCATCCGATGTTGTAGGACCAACGTCCTCCAACGATCCAAATCTATTAAAAGTTTGGACAGGGTCCCTGGTGGCCTTAGAGGGACGCTATGTGGGACCGCTAGGTTTACTATTATCACTATTATATTTTTTTTTCAGATTTGGATTTGGCAGATTTGTTTTTGAATTGGTTAATTTCAGGTTTATCAGTTTGTTGTTTATTATTGACTGGTTTTATTTGCTGTTCTGCAGTGGTCTGTGTTGAGCAGGAAATATGCGCAGGTTGAGCAGCAGGTTGTAAAGATGTGAAGCTAGGTTTGTCGTTTCCAATGGGCCATGTTAATGAAGTCTGAGTTCCAACAGACGTTGTAGTTCGCTTGACCACATTGGCAAACGAAGATTGCAGTGATGTGTTAGAGACGGAGGCCAATTTACGGGCCTCCTGATAAGAGATATTATTTTTAGTTTTTAGATTTATTATTTGCTTTTCTTTAATAAAAAACGGACAGTCCTTGGAGGAGGCCATGTGATCTCCAATGCAATTACAACACTTAACTGTGCTGCTGCAGTCGAAACCATCTACACTAACCCTATACGGGCCAATGTAGATATACGACGGAAGCGAGGTTGTGTTAAAGGTCAAAAGATATGTATTAAGTTTAATGATGTTGCCAGATTTCTTCATAGTGAAGCGTTTAACTCTGGCAACACCCTGTGATTTCAGTTCTGCGCATATTTCTTCCTCAGACAAGTCAATAATATCACCATCCCGGTCACGAATTATTCCCTGACAGCTGTTCAGGGAATTGTGTGGGGATGCGAAGACAGATATATCAGCAATTTTATTTAATGATAATAAATTTTTTGATTGTTGCTTCCGGAAACATTCAATGAGAATGTCTCTGGATCTCAACTTTTTAACTGTTTTTAATGTTCCAGCTGTGCCCTCGAGAGCCCTTTTCAATACAAAAGGGTGAATTTTTCAAGCCGGCTTCTGTTCACTCTTAGTCGAGAGAACAATAAAAGCCGGCCAACTGTCCTGTCCATTATCAAGAGAGTCTGAAAAACGTTCTAACTTCCTCTTTTTGTCAGCACTTGATGAAGTCGGCTGAGAGGAAGATCTGTTAGGCATAGTTGAAGTTGACATTTGAAATGAGGCCATTGTTTAATTTTTTTAATTTCGCCTTACGTGTCCCCCACCCGCCACGGAGTGCCAACAAGGGCGAATCTACCTCTGCGGATGACCAGCAGAGAATAGAAACAGGGAATCCACGCAAGGTGTACTCGAACAGATTGAGTTATACCAAAAGGTTAAATTCAATCTACTCGATTGACCCATTAGCCACCGCCTTCTGCATTGACCCCAAAGGAAGTGCATCTGAAGAAGAGCAAACTTGACATTTCAGTAAGACAAAGAATAACAAACGGGATCAAGTGTAGAGCTTGACGTGACCAGCCGATTGATCGGACCGGGCCTATCCGACCTCCCGTCTCTCTCCAAGTAAGGGCCAAAGTGGCGTGTTGGGCGTGAGGATCTCGCAAGACCAACCCGCCCTCAGCCACCAGGATCCCGTTCTCGTAGATTACGGGTTGCAACCCACGGCAAAAACAGATCGCTCCCCGGTTGCCTCTCACACAACCGGGAAGATGTGAGCCTATTATTTTCACCGGGCTCACACAGACGAGCTCTAGGTTAGTCGACTTTTACGACAAGCTTGCCTAGAGGGCTCAGGTCCTATTCTTATCACCCCGGAAACCCCACGGGGGCAATTAATTGAGGTAAGTACATTAGTGTTGCGCATAGTAAATCTCCCATCTCGTCCAGGGACCAGTTAGGTAGGTTTTACAGCAGCCACTGATGAAGACTAACTCTGGTTTCTCTTCAAATCCACGAATAAATCTTTCGCCTTTTACTAAAGATTTCCGTGGGGAGGAACATACTAATGAGTCTATAGACTATTTTTTGTCGTTCCGACCAGTCGGGACAATTTTCCAAATGAAAAACAAACATCAAATTGCCTAAAAGGAGTATCAAGTAGCATTGGTATATGGCAGAATTGCGCTGCCCTGCCGCACGGAGGCATTATTAGGAAGAGGTCGAATTCTCTTACAGCTGTACACATACAGCTCTAAAAGTTTTGGACTATTTCCACGTGTCCCAGCGCATCACAAGCTAAGTTGGAGCACAACCGGGTCATTCACCGACGGTAGATGTCATGGACCTAGCCCAGCGTGCTCCTTACCCCGACCACCTAAAACAATGACACAACGTCACAGACAGACGTTGTAAACGCTTCCGGTCTTCAACAGCAAAGTCTGATGTTTTAAAAAATGAGGTTAAAATGCGCCAGCAATCTTCGGCTGTTGCAAGAGACAAATTGAGCCAGCGGCCAAGTAATTGAGGTAGGTACGTTATTGTTGCGCATAGTAAATCCCCCATCTCGTCCAGCGACCAGTTAGGTAGGTTTTACAGCAGCCACTGATGAAGACTAACTCTGGTTTCTCTTCAAATCCACGAATAAATCTTTCGCCTTTTACTAAAGATTTCCGTGGGGAGGAACATACTAATGAGTCTATAGACTATTTCTCGTCGTCCCGACCAATCGAGACAATTTTTCAAATGAAAAACAAACATAAAATTGACTAAAAGGAGTATCAAGTAGCATTGGTATATGGCAGAATTGCGCTGCCCCGCCGCACGGAGGCATTATTAGGAAGAGGTCGAATTCTCTTACAGCTGTACACATACAGCTCTAAAAGTTTTGGACTTTTTCCACGTGTCCCAGCGCATCACAAGCTAAGTTGGACCACAACCGGGTCATTCACCGACGGTAGACGTCATGGACCTAGCCCAGCGTGTTCCTTACCCCGACCGCCTACAACAATGACACCTCGTCACAGACAGACGCTGTACACGCTTCCGGTCTTCATCAGCAAAGTCTAATGTTTTAAAAAATGAGGTTAAAATGCGCCACCAATCTTCGGCTGTTGCAAGAGACAAATTGAGCCAGCGGCCAATTAATTGAGGTAGGTACATTATTGTTGCGCATAGTAAATCCCCCATCTCGTCCAGCGACCAGTTAGGTAGGTTTTACAGCAGCCACTGATGAAGACTAACTCTGGTTTCTCTTCAAATCCACGAATAAATCTTTCGCCTTTTACTAAAGATTTCCGTGGGGAGGAACATACTAATGAGTCTATAGACTATTTTTTGTCGTCCCGACCAGTCGGGACAATTTTCCAAATGAAAAACAAACATCAAATTGCCTAAAAGGAGTATCAAGTAGCATTGGTATATGGCAGAATTGCGCTGCCCTGCGGCACGGAGGCATTATTAGGAAGAGGTCGAATTCTCTTACAGCTGTACACATACAGCTCTAATAGTTTTGGACTATTTCCACGTGTCCCAGCGCATCACAAGCTAAGTTGGAGCACAACCGGGCCATTTACCGACGGTAGACGTCATGGACCTAACCCAGCGTGTTACTTACACCGACCACCTATAACAATGACACAACGTCACAGACAGACGCTGTACACGCTTTCGGTCTACAGCAGCAAAGGCTGGTGTTTTAAAAAATGAGGTTATAATGCGCCTCCAATCTTCGAATGGTAAGATAGACAAATTGAGCCAGCGGCCAATTAATTGAGGTAGGTACATTATTGTTGAGCATAGTAAATCCCCCATCTCGTCCAGCGACCAGTTAGGTAGGTTTTACAGCAGCCACTGATGAAGACTAACTCTGGTTTCTCTTCAAATTCACGAATAAATCTTTCGCCTTTTACTAAAGATTTCCGTTGGGAGGAACATACTAATGAGTCTATAGACTATTTTTTGTCGTCCCGACCAGTCGGGACAATTTTCCAAATGAAAAACAAACATCAAATTGCCTAAAACGAGTATCAAGTAGCATTGGTATATGGCAGAATTGCGCTGCCCTGCGGCACGGAGGCATTATTAGGAAGAGGTCGAATTCTCTTACAGCTGTACACATACAGCTCTAAAAGTTTTGGACTATTTCCACGTGTCCCAGCGCATCACAAGCTAAGTTGGAGCACAACCGGGTCATTCACCGACGGTAGATGTCATGGACGTAGCCCAGCGTGTTCCTTACCCCGACCACCTATAACAATGACACAACGTAACAGACAGACGTTGTAAACGCTTCCGGTCTTCATCAGCAAAGTCTGGTGTTTTAAAAAATGAGGTTAAAATGCGCCAGCAATGTTCGGCTGTTGCAAGAGACAAATTGAGCCAGCGGCCAATTAATTGAGGTAGGTGCGTTATTGTTGCGCAAGTAAATCCCCCATCTCGTCCAGCGACCAGTTAGGTAGGTTTTACAGCAGCCACTGATGAAGACTAACTCTGGTTTCTCTTCAAATCCACGAATAAATCTTTCGCCTTTTACTAAAGATTTCCGTGGGGAGGAACATACTAATGAGTCTATAGACTATTTTTCGTCGTCCCGACCAGTCGGGACAATTTTCCAAATGAAAAACAAACATCAAATTGCCTAAAAGGAGTATCAAGTAGCATTGGTATATGGCAGAATTGCGCTGCCCTGCGGCACGGAGGCATTATTAGGAAGAGGTCGAATTCTCTTACAGCTGTACACATACAGCTCTAAAAGTTTTGGACTATTTCCACGTGATCCAGCGCATCACAGGCTAAGTTGGAACATAACCGGGCCAATCACCGACGGTAGACGTCATGGACCTAGCCCAGCGTGTTCCTTACCCCGACCGCCTACAACAATGACACCTCGTCACAGACAGACACTGTACACGCTTCCGGTCTTCATCAGCAGAGTCTGGTGTTTTAAAAAATGAGGTTAAAATGCGCCTCCAATCTTCGGCTGTTGCAAGAGAAAAATTGAGCCAGCGGCCAATTAATTGAGGTAGGTACGTTATTGTTGCGCAGAGTAAATCTCCCATCTCGTCCAGCGACCAGTTAGATACGTTTCACAGCAGCCACTGATGAAGACTAACTCTGGTTTCTCTTCAAATCCACGAATAAATCTTTCGCCTTTTACTAAAGATTTCCGTGGGGAGGAACATACTAATGAGTCTATAGACTATTTTTTGTCGTCCCGACCAGTCGGGACAATTTTCCAAATGAAAAACAAACATCAAATTGCCTAAAAGGAGTATCAAGTAGCATTGGTATATGGCAGAATTGCGCTGCCCTGCGGCACGGAGGCATTATTAGGAAGAGGTCGAATTCTCTTACAGCTGTACCTATACAGCTCTAAAAGTTTTGGACTATTTCCACGTGATCCAGCGCATCACAGGCTAAGTTGGAACATAACCGGGCCAATCACCGACGGTAGACGTCATGGACCTAGCCCAGCGTGTTCCTTACCCCGACCGCCTACAATAATGACACCTCGTCACAGACAGACACTGTACACGCTTCCGGTCTTCATCAGCAAAGTCTGCTGTTTTAAAAAATGAGGTTAAAATGCGCCTCCAATCTTCGGCTGTTGCAAGAGACAAATTGAGCCAGCGGCCAATTAATTGAGGTAGGTACGTTATTGTTGCGCAGAGTAAATCTCCCATCTCGTCCAGCGACCAGTTAGATACGTTTCACAGCAGCCACTGATGAAGACTAACTCTGGTTTCTCTTCAAATCCACGAATAAATCTTTCGCCTTTTACTAAAGATTTCCGTGGGGAGGAACATACTAATGAGTCTATAGACTATTTTTTTGTCGTTCCGACCAGTCGGGACAATTTTCCAAATGAAAAACAAACATCAAATTGCCTAAAAGGAGTATCAAGTAGCATTGGTATATGGCAGAATTGCGCTGCCCTGCGGCACGGAGGCATTATTAGGAAGAGGTCGAATTCTCTTACAGCTGTACACATACAGCTCTAATAGTTTTGGACTTTTTCCACGTGTCCCAGCGCATCACAAGCTAAGTTGGAGCACAACCGGGCCATTTACCGACGGTAGACGTCATGGACCTAACCCAGTGTGTTACTTACACCGACCACTTATAACAATGACACAACATCACAGACAGACGCTGTACACGCTTTCGGTCTACAGCAGCAAAGGCTGGTGTTTTAAAAAATGAGGTTATAATGCGCCTCCAATCTTCGAATGGTAAGATAGACAAATTGAGCCAGCGGCCAATTAATTGAGGTAGGTACATTATTGTTGAGCATAGTAAATCCCCCATCTCGTCCAGCGACCAGTTAGGTAGGTTTTACAGCAGCCACTGATGAAGACTAACTCTGGTTTCTCTTCAAATCCACGAATAAATCTTTCGCCTTTTACTAAAGATTTCCGTGGGGAGGAACATACTAATGAGTCTATAGACTATTTTTTGTCGCCCCGACCAGTCGGGACAATTTTCCAAATGAAAAACAAACATCAAATTGCCTAAAAGGAGTATCAAGTAGCATTGGTATATGGCAGAATTGCGCTGCCCTGCCGCACGGAGGCATTATTAGGAAGAGGTCGAATTCTCTTACAGCTGTACACATACAGCTCTAAAAGTTTTGGACTATTTCCACGTGTTCCAGCGCATCACAGGCTAAGTTGGAACATAACCGGGCCAATTTCCGACGGTAGACGTCATGGACCTAGCCCAGCGTGTTCCTTACCCCGACCGCCTACAACAATGACACCTCGTCACAGACAGACGCTGTACACGCTTCCGGTCTTCATCAGCAAAGGCTGGTGTTTTAAAAAATGAGGTTAAAATGCGCCTCCAATCTTCGGCTGTTGCAAGAGACAAATTGAGCCAGCGGCCAATTAATTGAGGTAGGTACGTTATTGTTGCGCAGAGTAAATCTCCCATCTCGTCCAGCGACAAGTTAGATACGTTTCACAGCAGCCACTGATGAAGACTAACTCTGGTTTCTCTTCAAATCCACGAATAAATCTTTCGCCTTTTACTAAAGATTTCCGTGGGGAGGAACATACTAATGAGTCTATAGACTATTTTTTGTCGTTCCGACCAGTCGGGACAATTTTCCAAATGAAAAACAAACATCAAATTGTCTAAAAGGAGTATCAAGTAGCATTGGTATATGGCAGAATTGCGCTGCCCTGCGGCACGGAGGCATTATTAGGAAGAGGTCGAATTCTCTTACAGCTGTACACATACAGCTCTAATAGTTTTGGACTATTTCCACGTGTCCCAGCGCATCACAAGCTAAGTTGGAGCACAACCGGGCCATTTACCGACGGTAGACGTCATGGACCTAACCCAGCGTGTTACTTACACCGACCACCTATAACAATGACACAACGTCACAGACAGACGCTGTACACGCTTTCGGTCTACAGCAGCAAAGGCTGGTGTTTTAAAAAATGAGGTTATAATGCGCCTCCAATCTTCGAATGGTAAGATAGACAAATTGAGCCAGCGGCCAATTAATTGAGGTAGGTACATTATTGTTGAGCATAGTAAATCCCCCATCTCGTCCAGCGACCAGTTAGGTAGGTTTTACAGCAGCCACTGATGAAGACTAACTCTGGTTTCTCTTCAAATCCACGAATAAATCTTTCGCCTTTTACTAAAGATTTCCGTTGGGAGGAACATACTAATGAGTCTATAGACTATTTTTTGTCGTCCCGACCAGTCGGGACAATTTTCCAAATGAAAAACAAACATCAAATTGCCTAAAAGGAGTATCAAGTAGCATTGGTATATGGCAGAATTGCGCTGCCCTGCGGCACGGAGGCATTATTAGGAAGAGGTCGAATTCTCTTACAGCTGTACACATACAGCTCTAAAAGTTTTGGACTATTTCCACGTGTCCCAGCGCAATACAGGCTAAGTTGGAGCACAACCGGGTCATTCACCGACGGTAGATGTCATGGACGTAGCCCAGCGTGTTCCTTACCCCGACCACCTATAACAATGACACAACGTAACAGACAGACGTTGTAAACGCTTCCGGTCTTCATCAGCAAAGTCTGGTGTTTTAAAAAATGAGGTTAAAATGCGCCAGCAATCTTCGGCTGTTGCAAGAGACAAATTGAGCCAGCGGCCAATTAATTGAGGTAGGTACGTTATTGTTGCGCAAGTAAATCCCCCATCTCGTCCAGCGACCAGTTAGGTAGGTTTTACAGCAGCCACTGATGAAGACTAACTCTGGTTTCTCTTCAAATCCACGAATAAATCTTTCGCCTTTTACTAAAGATTTCCGTGGGGAGGAACATACTAATGAGTCTATAGACTATTTTTCGTCGTCCCGACCAATCGGGACAATTTTCCAAATGAAAAACAAACATCAAATTGCCTAAAAGGAGTATCAAGTAGCATTGGTATATGGCAGAATTGCGCTGCCCTGCGGCACGGAGGCATTATTAGGAAGAGGTCGAATTCTCTTACAGCTGTACACATACAGCTCTAATAGTTTTGGACTATTTCCACGTGTTCCAGCGCATCACAGGCTAAGTTGGAACATAACCGGGCCAATCACCGACGGTAGACGTCATGGACCTAGCCCAGCGTGTTCCTTACCCCGACCGCGTACAACAATGACACCTCGTCACAGACAGACGCTGTACACGCTTCCGGTCTTCATCAGCAAAGGCTGGTGTTTTAAAAAATGAGGTTAAAATGCGCCTCCAATCTTCGGCTGTTGCAAGAGACAAATTGAGCCAGCGGCCAATTAATTGAGGTAGGTACGTTATTGTTGCGCAGAGTAAATCTCCCATCTCGTCCAGCGACCAGTTAGATACGTTTCACAGCAGCCACTGATGAAGACTAACTCTGGTTTCTCTTCAAATCCACGAATAAATCTTTCGCCTTTTACTAAAGATTTCCGTGGGGAGGAACATACTAATGAGTCTATAGACTATTTTTTTGTCGTTCCGACCAGTCGGGACAATTTAACAAATGAAAAACAAACATCAAATTGCCTAAAAGGAGTATCAAGTAGCATTGGTATATGGCAGAATTGCGCTGCCCTGCGGCACGGAGGCATTATTAGGAAGAGGTCGAATTCTCTTACAGCTGTACACATACAGCTCTAATAGTTTTGGACTATTTCCACGTGTCCCAGCGCATCACAAGCTAAGTTGGAGCACAACCGGGCCATTTACCGACGGTAGACGTCATGGACCTAACCCAGCGTGTTACTTACACCGACCACCTATAACAATGACACAACGTCACAGACAGACGCTGTACACGCTTTCGGTCTACAGCAGCAAAGGCTGGTGTTTTAAAAAATGAGGTTATAATGCGCCTCCAATCTTCGAATGGTAAGATAGACAAATTGAGCCAGCGGCCAATTAATTGAGGTAGGTACATTATTGTTGAGCATAGTAAATCCCCCATCTCGTCCAGCGACCAGTTAGGTAGGTTTTACAGCAGCCACTGATGAAGACTAACTCTGGTTTCTCTTCAAATCCACGAATAAATCTTTCGCCTTTTACTAAAGATTTCCGTGGGGAGGAACATACTAATGAGTCTATAGACTATTTTTTGTCGTCCCGACCAGTCGGGACAATTTTCCAAATGAAAAACAAACATCAAATCGCCTAAAAGGAGTATCAAGTAGCATTGGTATATGGCAGAATTGCGCTGCCCTGCGGCACGGAGGCATTATTAGGAAGAGGTCGAATTCTCTTACAGCTGTACACATACAGCTCTAAAAGTTTTGGACTATTTCCACGTGTCCCAGCGCATCACAAGCTAAGTTGGAGCACAACCGGGTCATTCACCGACGGTAGATGTCATGGACCTAGCCCAGCGTGTTCCTTACCCCGACCACCTATAACAATGACACAACGTAACAGACAGACGTTGTAAACGCTTCCGGTCTTCATCAGCAAAGTCTGGTGTTTTAAAAAATGAGGTTAAAATGCGCCAGCAATCTTCGGCTGTTGCAAGAGACAAATTGAGCCATCGGCCAATTAATTGGGGTAGGTACGTTATTGTTGCGCATAGTAAATCCTCCATCTCGTCCAGCGACCAGTTAGGTAGGTTTTACAGCAGCCACTGATGAAGACTAACTCTGGTTTCTCTTCAAATCCACGAATAAATCTTTCGCCTTTTACTAAAGATTTCCGTGGGGAGGAACATACTAATGAGTCTATAGACTATTTTTCGTCGTCCCGACCAGTCGGGACAATTTTCCAAATGAAAAACAAACATCAAATTGCCTAAAAGGAGTATCAAGTAGCATTGGTATATGGCAGAATTGCGCTGCCCTGCGGCACGGAGGCATTATTAGGAAGAGGTCGAATTCTCTTACAGCTGTACACATACAGCTCTAAAAGTTTTGGACTATTTCCACGTGATCCAGCGCATCACAGGCTAAGTTGGAACATAACCGGGCCAATCACCGACGGTAGACGTCATGGACCTAGCCCAGCGTGTTCCTTACCCCGACCGCCTACAATAATGACACCTCGTCACAGACAGACACTGTACACGCTTCCGGTCTTCATCAGCAAAGTCTGGTGTTTTAAAAAATGAGGTTAAAATGCGCCTCCAATCTTCGGCTGTTGCAAGAGACAAATTGAGCCAGCGGCCAATTAATTGAGGTAGGTACGTTATTGTTGCGCAGAGTAAATCTCCCATCTCGTCCAGCGACCAGTTAGATACGTTTCACAGCAGCCACTGATGAAGACTAACTCTGGTTTCTCTTCAAATCCACGAATAAATCTTTCGCCTTTTACTAAAGATTTCCGTGGGGAGGAACATACTAATGAGTCTATAGACTATTTTTTTGTCGTTCCGACCAGTCGGGACAATTTTCCAAATGAAAAACAAACATCAAATTGCCTAAAAGGAGTATCAAGTAGCATTGGTATATGGCAGAATTGCGCTGCCCTGCGGCACGGAGGCATTATTAGGAAGAGGTCGAATTCTCTTACAGCTGTACACATACAGCTCTAATAGTTTTGGACTTTTTCCACGTGTCCCAGCGCATCACAAGCTAAGTTGGAGCACAACCGGGCCATTTACCGACGGTAGACGTCATGGACCTAACCCAGTGTGTTACTTACACCGACCACTTATAACAATGACACAACATCACAGACAGACGCTGTACACGCTTTCGGTCTACAGCAGCAAAGGCTGGTGTTTTAAAAAATGAGGTTATAATGCGCCTCCAATCTTCGAATGGTAAGATAGACAAATTGAGCCAGCGGCCAATTAATTGAGGTAGGTACATTATTGTTGAGCATAGTAAATCCCCCATCTCGTCCAGCGACCAGTTAGGTAGGTTTTACAGCAGCCACTGATGAAGACTAACTCTGGTTTCTCTTCAAATCCACGAATAAATCTTTCGCCTTTTACTAAAGATTTCCGTGGGGAGGAACATACTAATGAGTCTATAGACTATTTTTTGTCGCCCCGACCAGTCGGGACAATTTTCCAAATGAAAAACAAACATCAAATTGCCTAAAAGGAGTATCAAGTAGCATTGGTATATGGCAGAATTGCGCTGCCCTGCCGCACGGAGGCATTATTAGGAAGAGGTCGAATTCTCTTACAGCTGTACACATACAGCTCTAAAAGTTTTGGACTATTTCCACGTGTTCCAGCGCATCACAGGCTAAGTTGGAACATAACCGGGCCAATTTCCGACGGTAGACGTCATGGACCTAGCCCAGCGTGTTCCTTACCCCGACCGCCTACAACAATGACACCTCGTCACAGACAGACGCTGTACACGCTTCCGGTCTTCATCAGCAAAGGCTGGTGTTTTAAAAAATGAGGTTAAAATGCGCCTCCAATCTTCGGCTGTTGCAAGAGACAAATTGAGCCAGCGGCCAATTAATTGAGGTAGGTACGTTATTGTTGCGCAGAGTAAATCTCCCATCTCGTCCAGCGACAAGTTAGATACGTTTCACAGCAGCCACTGATGAAGACTAACTCTGGTTTCTCTTCAAATCCACGAATAAATCTTTCGCCTTTTACTAAAGATTTCCGTGGGGAGGAACATACTAATGAGTCTATAGACTATTTTTTGTCGTTCCGACCAGTCGGGACAATTTTCCAAATGAAAAACAAACATCAAATTGTCTAAAAGGAGTATCAAGTAGCATTGGTATATGGCAGAATTGCGCTGCCCTGCGGCACGGAGGCATTATTAGGAAGAGGTCGAATTCTCTTACAGCTGTACACATACAGCTCTAATAGTTTTGGACTATTTCCACGTGTCCCAGCGCATCACAAGCTAAGTTGGAGCACAACCGGGCCATTTACCGACGGTAGACGTCATGGACCTAACCCAGCGTGTTACTTACACCGACCACCTATAACAATGACACAACGTCACAGACAGACGCTGTACACGCTTTCGGTCTACAGCAGCAAAGGCTGGTGTTTTAAAAAATGAGGTTATAATGCGCCTCCAATCTTCGAATGGTAAGATAGACAAATTGAGCCAGCGGCCAATTAATTGAGGTAGGTACATTATTGTTGCGCATAGTAAATCCCCCATCTCGTCCAGCGACCAGTTAGGTAGGTTTTACAGCAGCCACTGATGAAGACTAACTCTGGTTTCTCTTCAAATCCACGAATAAATCTTTCGCCTTTTACTAAAGATTTCCGTGGGGAGGAACATACTAATGAGTCTATAGACTATTTTTTGTCGTCTCGACCAGTCGGGACAATTTTCCAAATGAAAAACAAACATCAAATTGCCTAAAAGGAGTATCAAGTAGCATTGGTATATGGCAGAATTGCGCTGCCCTGCCGCACGGAGGCATTATTAGGAAGAGGTCGAATTCTCTTACAGCTGTACACATACAGCTCTAAAAGTTTTGGACTATTTCCACGTGTCCCAGCGCATCACAAGCTAAGTTGGAGCACAACCGGGTCATTCACCGACGGTAGATGTCATGGACGTAGCCCAGCGTGTTCCTTACCCCGACCACCTATAACAATGACACAACGTAACAGACAGACGTTGTAAACGCTTCCGGTCTTCATCAGCAAAGTCTGGTGTTTTAAAAAATGAGGTTAAAATGCGCCAGCAATCTTCGGCTGTTGCAAGAGACAAATTGAGCCAGCGGCCAATTAATTGAGGTAGGTACGTTATTGTTGCGCAAGTAAATCCCCCATCTCGTCCAGCGACCAGTTAGGTAGGTTTTACAGCAGCCACTGATGAAGACTAACTCTGGTTTCTCTTCAAATCCACGAATAAATCTTTCGCCTTTTACTAAAGATTTCCGTGGGGAGGAACATACTAATGAGTCTATAGACTATTTTTCGTCGTCCCGACCAATCGGGACAATTTTCCAAATGAAAAACAAACATCAAATTGCCTAAAAGGAGTATCAAGTAGCATTGGTATATGGCAGAATTGCGCTGCCCTGCGGCACGGAGGCATTATTAGGAAGAGGTCGAATTCTCTTACAGCTGTACACATACAGCTCTAAAAGTTTTGGACTATTTCCACGTGATCCAGCGCATCACAGGCTAAGTTGGAACATAACCGGGCCAATCACCGACGGTAGACGTCATGGACCTAGCCCAGCGTGTTCCTTACCCCGACCGCCTACAATAATGACACCTCGTCACAGACAGACACTGTACACGCTTCCGGTCTTCATCAGCAAAGTCTGGTGTTTTAAAAAATGAGGTTAAAATGCGCCTCCAATCTTCGGCTGTTGCAAGAGACAAATTGAGCCAGCGGCCAATTAATTGAGGTAGGTACGTTATTGTTGCGCAGAGTAAATCTCCCATCTCGTCCAGCGACCAGTTAGATACGTTTCACAGCAGCCACTGATGAAGACTAACTCTGGTTTCTCTTCAAATCCACGAATAAATCTTTCGCCTTTTACTAAAGATTTCCGTGGGGAGGAACATACTAATGAGTCTATAGACTATTTTTTTGTCGTTCCGACCAGTCGGGACAATTTTCCAAATGAAAAACAAACATCAAATTGCCTAAAAGGAGTATCAAGTAGCATTGGTATATGGCAGAATTGCGCTGCCCTGCGGCACGGAGGCATTATTAGGAAGAGGTCGAATTCTCTTACAGCTGTACACATACAGCTCTAATAGTTTTGGACTTTTTCCACGTGTCCCAGTGCATCACAAGCTAAGTTGGAGCACAACCGGGCCATTTACCGACGGTAGACGTCATGGACCTAACCCAGTGTGTTACTTACACCGACCACTTATAACAATGACACAACATCACAGACAGACGCTGTACACGCTTTCGGTCTACAGCAGCAAAGGCTGGTGTTTTAAAAAATGAGGTTATAATGCGCCTCCAATCTTCGAATGGTAAGATAGACAAATTGAGCCAGCGGCCAATTAATTGAGGTAGGTACATTATTGTTGAGCATAGTAAATCCCCCATCTCGTCCAGCGACCAGTTAGGTAGGTTTTACAGCAGCCACTGATGAAGACTAACTCTGGTTTCTCTTCAAATCCACGAATAAATCTTTCGCCTTTTACTAAAGATTTCCGTGGGGAGGAACATACTAATGAGTCTATAGACTATTTTTTGTCGCCCCGACCAGTCGGGACAATTTTCCAAATGAAAAACAAACATCAAATTGCCTAAAAGGAGTATCAAGTAGCATTGGTATATGGCAGAATTGCGCTGCCCTGCCGCACGGAGGCATTATTAGGAAGAGGTCGAATTCTCTTACAGCTGTACACATACAGCTCTAAAAGTTTTGGACTATTTCCACGTGTTCCAGCGCATCACAGGCTAAGTTGGAACATAACCGGGCCAATTTCCGACGGTAGACGTCATGGACCTAGCCCAGCGTGTTCCTTACCCCGACCGCCTACAACAATGACACCTCGTCACAGACAGACGCTGTACACGCTTCCGGTCTTCATCAGCAAAGGCTGGTGTTTTAAAAAATGAGGTTAAAATGCGCCTCCAATCTTCGGCTGTTGCAAGAGACAAATTGAGCCAGCGGCCAATTAATTGAGGTAGGTACGTTATTGTTGCGCAGAGTAAATCTCCCATCTCGTCCAGCGACAAGTTAGATACGTTTCACAGCAGCCACTGATGAAGACTAACTCTGGTTTCTCTTCAAATCCACGAATAAATCTTTCGCCTTTTACTAAAGATTTCCGTGGGGAGGAACATACTAATGAGTCTATAGACTATTTTTTGTCGTTCCGACCAGTCGGGACAATTTTCCAAATGAAAAACAAACATCAAATTGTCTAAAAGGAGTATCAAGTAGCATTGGTATATGGCAGAATTGCGCTGCCCTGCGGCACGGAGGCATTATTAGGAAGAGGTCGAATTCTCTTACAGCTGTACACATACAGCTCTAATAGTTTTGGACTATTTCCACGTGTCCCAGCGCATCACAAGCTAAGTTGGAGCACAACCGGGCCATTTACCGACGGTAGACGTCATGGACCTAACCCAGCGTGTTACTTACACCGACCACCTATAACAATGACACAACGTCACAGACAGACGCTGTACACGCTTTCGGTCTACAGCAGCAAAGGCTGGTGTTTTAAAAAATGAGGTTATAATGCGCCTCCAATCTTCGAATGGTAAGATAGACAAATTGAGCCAGCGGCCAATTAATTGAGGTAGGTACATTATTGTTGCGCATAGTAAATCCCCCATCTCGTCCAGCGACCAGTTAGGTAGGTTTTACAGCAGCCACTGATGAAGACTAACTCTGGTTTCTCTTCAAATCCACGAATAAATCTTTCGCCTTTTACTAAAGATTTCCGTGGGGAGGAACATACTAATGAGTCTATAGACTATTTTTTGTCGTCTCGACCAGTCGGGACAATTTTCCAAATGAAAAACAAACATCAAATTGCCTAAAAGGAGTATCAAGTAGCATTGGTATATGGCAGAATTGCGCTGCCCTGCGGCACGGAGGCATTATTAGGAAGAGGTCGAATTCTCTTACAGCTGTACACATACAGCTCTAAAAGTTTTGGACTATTTCCACGTGTCCCAGCGCATCACAAGCTAAGTTGGAGCACAACCGGGTCATTCACCGACGGTAGATGTCATGGACGTAGCCCAGCGTGTTCCTTACCCCGACCACCTATAACAATGACACAACGTAACAGACAGACGTTGTAAACGCTTCCGGTCTTCATCAGCAAAGTCTGGTGTTTTAAAAAATGAGGTTAAAATGCGCCAGCAATCTTCGGCTGTTGCAAGAGACAAATTGAGCCAGCGGCCAATTAATTGAGGTAGGTACGTTATTGTTGCGCAAGTAAATCCCCCATCTCGTCCAGCGACCAGTTAGGTAGGTTTTACAGCAGCCACTGATGAAGACTAACTCTGGTTTCTCTTCAAATCCACGAATAAATCTTTCGCCTTTTACTAAAGATTTCCGTGGGGAGGAACATACTAATGAGTCTATAGACTATTTTTCGTCGTCCCGACCAATCGGGACAATTTTCCAAATGAAAAACAAACATCAAATTGCCTAAAAGGAGTATCAAGTAGCATTGGTATATGGCAGAATTGCGCTGCCCTGCGGCACGGAGGCATTATTAGGAAGAGGTCGAATTCTCTTACAGCTGTACACATACAGCTCTAATAGTTTTGGACTATTTCCACGTGTTCCAGCGCATCACAGGCTAAGTTGGAACATAACCGGGCCAATCACCGACGGTAGACGTCATGGACCTAGCCCAGCGTGTTCCTTACCCCGACCGCGTACAACAATGACACCTCGTCACAGACAGAGCCTGTACACGCTTCCGGTCTTCATCAGCAAAGGCTGGTGTTTTAAAAAATGAGGTTAAAATGCGCCTCCAATCTTCGGCTGTTGCAAGAGACAAATTGAGCCAGCGGCCAATTAATTGAGGTAGGTACGTTATTGTTGCGCATAGTAAATCTCCCATCTCGTCCAGCGACAAGTTAGATACGTTTCACAGCAGCCACTGATGAAGACTAACTCTGGTTTCTCTTCAAATCCACGAATAAATCTTTCGCCTTTTACTAAAGATTTCCGTGGGGAGGAACATACTAATGAGTCTATAGACTATTTTTTGTCGTTCCGACCAGTCGGGACAATTTTCCAAATGAAAAACAAACATCAAATTGCCTAAAAGGAGTATCAAGTAGCATTGGTATATGGCAGAATGGCGCTGCCCTGCGGCACGGAGGCATTATTAGGAAGAGGTCGAATTCTCTTACAGCTGTACACATACAGCTCTAATAGTTTTGGACTATTTCCACGTGTCCCAGCGCATCACAAGCTAAGTTGGAGCACAACCGGGCCATTTACCGACGGTAGACGTCATGGACCTAACCCAGCGTGTTACTTACACCGACCACCTATAACAATGACACAACGTCACAGACAGACGCTGTACACGCTTTCGGTCTACAGCAGCAAAGGCTGGTGTTTTAAAAAATGAGGTTATAATGCGCCTCCAATCTTCGAATGGTAAGATAGACAAATTGAGCCAGCGGCCAATTAATTGAGGTAGGTACATTATTGTTGAGCATAGTAAATCCCCCATCTCGTCCAGCGACCAGTTAGGTAGGTTTTACAGCAGCCACTGATGAAGACTAACTCTGGTTTCTCTTCAAATCCACGAATAAATCTTTCGCCTTTTACTAAAGATTTCCGTGGGGAGGAACATACTAATGAGTCTATAGACTATTTTTTGTCGTCCCGACCAGTCGGGACAATTTTCCAAATGAAAAACAAACATCAAATCGCCTAAAAGGAGTATCAAGTAGCATTGGTATATGGCAGAATTGCGCTGCCCTGCGGCACGGAGGCATTATTAGGAAGAGGTCGAATTCTCTTACAGCTGTACACATACAGCTCTAATAGTTTTGGACTATTTCCACGTGTCCCAGCGCATCACAAGCTAAGTTGGAGCACAACCGGGCCATTTACCGACGGTAGACGTCATGGACCTAACCCAGCGTGTTACTTACCCCGACCACCTATAACAATGACACAACGTCACAGACAGACGCTGTACACGCTTTCGGTCTACAGCAGCAAAGGCTGGTGTTTTAAAAAATGAGGTTATAATGCGCCTCCAATCTTCGAATGGTAAGATAGACAAATTGAGCCAGCGGCCAATTAATTGAGGTAGGTACATTATTGTTGAGCATAGTAAATCCCCCATCTCGTCCAGCGACCAGTTAGGTAGGTTTTACAGCAGCCACTGATGAAGACTAACTCTGGTTTCTCTTCAAATCCACGAATAAATCTTTCGCCTTTTACTAAAGATTTCCGTTGGGAGGAACATACTAATGAGTCTATAGACTATTTTTTGTCGTCCCGACCAGTCGGGACAATTTTCCAAATGAAAAACAAACATCAAATTGCCTAAAAGGAGTATCAAGTAGCATTGGTATATGGCAGAATTGCGCTGCCCTGCGGCACGGAGGCATTATTAGGAAGAGGTCGAATTCTCTTACAGCTGTACACATACAGCTCTAAAAGTTTTGGACTATTTCCACGTGTCCCAGCGCATCACAAGCTAAGTTGGAGCACAACCGGGTCATTCACCGACGGTAGATGTCATGGACGTAGCCCAGGGTGTTCCTTACCCCGACCACCTATAACAATGACACAACGTAACAGACAGACGTTGTAAACGCTTCCGGTCTTCATCAGCAAAGTCTGGTGTTTTAAAAAATGAGGTTAAAATGCGCCAGCAATGTTCGGCTGTTGCAAGAGACAAATTGAGCCAACGGCCAATTAATTGAATTAGGTGCGTTATTGTTGCGCAAGTAAATCCCCCATCTCGTCCAGCGACCAGTTAGGTAGGTTTTACAGCAGCCACTGATGAAGACTAACTCTGGTTTCTCTTCAAATCCACGAATAAATCTTTCGCCTTTTACTAAAGATTTCCGTGGGGAGGAACATACTAATGAGTCTATAGACTATTTTTCGTCGTCCCGACCAGTCGGGACAATTTTCCAAATGAAAAACAAACATCAAATTGCCTAAAAGGAGTATCAAGTAGCATTGGTATATGGCAGAATTGCGCTGCCCTGCGGCACGGAGGCATTATTAGGAAGAGGTCG
Organism: Liolophura sinensis; assembly: GCF_032854445.1. NCBI lineage: Eukaryota > Metazoa > Mollusca > Polyplacophora > Chitonida > Chitonidae > Liolophura > Liolophura sinensis. Next base: position 3,628,431 of record NC_088305.1, on the reverse strand, counting down.
AATTCTCTTACAGCTGTACACATACAGCTCTAAAAGTTTTGGACTATTTCCACGTGTCCCAGCGCATCACAGGCTAAGTTGGAACATAACCGGGCCAATCACCGACGGTAGACGTCATGGACCTAGCCCAGCGTGTTCCTTTCCCCGACCGCCTACAACAATGACACCTCGTCACAGACAGACGCTGTACACGCTTCCGGTCTTCATCAGCAGAGTCTGGTGCTTTAAAAAATGAGGTTAAAATGCGCCTCCAATCTTCGGCTGTTGCAAGAGAAAAATTGAGCCAGCGGCCAATTAATTGAGGTAGGTACGTTATTGTTGCGCAGAGTAAATCTCCCATCTCGTCCAGCGACCAGTTAGATACGTTTCACAGCAGCCACTGATGAAGACTAACTCTGGTTTCTCTTCAAATCCACGAATAAATCTTTCGCCTTTTACTAAAGATTTCCGTGGGGAGGAACATACTAATGAGTCTATAGACTATTTTTTGTCGTTCCGACCAGTCGGGACAATTTTCCAAATGAAAAGCAAACATCAAATTGCCTAAAAGGAGTATCAAGTAGCATTGGTATATGGCAGAATTGCGCTGCCCTGCGGCACGGAGGCATTATTAGGAAGAGGTCGAATTCTCTTACAGCTGTACACATACAGCTCTAAAAGTTTTGGACTATTTCCACCTGATCCAGCGCATCACAGGCCAAGTTGGAACATAACCGGGCCAATCACCGACGGTAGACGTCATGGACCTAGCCCAGCGTGTTCCTTACCCCGACCGCCTACAATAATGACACCTCGTCACAGACAGACACTGTACACGCTTCCGGTCTTCATCAGCAAAGTCTGGTGTTTTAAAAAATGAGGTTAAAATGCGCCTCCAATCTTCGGCTGTTGCAAGAGACAAATTGAGCCAGCGGCCAATTAATTGAGGTAGGTACGTTATTGTTGCGCAGAGTAAATCTCCCATCTCGTCCAGCGACCAGTTAGATACGTTTCACAGCAGCCACTGATGAAGACTAACTCTGGTTTCTCTTCAAATCCACGAATAAATCTTTCGCCTTTTACTAAAGATTTCCGTGGGGAGGAACATACTAATGAGTCTATAGACTATTTTTTTGTCGTTCCGACCAGTCGAGACAATTTTCCAAATGAAAAACAAACATCAAATTGCCTAAAAGGAGTATCAAGTAGCATTGGTATATGGCAGAATTGCGCTGCCCTGCGGCACGGAGGCATTATTAGGAAGAGGTCGAATTCTCTTACAGCTGTACACATACAGCTCTAATAGTTTTGGACTATTTCCACGTGTCCCAGCGCATCACAAGCTAAGTTGGAGCACAACCGGGCCATTTACCGACGGTAGACGTCATGGACCTAACCCAGCGTGTTACTTACACCGACCACCTATAACAATGACACAACGTCACAGACAGACGCTGTACACGCTTTCGGTCTACAGCAGCAAAGGCTGGTGTTTTAAAAAATGAGGTTATAATGCGCCTCCAATCTTCGAATGGTAAGATAGACAAATTGAGCCAGCGGCCAATTAATTGAGGTAGGTACATTATTGTTGAGCATAGTAAATCCCCCATCTCGTCCAGCGACCAGTTAGGTAGGTTTTACAGCAGCCACTGATGAAGACTAACTCTGGTTTCTCTTCAAATCCACGAATAAATCTTTCGCCTTTTACTAAAGATTTCCGTGGGGAGGAACATACTAATGAGTCTATAGACTATTTTTTGTCGCCCCGACCAGTCGGGACAATTTTCCAAATGAAAAACAAACATCAAATTGCCTAAAAGGAGTATCAAGTAGCATTGGTATATGGCAGAATTGCGCTGCCCTGCCGCACGGAGGCATTATTAGGAAGAGGTCGAATTCTCTTACAGCTGTACAGATACAGCTCTAAAAGTTTTGGACTATTTCCACGTGTTCCAGCGCATCACAGGCTAAGTTGGAACATAACCGGGCCAATTTCCGACGGTAGACGTCATGGACCTAGCCCAGCGTGTTCCTTACCCCGACCGCCTACAACAATGACACCTCGTCACAGACAGACGCTGTACACGCTTCCGGTCTTCATCAGCAAAGGCTGGTGTTTTAAAAAATGAGGTTAAAATGCGCCTCCAATCTTCGGCTGTTGCAAGAGACAAATTGAGCCAGCGGCCAATTAATTGAGGTAGGTACGTTATTGTTGCGCAGAGTAAATCTCCCATCTCGTCCAGCGACAAGTTAGATACGTTTCACAGCAGCCACTGATGAAGACTAACTCTGGTTTCTCTTCAAATCCACGAATAAATCTTTCGCCTTTTACTAAAGATTTCCGTGGGGAGGAACATACTAATGAGTCTATAGACTATTTTTTGTCGTCCCGACCAGTCGGGACAATTTTCCAAATGAAAAACAAACATCAAATTGTCTAAAAGGAGTATCAAGTAGCATTGGTATATGGCAGAATTGCGCTGCCCTGCGGCACGGAGGCATTATTAGGAAGAGGTCGAATTCTCTTACAGCTGTACACATACAGCTCTAATAGTTTTGGACTATTTCCACGTGTCCCAGCGCATCACAAGCTAAGTTGGAGCACAACCGGGCCATTTACCGACGGTAGACGTCATGGACCTAACCCAGCGTGTTACTTACACCGACCACCTATAACAATGACACAACGTCACAGACAGACGCTGTACACGCTTTCGGTCTACAGCAGCAAAGGCTGGTGTTTTAAAAAATGAGGTTATAATGCGCCTCCAATCTTCGAATGGTAAGATAGACAAATTGAGCCAGCGGCCAATTAATTGAGGTAGGTACATTATTGTTGCGCATAGTAAATCCCCCATCTCGTCCAGCGACCAGTTAGGTAGGTTTTACAGCAGCCACTGATGAAGACTAACTCTGGTTTCTCTTCAAATCCACGAATAAATCTTTCGCCTTTTACTAAAGATTTCCGTGGGGAGGAACATACTAATGAGTCTATAGACTATTTTTTGTCGTCCCGACCAGTCGGGACAATTTTCCAAATGAAAAACAAACATCAAATTGCCTAAAAGGAGTATCAAGTAGCATTGGTATATGGCAGAATTGCGCTGCCCTGCGGCACGGAGGCATTATTAGGAAGAGGTCGAATTCTCTTACAGCTGTACACATACAGCTCTAAAAGTTTTGGACTATTTCCACGTGTCCCAGCGCATCACAAGCTAAGTTGGAGCACAACCGGGTCATTCACCGACGGTAGATGTCATGGACGTAGCCCAGGGTGTTCCTTACCCCGACCACCTATAACAATGACACAACGTAACAGACAGACGTTGTAAACGCTTCCGGTCTTCATCAGCAAAGTCTGGTGTTTTAAAAAATGAGGTTAAAATGCGCCAGCAATCTTCGGCTGTTGCAAGAGACAAATTGAGCCAGCGGCCAATTAATTGAGGTAGGCACGTTATTGTTGCGCAAGTAAATCCCCCATCTCGTCCAGCGACCAGTTAGGTAGGTTTTACAGCAGCCACTGATGAAGACTAACTCTGGTTTCTCTTCAAATCCACGAATAAATCTTTCGCCTTTTACTAAAGATTTCCGTGGGGAGGAACATACTAATGAGTCTATAGACTATTTTTCGTCGTCCCGACCAATCGGGACAATTTTCCAAATGAAAAACAAACATCAAATTGCCTAAAAGGAGTATCAAGTAGCATTGGTATATGGCAGAATTGCGCTGCCCTGCGGCACGGAGGCATTATTAGGAAGAGGTCGAATTCTCTTACAGCTGTACACATACAGCTCTAAAAGTTTTGGACTATTTCCACGTGATCCAGCGCATCACAGGCTAAGTTGGAACATAACCGGGCCAATCACCGACGGTAGACGTCATGGACCTAGCCCAGCGTGTTCCTTACCCCGACCGCCTACAATAATGACACCTCGTCACAGACAGACACTGTACACGCTTCCGGTCTTCATCAGCAAAGTCTGGTGTTTTAAAAAATGAGGTTAAAATGCGCCTCCAATCTTCGGCTGTTGCAAGAGACAAATTGAGCCAGCGGCCAATTAATTGAGGTAGGTACGTTATTGTTGCGCAGAGTAAATCTCCCATCTCGTCCAGCGACCAGTTAGATACGTTTCACAGCAGCCACTGATGAAGACTAACTCTGGTTTCTCTTCAAATCCACGAATAAATCTTTCGCCTTTTACTAAAGATTTCCGTGGGGAGGAACATACTAATGAGTCTATAGACTATTTTTTTGTCGTTCCGACCAGTCGGGACAATTTTCCAAATGAAAAACAAACATCAAATTGCCTAAAAGGAGTATCAAGTAGCATTGGTATATGGCAGAATTGCGCTGCCCTGCGGCACGGAGGCATTATTAGGAAGAGGTCGAATTCTCTTACAGCTGTACACATACAGCTCTAATAGTTTTGGACTTTTTCCACGTGTCCCAGCGCATCACAAGCTAAGTTGGAGCACAACCGGGCCATTTACCGACGGTAGACGTCATGGACCTAACCCAGTGTGTTACTTACACCGACCACTTATAACAATGACACAACATCACAGACAGACGCTGTACACGCTTTCGGTCTACAGCAGCAAAGGCTGGTGTTTTAAAAAATGAGGTTATAATGCGCCTCCAATCTTCGAATGGTAAGATAGACAAATTGAGCCAGCGGCCAATTAATTGAGGTAGGTACATTATTGTTGAGCATAGTAAATCCCCCATCTCGTCCAGCGACCAGTTAGGTAGGTTTTACAGCAGCCACTGATGAAGACTAACTCTGGTTTCTCTTCAAATCCACGAATAAATCTTTCGCCTTTTACTAAAGATTTCCGTGGGGAGGAACATACTAATGAGTCTATAGACTATTTTTTGTCGCCCCGACCAGTCGGGACAATTTTCCAAATGAAAAACAAACATCAAATTGCCTAAAAGGAGTATCAAGTAGCATTGGTATATGGCAGAATTGCGCTGCCCTGCCGCACGGAGGCATTATTAGGAAGAGGTCGAATTCTCTTACAGCTGTACACATACAGCTCTAAAAGTTTTGGATTATTTCCACGTGTTCCAGCGCATCACAGGCTAAGTTGGAACATAACCGGGCCAATTTCCGACGGTAGACGTCATGGACCTAGCCCAGCGTGTTCCTTACCCCGACCGCCTACAACAATGACACCTCGTCACAGACAGACGCTGTACACGCTTCCGGTCTTCATCAGCAAAGGCTGGTGTTTTAAAAAATGAGGTTAAAATGCGCCTCCAATCTTCGGCTGTTGCAAGAGACAAATTGAGCCAGCGGCCAATTAATTGAGGTAGGTACGTTATTGTTGCGCAGAGTAAATCTCCCATCTCGTCCAGCGACAAGTTAGATACGTTTCACAGCAGCCACTGATGAAGACTAACTCTGGTTTCTCTTCAAATCCACGAATAAATCTTTCGCCTTTTACTAAAGATTTCCGTGGGGAGGAACATACTAATGAGTCTATAGACTATTTTTTGTCGTTCCGACCAGTCGGGACAATTTTCCAAATGAAAAACAAACATCAAATTGCCTAAAAGGAGTATCAAGTAGCATTGGTATATGGCAGAATTGCGCTGCCCTGCCGCACGGAGGCATTATTAGGAAGAGGTCGAATTCTCTTACAGCTGTACACATACAGCTCTAAAAGTTTTGGACTATTTCCACGTGTCCCAGCGCATCACAAGCTAAGTTGGAGCACAACCGGGTCATTCACCGACGGTAGATGTCATGGACGTAGCCCAGGGTGTTCCTTACCCCGACCACCTATAACAATGACACAACGTAACAGACAGACGTTGTACACGCTTCCGGTCTTCATCAGCAAAGTCTGGTGTTTTAAAAAATGAGGTTAAAATGCGCCAGCAATGTTCGGCTGTTGCAAGAGACAAATTGAGCCAGCGGCCAATTAATTGAATTAGGTGCGTTATTGTTGCGCAAGTAAATCCCCCATCTCGTCCAGCGACCAGTTAGGTAGGTTTTACAGCAGCCACTGATGAAGACTAACTCTGGTTTCTCTTCAAATCCACGAATAAATCTTTCGCCTTTTACTAAAGATTTCCGTGGGGAGGAACATACTAATGAGTCTATAGACTATTTTTCGTCGTCCCGACCAGTCGGGACAATTTTCCAAATGAAAAACAAACATCAAATTGCCTAAAAGGAGTATCAAGTAGCATTGGTATATGGCAGAATTGCGCTGCCCTGCGGCACGGAGGCATTATTAGGAAGAGGTCGAATTCTCTTACAGCTGTACACATACAGCTCTAAAAGTTTTGGACTATTTCCACGTGATCCAGCGCATCACAGGCTAAGTTGGAACATAACCGGGCCAATCACCGACGGTAGACGTCATGGACCTAGCCCAGCGTGTTCCTTACCCCGACCGCCTACAACAATGACACCTCGTCACAGACAGACGCTGTACACGCTTCCGGTCTTCATCAGCAGAGTCTGGTGCTTTAAAAAATGAGGTTAAAATGCGCCTCCAATCTTCGGCTGTTGCAAGAGAAAAATTGAGCCAGCGGCCAATTAATTGAGGTAGGTACGTTATTGTTGCGCAGAGTAAATCTCCCATCTCGTCCAGCGACCAGTTAGATACGTTTCACAGCAGCCACTGATGAAGACTAACTCTGGTTTCTCTTCAAATCCACGAATAAATCTTTCGCCTTTTACTAAAGATTTCCGTGGGGAGGAACATACTAATGAGTCTATAGACTATTTTTTGTCGTTCCGACCAGTCGGGACAATTTTCCAAATGAAAAGCAAACATCAAATTGCCTAAAAGGAGTATCAAGTAGCATTGGTATATGGCAGAATTGCGCTGCCCTGCGGCACGGAGGCATTATTAGGAAGAGGTCGAATTCTCTTACAGCTGTACACATACAGCTCTAAAAGTTTTGGACTATTTCCATCTGATCCAGCGCATCACAGGCCAAGTTGGAACATAACCGGGCCAATCACCGACGGTAGACGTCATGGACCTAGCCCAGCGTGTTCCTTACCCCGACCGCCTACAATAATGACACCTCGTCACAGACAGACACTGTACACGCTTCCGGTCTTCATCAGCAAAGTCTGGTGTTTTAAAAAATGAGGTTAAAATGCGCCTCCAATCTTCGGCTGTTGCAAGAGACAAATTGAGCCAGCGGCCAATTAATTGAGGTAGGTACGTTATTGTTGCGCAGAGTAAATCTCCCATCTCGTCCAGCGACCAGTTAGATACGTTTCACAGCAGCCACTGATGAAGACTAACTCTGGTTTCTCTTCAAATCCACGAATAAATCTTTCGCCTTTTACTAAAGATTTCCGTGGGGAGGAACATACTAATGAGTCTATAGACTATTTTTTTGTCGTTCCGACCAGTCGGGACAATTTTCCAAATGAAAAACAAACATCAAATTGCCTAAAAGGAGTATCAAGTAGCATTGGTATATGGCAGAATTGCGCTGCCCTGCGGCACGGAGGCATTATTAGGAAGAGGTCGAATTCTCTTACAGCTGTACACATACAGCTCTAATAGTTTTGGACTATTTCCACGTGTCCCAGCGCATCACAAGCTAAGTTGGAGCACAACCGGTCCATTTACCGACGGTAGACGTCATGGACCTAACCCAGCGTGTTACTTACACCGACCACCTATAACAATGACACAACGTCACAGACAGACGCTGTACACGCTTTCGGTCTACAGCAGCAAAGGCTGGTGTTTTAAAAAATGAGGTTATAATGCGCCTCCAATCTTCGAATGGTAAGATAGACAAATTGAGCCAGCGGCCAATTAATTGAGGTAGGTACATTATTGTTGAGCATAGTAAATCCCCCATCTCGTCCAGCGACCAGTTAGGTAGGTTTTACAGCAGCCACTGATGAAGACTAACTCTGGTTTCTCTTCAAATCCACGAATAAATCTTTCGCCTTTTACTAAAGATTTCCGTGGGGAGGAACATACTAATGAGTCTATAGACTATTTTTTGTCGTCCCGACCAGTCGGGACAATTTTCCAAATGAAAAACAAACATCAAATCGCCTAAAAGGAGTATCAAGTAGCATTGGTATATGGCAGAATTGCGCTGCCCTGCGGCACGGAGGCATTATTAGGAAGAGGTCGAATTCTCTTACAGCTGTACACATACAGCTCTAAAAGTTTTGGACTATTTCCACGTGTCCCAGCGCATCACAAGCTAAGTTGGAGCACAACCCGGTCATTCACCGACGGTAGATGTCATGGACCTAGCCCAGCGTGTTCCTTACCCCGACCACCTATAACAATGACACAACGTAACAGACAGACGTTGTAAACGCTTCCGGTCTTCATCAGCAAAGTCTGGTGTTTTAAAAAATGAGGTTAAAATGCGCCACCAATCTTCGGCTGTTGCAAGAGACAAATTGAGCCAGCGGCCAATTAATTGAGGTAGGTACGTTATTGTTGCGCAGAGTAAATCTCCCATCTCGTCCAGCGACCAGTTAGATACGTTTCACAGCAGCCACTGATGAAGACTAACTCTGGTTTCTCTTCAAATCCACGAATAAATCTTTCGCCTTTTACTAAAGATTTCCGTGGGGAGGAACATACTAATGAGTCTATAGACTATTTTTTGTCGTTCCGACCAGTCGGGACAATTTTCCAAATGAAAAGCAAACATCAAATTGCCTAAAAGGAGTATCAAGTAGCATTGGTATATGGCAGAATTGCGCTGCCCTGCGGCACGGAGGCATTATTAGGAAGAGGTCGAATTCTCTTACAGCTGTACACATACAGCTCTAAAAGTTTTGGACTATTTCCACCTGATCCAGCGCATCACAGGCCAAGTTGGAACATAACCGGGCCAATCACCGACGGTAGACGTCATGGACCTAGCCCAGCGTGTTCCTTACCCCGACCGCCTACAATAATGACACCTCGTCACAGACAGACACTGTACACGCTTCCGGTCTTCATCAGCAAAGTCTGGTGTTTGAAAAAATGAGGTTAAAATGCGCCTCCAATCTTCGGCTGTTGCAAGAGACAAATTGAGCCAGCGGCCAATTAATTGAGGTAGGTACGTTATTGTTGCGCAGAGTAAATCTCCCATCTCGTCCAGCGACCAGTTAGATACGTTTCACAGCAGCCACTGATGAAGACTAACTCTGGTTTCTCTTCAAATCCACGAATAAATCTTTCGCCTTTTACTAAAGATTTCCGTGGGGAGGAACATACTAATGAGTCTATAGACTATTTTTTTGTCGTTCCGACCAGTCGGGACAATTTTCCAAATGAAAAACAAACATCAAATTGCCTAAAAGGAGTATCAAGTAGTATTGGTATATGGCAGAATTGCGCTGCCCTGCGGCACGGAGGCATTATTAGGAAGAGGTCGAATTCTCTTACAGCTGTACACATACAGCTCTAAAAGTTTTGGACTATTTCCACGTGTCCCAGCGCATCACAAGCTAAGTTGGAGCACAACCCGGTCATTCACCGACGGTAGATGTCATGGACCTAGCCCAGCGTGTTCCTTACCCCGACCACCTATAACAATGACACAACGTAACAGACAGACGTTGTAAACGCTTCCGGTCTTCATCAGCAAAGTCTGGTGTTTTAAAAAATGAGGTTAAAATGCGCCACCAATCTTCGGCTGTTGCAAGAGACAAATTGAGCCAGCGGCCAATTAATTGAGGTAGGTACGTTATTGTTGCGCAGAGTAAATCTCCCATCTCGTCCAGCGACCAGTTAGATACGTTTCACAGCAGCCACTGATGAAGACTAACTCTGGTTTCTCTTCAAATCCACGAATAAATCTTTCGCCTTTTACTAAAGATTTCCGTGGGGAGGAACATACTAATGAGTCTATAGACTATTTTTTGTCGTTCCGACCAGTCGGGACAATTTTCCAAATGAAAGCAAACATCAAATTGCCTAAAAGGAGTATCAAGTAGCATTGGTATATGGCAGAATTGCGCTGCCCTGCGGCACGGAGGCATTATTAGGAAGAGGTCGAATTCTCTTACAGCTGTACACATACAGCTCTAAAAGTTTTGGACTCTATTTCCACCTGATCCAGCGCATCACAGGCCAAGTTGGAACATAACCGGGCCAATCACCGGACGGTAGACGTCATGGACCTAGCCCAGCGTGTTTCCTTACCCCGACCGCCTACAAATGACACCTCGTCACAGACAGACACTGTACACGCTTCCGGTCTTCATCAGCAAAGTCTGGTGTTTGAAAAAATGAGGTTAAAATGCGCCTCCAATCTTCGGCTGTTGCAAGAGACAAATTGAGCCAGCGGCCAATTAATTGAGGTAGGTACGTTATTGTTGCGCAGAGTAAATCTCCCATCTCGTCCAGCGACCAGTTAGATACGTTTCACAGCAGCCACTGATGAAGACTAACTCTGGTTTCTCTTCAAATCCACGAATAAATCTTTCGCCTTTTACTAAGATTTCCGTGGGGAGGAACATACTAATGAGTCTATAGACTATTTTTTTGTCGTTCCGACCAGTCGGGACAATTTTCCAAATGAAAAACAAACATCAAATTGCCTAAAAGGAGTATCAAGTAGGATTGGTATATGGCAGAATTGCGCTGCCCTGCGGCACGGAGGCATTATTAGGAAGAGGTCGAATTCTCTTACAGCTGTACACATACAGCTCTAATAGTTTTGGACTATTTCCACGTGTCCCAGCGCATCACAAGCTAAGTTGGAGCACAACCGGTCCATTTACCGACGGTAGACGTCATGGACCTAACCCAGCGTGTTACTTACACCGACCACCTATAACAATGACACAACGTCACAGACAGACGCTGTACACGCTTTCGGTCTACAGCAGCAAAGGCTGGTGTTTTAAAAAATGAGGTTATAATGCGCCTCCAATCTTCGAATGGTAAGATAGACAAATTGAGCCAGCGGCCAATTAATTGAGGTAGGTACATTATTGTTGAGCATAGTAAATCCCCCATCTCGTCCAGCGACCAGTTAGGTAGGTTTTACAGCAGCCACTGATGAAGACTAACTCTGGTTTCTCTTCAAATCCACGAATAAATCTTTCGCCTTTTACTAAAGATTTCCGTGGGGAGGAACATACTAATGAGTCTATAGACTATTTTTTGTCGTCCCGACCAGTCGGGACAATTTTCCAAATGAAAAACAAACATCAAATCGCCTAAAAGGAGTATCAAGTAGCATTGGTATATGGCAGAATTGCGCTGCCCTGCGGCACGGAGGCATTATTAGGAAGAGGTCGAATTCTCTTACAGCTGTACACATACAGCTCTAAAAGTTTTGGACTATTTCCACGTGTCCCAGCGCATCACAAGCTAAGTTGGAGCACAACCCGGTCATTCACCGACGGTAGATGTCATGGACCTAGCCCAGCGTGTTCCTTACCCCGACCGCCTACAACAATGACACCTCGTCACAGACAGACGCTGTACACGCTTCCGGTCTTCATCAGCAGAGTCTGGTGCTTTAAAAAATGAGGTTAAAATGCGCCTCCAATCTTCGGCTGTTGCCAGAGAAAAATTGAGCCAGCGGCCAATTAATTGAGGTAGGTACGTTATTGTTGCGCAGAGTAAATCTCCCATCTCGTCCAGCGACCAGTTAGATACGTTTCACAGCAGCCACTGATGAAGACTAACTCTGGTTTCTCTTCAAATCCACGAATAAATCTTTCGCCTTTTACTAAAGATTTCCGTGGGGAGGAACATACTAATGAGTCTATAGACTATTTTTTGTCGTTCCGACCAGTCGGGACAATTTTCCAAATGAAAAGCAAACATCAAATTGCCTAAAAGGAGTATCAAGTAGCATTGGTATATGGCAGAATTGCGCTGCCCTGCGGCACGGAGGCATTATTAGGAAGAGGTCGAATTCTCTTACAGCTGTACACATACAGCTCTAAAAGTTTTGGACTATTTCCACCTGATCCAGCGCATCACAGGCCAAGTTGGAACATAACCGGGCCAATCACCGACGGTAGACGTCATGGACCTAGCCCAGCGTGTTCCTTACCCCGACCGCCTACAATAATGACACCTCGTCACAGACAGACACTGTACACGCTTCCGGTCTTCATCAGCAAAGTCTGGTGTTTTAAAAAATGAGGTTAAAATGCGCCTCCAATCTTCGGCTGTTGCAAGAGACAAATTGAGCCAGCGGCCAATTAATTGAGGTAGGTACGTTATTGTTGCGCAGAGTAAATCTCCCATCTCGTCCAGCGACCAGTTAGATACGTTTCACAGCAGCCACTGATGAAGACTAACTCTGGTTTCTCTTCAAATCCACGAATAAATCTTTCGCCTTTTACTAAAGATTTCCGTGGGGAGGAACATACTAATGAGTCTATAGACTATTTTTTTGTCGTTCCGACCAGTCGGGACAATTTTCCAAATGAAAAACAAACATCAAATTGCCTAAAAGGAGTATCAAGTAGCATTGGTATATGGCAGAATTGCGCTGCCCTGCGGCACGGAGGCATTATTAGGAAGAGGTCGAATTCTCTTACAGCTGTACACATACAGCTCTAATAGTTTTGGACTATTTCCACGTGTCCCAGCGCATCACCAGCTAAGTTGGAGCACAACCGGTCCATTTACCGACGGTAGACGTCATGGACCTAACCCAGCGTGTTACTTACACCGACCACCTATAACAATGACACAACGTCACAGACAGACGCTGTACACGCTTTCGGTCTACAGCAGCAAAGGCTGGTGTTTTAAAAAATGAGGTTATAATGCGCCTCCAATCTTCGAATGGTAAGATAGACAAATTGAGCCAGCGGCCAATTAATTGAGGTAGGTACATTATTGTTGAGCATAGTAAATCCCCCATCTCGTCCAGCGACCAGTTAGGTAGGTTTTACAGCAGCCACTGATGAAGACTAACTCTGGTTTCTCTTCAAATCCACGAATAAATCTTTCGCCTTTTACTAAAGATTTCCGTGGGGAGGAACATACTAATGAGTCTATAGACTATTTTTTGTCGTCCCGACCAGTCGGGACAATTTTCCAAATGAAAAACAAACATCAAATCGCCTAAAAGGAGTATCAAGTAGCATTGGTATATGGCAGAATTGCGCTGCCCTGCGGCACGGAGGCATTATTAGGAAGAGGTCGAATTCTCTTACAGCTGTACACATACAGCTCTAAAAGTTTTGGACTATTTCCACGTGTCCCAGCGCATCACAAGCTAAGTTGGAGCACAACCCGGTCATTCACCGACGGTAGATGTCATGGACCTAGCCCAGCGTGTTCCTTACCCCGACCACCTATAACAATGACACAACGTAACAGACAGACGTTGTAAACGCTTCCGGTCTTCATCAGCAAAGTCTGGTGTTTTAAAAAATGAGGTTAAAATGCGCCACCAATCTTCGGCTGTTGCAAGAGACAAATTGAGCCAGCGGCCAATTAATTGAGGTAGGTACGTTATTGTTGCGCAGAGTAAATCTCCCATCTCGTCCAGCGACCAGTTAGATACGTTTCACAGCAGCCACTGATGAAGACTAACTCTGGTTTCTCTTCAAATCCACGAATAAATCTTTCGCCTTTTACTAAAGATTTCCGTGGGGAGGAACATACTAATGAGTCTATAGACTATTTTTTGTCGTTCCGACCAGTCGGGACAATTTTCCAAATGAAAAGCAAACATCAAATTGCCTAAAAGGAGTATCAAGTAGCATTGGTATATGGCAGAATTGCGCTGCCCTGCGGCACGGAGGCATTATTAGGAAGAGGTCGAATTCTCTTACAGCTGTACACATACAGCTCTAAAAGTTTTGGACTATTTCCACCTGATCCAGCGCATCACAGGCCAAGTTGGAACATAACCGGGCCAATCACCGACGGTAGACGTCATGGACCTAGCCCAGCGTGTTCCTTACCCCGACCGCCTACAATAATGACACCTCGTCACAGACAGACACTGTACACGCTTCCGGTCTTCATCAGCAAAGTCTGGTGTTTTAAAAAATGAGGTTAAAATGCGCCTCCAATCTTCGGCTGTTGCAAGAGACAAATTGAGCCAGCGGCCAATTAATTGAGGTAGGTACGTTATTGTTGCGCAGAGTAAATCTCCCATCTCGTCCAGCGACCAGTTAGATACGTTTCACAGCAGCCACTGATGAAGACTAACTCTGGTTTCTCTTCAAATCCACGAATAAATCTTTCGCCTTTTACTAAAGATTTCCGTGGGGAGGAACATACTAATGAGTCTATAGACTATTTTTTTGTCGTTCCGACCAGTCGGGACAATTTTCCAAATGAAAAACAAACATCAAATTGCCTAAAAGGAGTATCAAGTAGCATTGGTATATGGCAGAATTGCGCTGCCCTGCGGCACGGAGGCATTATTAGGAAGAGGTCGAATTCTCTTACAGCTGTACACATACAGCTCTAATAGTTTTGGACTATTTCCACGTGTCCCAGCGCATCACAAGCTAAGTTGGAGCACAACCGGTCCATTTACCGACGGTAGACGTCATGGACCTAACCCAGCGTGTTACTTACACCGACCACCTATAACAATGACACAACGTCACAGACAGACGCTGTACACGCTTTCGGTCTACAGCAGCAAAGGCTGGTGTTTTAAAAAATGAGGTTATAATGCGCCTCCAATCTTCGAATGGTAAGATAGACAAATTGAGCCAGCGGCCAATTAATTGAGGTAGGTACATTATTGTTGAGCATAGTAAATCCCCCATCTCGTCCAGCGACCAGTTAGGTAGGTTTTACAGCAGCCACTGATGAAGACTAACTCTGGTTTCTCTTCAAATCCACGAATAAATCTTTCGCCTTTTACTAAAGATTTCCGTGGGGAGGAACATACTAATGAGTCTATAGACTATTTTTTGTCGTCCCGACCAGTCGGGACAATTTTCCAAATGAAAAACAAACATCAAATCGCCTAAAAGGAGTATCAAGTAGCATTGGTATATGGCAGAATTGCGCTGCCCTGCGGCACGGAGGCATTATTAGGAAGAGGTCGAATTCTCTTACAGCTGTACACATACAGCTCTAAAAGTTTTGGACTATTTCCACGTGTCCCAGCGCATCACAAGCTAAGTTGGAGCACAACCCGGTCATTCACCGACGGTAGATGTCATGGACCTAGCCCAGCGTGTTCCTTACCCCGACCACCTATAACAATGACACAACGTAACAGACAGACGTTGTAAACGCTTCCGGTCTTCATCAGCAAAGTCTGGTGTTTTAAAAAATGAGGTTAAAATGCGCCACCAATCTTCGGCTGTTGCAAGAGACAAATTGAGCCAGCGGCCAATTAATTGAGGTAGGTACGTTATTGTTGCGCATAGTAAATCCTCCATCTCGTCCAGCGACCAGTTAGGTAGGTTTTACAGCAGCCACTGATGAAGACTAACTCTGGTTTATCTTCAAATCCACGAATATATCTTTCGCCTTTTACTAAAGATTTCCGTGGGGAGGAACATACTAATGAGTCTATAGACTATTTTTTGTCGCCCCGACCAGTCGGGACAATTTTCCAAATGAAAAACAAACATCAAATTGCCTAAAAGGAGTATCAAGTAGCATTGGTATATGGAAGAATTTCGCTGCCCTGCGGCACGGAGGCATTATTAGGAAGAGGTCGAATTCTCTTACAGCTGTACACATACAGCTCTAAAAGTTTTTGGACTATTTCCACGTGTCCCAGCGCATCACAAGCTAAGTTGGAGCACAACCGGGTCATTCACCGACGGTAGACTTCATGGACCTAACCCAGCGTGTTACTTACACCGACCACCTATAACAATGACACAACGTCACAGACAGACGCTGTACACGCTTGTGGTCTACAGCAGCAAAGTCTGGTGTTTTAAAAAATGAGGTTATAATGCGCCTCCAATCTTCGAATGGTAAGATAGGCAAATTGAGCCAGCGGCCAATTAATTGAGGTAGGTACATTATTGTTGAGCATAGTAAATCCCCCATCTCGTCCAGCGACCAGTTAGGTAGGTTTTACAGCAGCCACTGATGAAGACTAACTCTGGTTTCTCCTCAAATCCACGAATAAATCTTTCGCCTTTTACTAAAGATTTCCGTGGGGAGGAACATACCAATGAGTCTATAGACTATTTTTTGTCGTCCCGACCAGTCGGGACAATATTCCAAATGAAAAACAAACATCAAATTGCCTAAAAGGAGTATCAAGTAGCATTGGTATATGGCAGAATTGCGCTGCCTTGCGGCACGGAGGCATTATTAGGAAGAGGTCGAATTCTCTTACAGCTGTACACATACAGCTCTAAAAGTTTTGGACTTTTTCCACGTGTCCCAGCGCATCACAAGCTAAGTTGGAGCACAACCGGGTCATTCACCGACGGTAGATGTCATGGACCTAGCCCAGCGTGCTCCTTACCCCGACCACCTAAAACAATGACACAACGTCACAGACAGACGTTGTAAACGCTTCCGGTCTTCATCAGCAAAGTCTGATGTTTTAAAAAATGAGGTCAAAATGCGCCAGCAATCTTCGGCTGTTGCAAGAGACAAATTGAGCCAGCGGCCAAGTAATTGTGGTAGGTACGTTATTGTTGCGCATAGTAAATTTCCCATCTCGTCCAGCGACCAGTTAGATACGTTTCACAGCAGCCACTAATAAAGACTAACTCTGGTTTATCTTCAAATCCACGAATAAATCTTTCGCCTTTTACTAAAGATTTCCGTGGGGAGGAACATACTAATGAGTCTATAGACTATTTTTTGTCGTTCCGACCAGTCGGGACAATTTTCCAAATGAAAAACAAACATCAAATTGCCTAAAAGGAGTATCAAGTAGCATTGGTATATGGCAGAATTGCGCTGCCCTGCGGCACGGAGGCATTATTAGGAAGAGGTCGAATTGTCTTACAGCTGTACACATACAGCTCTAATAGTTTTGGACTATTTCCACGTGTCCCAGCGCATCACAAGCTAAGTTGGAGCACAACCGGGCCATTTACCGACGGTAGACGTCATGGACCTAACCCAGCGTGTTACTTACACCGACCACCTATAACAATGACACAACGTCACAGACAGACGCTGTACACGCTTTCGGTCTACAGCAGCAAAGGCTGGTGTTTTAAAAAATGAGGTTATAATGCGCCTCCAATCTTCGAATGGTAAGATAGGCAAATTGAGCCAGCGGCCAATTAATTGAGGTAGGTACATTTTTGTTGAGCATAGTAAATCCCCCATCTCGTCCAGCGACCAGTTAGGTAGGTTTTACAGCAGCCACTGATGAAGACTAACTCTGGTTTCTCTTCAAATCCACGAATAAATCTTTCGCCTTTTACTAAAGATTTCCGTGGGGAGGAACATACTAATGAGTCTATAGACTATTTTTTGTCGTCCCGACCAGTCGGGACAATTTTCCAAATGAAAAACAAACATCAAATTGCCTAAAAGGAGTATCAAGTAGCATTGGTATATGGCAGAATTGCGCTTCCCCGCCGCACGGAGGCATTATTAGGAAGAGGTCGAATTCTCTTACAGCTGTACACATACAGCTCTAAAAGTTTGGGACTATTTCCACGTGTTCCAGCGCATCACAGGTTAAGTTGGAACATAACCGGGCCAATCTCCGACGGTAGACGTCATGGACCTAGCCCAGCGTGTTCCTTACCCCGACCGCCTACAATAATGACACCTCGTCACAGACAGACGCTGTACACGTTTCCGGTCTTCATCAGCAAAGTCTGATGTTTTAAGAAATGAAGTTAAAATGCGCCTCCAATCTTCGGCTGTTGCAAGAGACAAATTGAGCCAGCGGCCAATTAATTGAGGTAGGTAGGTTATTGTTGCGCAGAGTAAATCTCCCATCTCGTCCAGCGACAATTTAGATACGTTTCACAGCAGCCACTGATGAAGACTAACTCTGGTTTCTCTTCAAATCCACGAATAAATCTTTCGCCTTTTACTAAAGATTTCCGTGGGGAGGAACATACTAATGAGTCTATAGACTATTTTTTGTCGTTCCGACCAGTCGGGAGAATTTTCCAAATGAAAAACAAACATCAAATTGCCTAAAAGGAGTATCAAGTAGCATTGGTATATGGCAGAATTGCGCTGCCCTGCGGCACGGAGGCATTATTAGGAAGAGGTCGAATTCTCTTACAGCTGTACACATACAGCTCTAAAAGTTTTGGACTATTTCCACGTGTCCCAGCGCATCACAAGCTAAGTTGGAGCACAACCGGGCCATTTACCGACGGTAGACGTCATGGACCTAACCCAGCGTGTTACTTACACCGACCACCTATAACAATGACACAACGTCACAGACAGACGCTGTACACGCTTTCGGTCTACAGCAGCAAAGGCTGGTGTTTTAAAAAATGAGGTTATAATGCGCCTCCAATCTTCGAATGGTAAGATAGACAAATTGAGCCAGCGGCCAATTAATTGAGGTAGGTACATTATTGTTGAGCATAGTAAATCCCCCATCTCGTCCAGCGACCAGTTAGGTAGGTTTTACAGCAGCCACTGATGAAGACTAACTCTGGTTTCTCTTCAAATCCACGAATAATTCTTTCGCCTTTTACTAAAGATTTCCGTGGGGAGGAACATACCAATGAGTCTATAGACTATTTTTTGTCGTCCCGACCAGTCGGGACAATTTTCCAAATGAAAAACAAACATCAAAGTGCCTAAAAGGAGTATCAAGTAGCATTGGTATATGGCAGAATTGCGCTGACCTGCGGCACGGAGGCATTATTAGGAAGAGGTCGAATTCTCTTACAGCTGTACACATACAGCTCTAAAAGTTTTGGACTTTTTCCACGTGTCCCAGCGCATCACAAGCTAAGTTGGAGCACAACCGGGTCATTCACCGACGGTAGATGTCATGGACCTAGCCCAGCGTGCTCCTTACCCCGACCACCTAAAACAATGACACAACGTCACAGACAGACGCTGTACACGCTTTCGGTCTACAGCAGCAAAGGCTGGTGTTTTAAAAAATGAGGTTATAATGCGCCTCCAATCTTCGAATGGTAAGATAGACAAATTGAGCCAGCGGCCAATTAATTGAGGTAGGTACATTATTGTTGAGCATAGTACATCCCCCATCTCGTCCAGCGACCAGTTAGGTAGGTTTTACAGCAGCCACTGATGAAGACTAACTCTGGTTTCTCTTCAAATCCACGAATAAATCTTTCGCCTTTTACTAAAGATTTCCGTGGGGAGGAACATACTAATGAGTCTATAGACTATTTTTTGTCGTCCCGACCAGTCGGGACAATTTTCCAAATGAAAAACAAACATCAAATTGCCTAAAAGGAGTATCAAGTAGCATTGGTATATGGCAGAATTGCGCTGCCCTGCGGCACGGAGGCATTATTAGGAAGAGGTCGAATTCTCTTACAGCTGTACACATACAGCTCTAAAAGTTTTGGACTATTTCCACGTGATCCAGCGCATCACAGGCTAAGTTGGAACATAACCGGGCCAATCACCGACGGTAGACGTCATGGACCTAGCCCAGCGTGTTCCTTACCCCGACTGCGTACAACAATGACACAACGTCACAGACAGACGCTGTACACGCTTCCGGTCTTCATCAGCAAAGGCTGGTGTTTAAAAAAATGAGGTTAAAATGCGCCTCCAATCTTCGGCTGTTGCAAGAGAAAAATTGAGCCAGCGGCCAATTAATTGAGGTAGGTACGTTATTGTTGCGCAGAGTAAATCTCCCATCTCGTCCAGCGACCAGTTAGATACGTTTCACAGCAGCCACTGATGAAGACTAACTCTGGTTTCTCTTCAAATCCACGAATAAATCTTTCGCCTTTTACTAAAGATTTCCGTGGGGAGGAACATACTAATGAGTCTATAGACTATTTTTTGTCGTTCCGACCAGTCGGGACAATTTTCCAAATGAAAAGCAAACATCAAATTGCCTAAAAGGAGTATCAAGTAGCATTGGTATATGGCAGAATTGCGCTGCCCTGCGGCACGGAGGCATTATTAGGAAGAGGTCGAATTCTCTTACAGCTGTACACATACAGCTCTAAAAGTTTTGGACTATTTCCACGTGATCCAGCGCATCACAGGCTAAGTTGGAACATAACCGGGCCATTTACCGACGGTAGACGTCATGGACCTAACCCAGCGTGTTACTTACACCGACCACCTATAACAATGACACAACGTCACAGACAGACGCTGTACACGCTTTCGGTCTACAGCAGCAAAGGCTGGTGTTTTAAAAAATGAGGTTATAATGCGCCTCCAATCTTCGAATGGTAAGATAGACAAATTGAGCCAGCGGCCAATTAATTGAGGTAGGTACATTATTGTTGAGCATAGTAAATCCCCCATCTCGTCCAGCGACCAGTTAGGTAGGTTTTACAGCAGCCACTGATGAAGACTAACTCTGGTTTCTCCTCAAATCCACCAATAAATCTTTCGCCTTTTACTAAAGATTTCCGTGGGGAGGAACATACTAATGAGTCTATAGACTATTTTTTGTCGTCCCGACCAGTCGGGACAATTTTCCAAATGAAAAACAAACATCAAATCGCCTAAAAGGAGTATCAAGTAGCATTGGTATATGGCAGAATTGCGCTGCCCTGCGGCACGGAGGCATTATTAGGAAGAGGTCGAATTCTCTTACAGCTGTACACATACAGCTCTAAAAGTTTTGGACTATTTCCACGTGTTCCAGGGCATCACAGGCTAAGTTGGAACATAACCGGGCCAATCACCGACGGTAGACGTCATGGACCTAGCCCAGCGTGTTCCTTACCCCGACCGCCTACAACAATGACACCTCGTCACAGACAGACGCTGTACACGCTTCCGGTCTTCATCAGCAAAGTCTGATGTTTTAAAAAATGAGGTTAAAATGCGGTTCCAATCTTCGGCTGTTGCAAGAGACAAATTGAGCCAGCGGCCAATTAATTGAGGTAGGTACGTTATTGTTGCGCAGAGTAAATCTCCCATCTCGTCCAGCGACCAGTTAGATACGTTTCACAGCAGCCACTGATGAAGACTAACTCTGGTTTCTCTTCAAATCCACGAATATATCTTTCGCCTTTTACTAAAGATTTCCGTGGGGAGGAACATACTAATGAGTCTATAGACTATTTTTTGTCGCCCCGACCAGTCGGGACAATTTTCCAAATGAAAAACAAACATCAAATTGCCTAAAAGGAGTATCAAGTAGCATTGGTATATGGAAGAATTTCGCTGCCCTGCGGCACGGAGGCATTATTAGGAAGAGGTCGAATTCTCTTACAGCTGTACACATACAGCTCTAAAAGTTTTTGGACTATTTCCACGTGTCCCAGCGCATCACAAGCTAAGTTGGAGCACAACCGGGCCATTCACCGACGGTAGACTTCATGGACCTAACCCAGCGTGTTACTTACACCGACCACCTATAACAATGACACAACGTCACAGACAGACGCTGTACACGCTTGTGGTCTACAGCAGCAAAGTCTGGTGTTTTAAAAAATGAGGTTATAATGCGCCTCCAATCTTCGAATGGTAAGATAGGCAAATTGAGCCAGCGGCCAATTAATTGAGGTAGGTACATTATTGTTGAGCATAGTAAATCCCCCATCTCGTCCAGCGACCAGTTAGGTAGGTTTTACAGCAGCCACTGATGAAGACTAACTCTGGTTTCTCCTCAAATCCACGAATAAATCTTTCGCCTTTTACTAAAGATTTCCGTGGGGAGGAACATACCAATGAGTCTATAGACTATTTTTTGTCGTCCCGACCAGTCGGGACAATATTCCAAATGAAAAACAAACATCAAATTGCCTAAAAGGAGTATCAAGTAGCATTGGTATATGGCAGAATTGCGCTGCCTTGCGGCACGGAGGCATTATTAGGAAGAGGTCGAATTCTCTTACAGCTGTACACATACAGCTCTAAAAGTTTTGGACTTTTTCCACGTGTCCCAGCGCATCACAAGCTAAGTTGGAGCACAACCGGGTCATTCACCGACGGTAGATGTCATGGACCTAGCCCAGCGTGCTCCTTACCCCGACCACCTAAAACAATGACACAACGTCACAGACAGACGTTGTAAACGCTTCCGGTCTTCATCAGCAAAGTCTGATGTTTTAAAAAATGAGGTCAAAATGCGCCAGCAATCTTCGGCTGTTGCAAGAGACAAATTGAGCCAGCGGCCAAGTAATTGTGGTAGGTACGTTATTGTTGCGCATAGTAAATTTCCCATCTCGTCCAGCGACCAGTTAGATACGTTTCACAGCAGCCACTAATAAAGACTAACTCTGGTTTATCTTCAAATCCACGAATAAATCTTTCGCCTTTTACTAAAGATTTCCGTGGGGAGGAACATACTAATGAGTCTATAGACTATTTTTTGTCGTTCCGACCAGTCGGGACAATTTTCCAAATGAAAAACAAACATCAAATTGCCTAAAAGGAGTATCAAGTAGCATTGGTATATGGCAGAATTGCGCTGCCCTGCGGCACGGAGGCATTATTAGGAAGAGGTCGAATTGTCTTACAGCTGTACACATACAGCTCTAATAGTTTTGGACTATTTCCACGTGTCCCAGCGCATCACAAGCTAAGTTGGAGCACAACCGGGCCATTTACCGACGGTAGACGTCATGGACCTAACCCAGCGTGTTACTTACACCGACCACCTATAACAATGACACAACGTCACAGACAGACGCTGTACACGCTTTCGGTCTACAGCAGCAAAGGCTGGTGTTTTAAAAAATGAGGTTATAATGCGCCTCCAATCTTCGAATGGTAAGATAGGCAAATTGAGCCAGCGGCCAATTAATTGAGGTAGGTACATTTTTGTTGAGCATAGTAAATCCCCCATCTCGTCCAGCGACCAGTTAGGTAGGTTTTACAGCAGCCACTGATGAAGACTAACTCTGGTTTCTCTTCAAATCCACGAATAAATCTTTCGCCTTTTACTAAAGATTTCAGGTGGGGAGGAACATACTAATGAGTCTATAGACTATTTTTTGTCGTCCCGACCAGTCGGGACAATTTTCCAAATGAAAAACAAACATCAAATTGCCTAAAAGGAGTATCAAGTAGCATTGGTATATGGCAGAATTGCGCTTCCCCGCCGCACGGAGGCATTATTAGGAAGAGGTCGAATTCTCTTACAGCTGTACACATACAGCTCTAAAAGTTTGGGACTATTTCCACGTGTTCCAGCGCATCACAGGTTAAGTTGGAACATAACCGGGCCAATCTCCGACGGTAGACGTCATGGACCTAGCCCAGCGTGTTCCTTACCCCGACCGCCTACAATAATGACACCTCGTCACAGACAGACGCTGTACACGTTTCCGGTCTTCATCAGCAAAGTCTGATGTTTTAAGAAATGAAGTTAAAATGCGCCTCCAATCTTCGGCTGTTGCAAGAGACAAATTGAGCCAGCGGCCAATTAATTGAGGTAGGTAGGTTATTGTTGCGCAGAGTAAATCTCCCATCTCGTCCAGCGACAATTTAGATACGTTTCACAGCAGCCACTGATGAAGACTAACTCTGGTTTCTCTTCAAATCCACGAATAAATCTTTCGCCTTTTACTAAAGATTTCCGTGGGGAGGAACATACTAATGAGTCTATAGACTATTTTTTGTCGTTCCGACCAGTCGGGAGAATTTTCCAAATGAAAAACAAACATCAAATTGCCTAAAAGGAGTATCAAGTAGCATTGGTATATGGCAGAATTGCGCTGCCCTGCGGCACGGAGGCATTATTAGGAAGAGGTCGAATTCTCTTACAGCTGTACACATACAGCTCTAAAAGTTTTGGACTATTTCCACGTGTCCCAGCGCATCACAAGCTAAGTTGGAGCACAACCGGGCCATTTACCGACGGTAGACGTCATGGACCTAACCCAGCGTGTTACTTACACCGACCACCTATAACAATGACACAACGTCACAGACAGACGCTGTACACGCTTTCGGTCTACAGCAGCAAAGGCTGGTGTTTTAAAAAATGAGGTTATAATGCGCCTCCAATCTTCGAATGGTAAGATAGACAAATTGAGCCAGCGGCCAATTAATTGAGGTAGGTACATTATTGTTGAGCATAGTAAATCCCCCATCTCGTCCAGCGACCAGTTAGGTAGGTTTTACAGCAGCCACTGATGAAGACTAACTCTGGTTTCTCTTCAAATCCACGAATAATTCTTTCGCCTTTTACTAAAGATTTCCGTGGGGAGGAACATACCAATGAGTCTATAGACTATTTTTTGTCGTCCCGACCAGTCGGGACAATTTTCCAAATGAAAAACAAACATCAAAGTGCCTAAAAGGAGTATCAAGTAGCATTGGTATATGGCAGAATTGCGCTGACCTGCGGCACGGAGGCATTATTAGGAAGAGGTCGAATTCTCTTACAGCTGTACACATACAGCTCTAAAAGTTTTGGACTTTTTCCACGTGTCCCAGCGCATCACAAGCTAAGTTGGAGCACAACCGGGTCATTCACCGACGGTAGATGTCATGGACCTAGCCCAGCGTGCTCCTTACCCCGACCACCTAAAACAATGACACAACGTCACAGACAGACGCTGTACACGCTTTCGGTCTACAGCAGCAAAGGCTGGTGTTTTAAAAAATGAGGTTATAATGCGCCTCCAATCTTCGAATGGTAAGATAGACAAATTGAGCCAGCGGCCAATTAATTGAGGTAGGTACATTATTGTTGAGCATAGTAAATCCCCCATCTCGTCCAGCGACCAGTTAGGTAGGTTTTACAGCAGCCACTGATGAAGACTAACTCTGGTTTCTCCTCAAATCCACCAATAAATCTTTCGCCTTTTACTAAAGATTTCCGTGGGGAGGAACATACTAATGAGTCTATAGACTATTTTTTGTCGTTCCGACCAGTCGGGACAATTTTCCAAATGAAAAACAAACATCAAATCGCCTAAAAGGAGTATCAAGTAGCATTGGTATATGGCAGAATTGCGCTGCCCTGCGGCACGGAGGCATTATTAGGAAGAGGTCGAATTCTCTTACAGCTGTACACATACAGCTCTAAAAGTTTTGGACTTTTTCCACGTGTCCCAGCGCATCACAAGCTAAGCTGGAGCACAACCGGGTCATTCACCGACGGTAGATGTCATGGACCTAGCCCAGCGTGTTCCTTACCACGACCACCTATAACAATGACACAACGTAACAGACAGACGTTGTAAACGCTTCCGGTCTTCATCAGCAAAGTCTGGTGTTTTAAAATATGAGGTTAAAATGCGCCTCCAATCTTCGGCTGTTGCAAGAGACAAATTGAGCCAGCGGCGAATTAATTGAGGTAGGTACGTTATTGTTGCGCATAGTAAATCCTCCATCTCGTCCAGCGACCAGTTAGGTAGGTTTTACAGCAGCCACTGATGAAGACTAACTCTGGTTTCTCTTCAAATCCACGAATAAATCTTTCGCCTTTTACTAAAGATTTCCGTGGGGAGGAACATACTAATGAGTCTATAGACTATTTTTTGTCGTCCCGACCAGTCGGGACAATTTTCCAAATGAAAAACAAACATCAAATTGCCTAAAAGGAGTATCAAGTAGCATTGGTATATGGCAGAATTGCGCTGCCCTGCGGCACGGAGGCATTATTAGGAAGAGGTCGAATTCTCTTACAGCTGTACACATACAGCTCTAATAGTTTTGGACTATTTCCACGTGTCCCAGCGCATCACAAGCTAAGTTGGAGCACAACCGGGCCATTTACCGACGGTAGACGTCATGGACCTAACCCAGCGTGTTACTTACACCGACCACCTATAACAATGACACAACGTCACAGACAGACGCTGTACACGCTTTCGGTCTACAGCAGCAAAGGCTGGTGTTTTAAAAAATGAGGTTATAATGCGCCTCCAATCTTCGAATGGTAAGATAGGCAAATTGAGCCAGCGGCCAATTAATTGAGGTAGGTACATTTTTGTTGAGCATAGTAAATCCCCCATCTCGTCCAGCGACCAGTTAGGTAGGTTTTACAGCAGCCACTGATGAAGACTAACTCTGGTTTCTCTTCAAATCCACGAATAAATCTTTCGCCTTTTACTAAAGATTTCCGTGGGGAGGAACATACTAATGAGTCTATAGACTATTTTTTGTCGTCCCGACCAGTCGGGACAATTTTCCAAATGAAAAACAAACATCAAATTGCCTAAAAGGAGTATCAAGTAGCATTGGTATATGGCAGAATTGCGCTGCCCCGCCGCACGGAGGCATTATTAGGAAGAGGTCGAATTCTCTTACAGCTGTACACATACAGCTCTAAAAGTTTTGGACTATTTCCACGTGTTCCAGCGCATCACAGGCTAAGTTGGAACATAACCGGGCCAATCTCCGACGGTAGACGTCATGGACCTAGCCCAGCGTGTTCCTTACCCCGACCGCCTACAATAATGACACCTTGTCACAGACAGACGCTGTACACGTTTCCGGTCTTCATCAGCAAAGTCTGATGTTTTAAGAAATGAGGTTAAAATGCGCCTCCAATCTTCGGCTGTTGCAAGAGACAAATTGAGCCAGCGGCCAATTAATTGAGGTAGGTAGGTTATTGTTGCGCAGAGTAAATCTCCCATCTCGTCCAGCGACAAGTTAGATACGTTTCACAGCAGCCACTGATGAAGACTAACTCTGGTTTCTCTTCAAATCCACGAATAAATCTTTCGCCTTTTACTAAAGATTTCCGTGGGGAGGAACATACTAATGAGTCTATAGACTATTTTTTGTCGTTCCGACCAGTCGGGACAATTTTCCAAATGAAAAACAAACATCAAATTGCCTAAAAGGAGTATCAAGTAGCATTGGTATATGGCAGAATTGCGCTGCCCTGCGGCACGGAGGCATTATTAGGAAGAGGTCGAATTCTCTTACAGCTGTACACATACAGCTCTAATAGTTTTGGACTATTTCCACGTGTCCCAGCGCATCACAAGCTAAGTTGGAGCACAACCGGGCCATTTACCGACGGTAGACGTCATGGACCTAACCCAGCGTGTTACTTACACCGACCACCTATAACAATGACACAACGTCACAGACAGACGCTGTACACGCTTTCGGTCTACAGCAGCAAAGGCTGGTGTTTTAAAAAATGAGGTTATAATGCGCCTCCAATCTTCGAATGGTAAGATAGACAAATTGAGCCAGCGGCCAATTAATTGAGGTAGGTACATTATAGTTGAGCATAGTAAATCCCCCATCTCGTCCAGCGACCAGTTAGGTAGGTTTTACAGCAGCCACTGATGAAGACTAACTCTGGTTTCTCTTCAAATCCACGAATATATCTTTCGCCTTTTACTAAAGATTTCCGTGGGGAGGAACATACCAATGAGTCTATAGACTATTTTTTGTCGTCCCGACCAGTCGGGACAATTTTCCAAATGAAAAACAAACATTAAATTGCCTAAAAGGAGTATCAAGTAGCATTGGTATATGGCAGAATTGCGCTGCCCTGCGGCACGGAGGCATTATTAGGAAGAGGTCGAATTCTCTTACAGCTGTACACATACAGCTCTAAAAGTTTTGGACTTTTTCCACGTGTCCCAGCGCATCACAAGCTAAGTTGGAGCACAACCGGGTCATTCACCGACGGTAGATGTCATGGACCTAACCCAGCGTGCTCCTTACCCCGACCACCTAAAACAATGACACAACGTCACAGACAGACGTTGTAAACGCTTCCGGTCTTCATCAGCAAAGTCTGATGTTTTAAAAAATGAGGTTAAAATGCGCCAGCAATCTTCGGCTGTTGCAAGAGACAAATTGAGCCAGCGGCCAATTAATTGAGGTAGGTACGTTATTGTTGCGCATAGTAAATCCCCCATCTCGTCCAGCGACCAGTTAGGTAGGTTTTACAGCAGCCACTGATGAAGACTAACTCTGGTTTCTCTTCAAATCCACGAATAAATCTTTCGCCTTTTACTAAAGATTTCCGTGGGGAGGAACATACTAATGAGTCTATAGACTATTTTTCGTCGTCCCGACCAGTCGGTACAATTTTCCAAATGAAAAACAAACATCAAATTGCCTAAAAGGAGTATCAAGTAGCATTGGTATATGGCAGAATTGCGCTGCCCTGCGGCACGGAGGCATTATTAGGAAGAGGTCGAATTCTCTTACAGCTGTACACATACAGCTCTAAAAGTTTTGGACTATTTCCACGTGTTCCAGCGCATCACAAACTAAGTTGGAACATAACCGGGCCAATCTCCGACGGTAGACGTCATGGTCCTAGCCCAGCGTGTTCATTACCCCGACCGCGTACAACAATGACACCTCGTCACAGACAGACGCTGTACACGCTTCCGGTCTTCATCAGCAAAGTCTGGTGTTTTAAAAAATGAGGTTAAAATGCGCCTCCAATCTTCGGCTGTTGCAAGAGACAAATTGAGCCAGCGGCCAATTAATTGAGGTAGGTACGTTATTGTTGCGCAGAGTAAATCTCCCATCTCGTCCAGCGACCAGTTAGATACGTTTCACAGCAGCCACTGATGAAGACTAACTCTGGTTTCTCTTCAAATCCACGAATAAATCTTTCGCCTTTTACTAAAGATTTCCGTGAGGAGGAACATACTAATGAGTCTATAGACTATTTTTTGTCGTTCCGACCAGTCGGGACAATTTTCCAAATGAAAAACAAACATCAAATTGCCTAAAAGGAGTATCAAGTAGCATTGGTATATGGCAGAATTGCGCTGCCCTGCGGCACGGAGGCATTATTAGGAAGAGGTCGAATTCTCTTACAGCTGTACACATACAGCTCTAATAGTTTTGGACTATTTCCACGTGTCCCAGCGCATCACAAGCTAAGTTGGAGCACAACCGGGCCATTTACCGACGGTAGACGTCATGGACCTAACCCAGCGTGTTACTTACACCGACCACCTATAACAATGACACAACGTCACAGACAGACGCTGTACACGCTTTCGGTCTACAGCAGCAAAGGCTGGTGTTTTAAAAAATGAGGTTATAATGCGCCTTCAATCTTCGAATGGTAAGATAGACAAATTGAGCCAGCGGCCAATTAATTGAGGTAGGTACATTATTGTTGAGCATAGTAAATCCCCCATCTCGTCCAGCGACCAGTTAGGTAGGTTTTACAGCAGCCACTGATGAAGACTAACTCTGGTTTCTCTTCAAATCCACGAATAAATCTTTCGCCTTTTACTAAAGATTTCCGTGGGGAGGAACATACTAATGAGTCTATAGACTATTTTTTGTCGTCCCGACCAGTCGGTACAATTTTCCAAATGAAAAAAAAACATCAAATTGCCTAAAAGGAGTATCAAGTAGCATTGGTATATGGCAGAATTGCGCTGCCCTGCGGCACGGAGGCATTATTAGGAAGAGGTCGAATTCTCTTACAGCTGTACACATACAGCTCTAAAAGTTTTGGACTATTTCCACGTGTCCCAGCGCATCACAAGCTAAGTTGGAGCACAACCGGGTCATTCACCGACGGTAGATGTCATGGACCTAGCCCAGCGTGTTCCTTACCCCGACCACCTATAACAATGACACAACGTAACAGACAGACGTTGTAAACGCTTCCGGTCTTCATCAGCAAAGTCTGGTGTTTTAAAAAATGAGGTTAAAATGCGCCACCAATCTTCGGCTGTTGCAAGAGAAAAATTGAGCCAGCGGCCAATTAATTGAGGTAGGTACGTTATTGTTGCGCATAGTAACTCCCCCATCTCGTCCAGCGACCAGTTAGGTAGGTTTTACAGCAGCCACTGATGAAGACTAACTCTGGTTTCTCTTCAAATCCACGAATAAATCTTTCGCCTTTTACTAAAGATTTCCGTGGGGAGGAACATACTAATGAGTCTATAGACTATTTTTCGTCGTCCCGACCAGTCGGGACACTTTTCCAAATGAAAAACAAACATCAAATTGCCTAAAAGGAGTATCAAGTAGCATTGGTATATGGCAGAATTGCGCTGCCCTGCGGCACGGAGGCATTATTAGGAAGAGGTCGAATTCTCTTACAGCTGTACACATACAGCTCTAAAAGTTTTGGACTATTTCCACGTGTTCCAGCGCATCACAGGCTAAGTTGGAACATAACCGGGCCAATCACCGACGGTAGACGTCATGGACCTAGCCCAGCGTGTTCCTTACCCCGACCGCCTACAACAATGACACCTCGTCACAGACAGACGCTGTACACGCTTCCAGTCTTCATCAGCAAAGTCTGGTGTTTTAAAAAATGAGGTTAAAATGCGCCTCCAATCTTCGGCTGTTGCAAGAGACAAATTGAGCCAGCGGCCAATTAATTGAGGTAGGTACGTTATTGTTGCGCAGAGTAAATCTCCCATCTCGTCCAGCGACCAGTTAGATACTTTTCACAGCAGCCACTGATGAAGACTAACTCTGGTTTCTCTTCAAATCCACGAATAAATCTTTCGCCTTTTACTAAAGATTTCCGTGGGGAGGAACATACTAATGAGTCTATAGACTATTTTTTTGTCGTTCCGACCAGTCGGGACAATTTTCCAAATGAAAAACAAACATCAAATTGCCTAAAAGGAGTATCAAGTAGCATTGGTATATGGCAGAATTGCGCTGCCCTGCGGCACGGAGGCATTATTAGGAAGAGGTCGAATTCTCTTACAGCTGTACACATACAGCTCTAATAGTTTTGGACAATTTCCACGTGTCCCAGCGCATCACAAGCTAAGTTGGAGCACAACCGGGCCATTTACCGACGGTAGACGTCATAGACCTAACCCAGCGTGTTACTTAC
Source organism: Liolophura sinensis (assembly GCF_032854445.1). Classification (NCBI taxonomy): domain Eukaryota; kingdom Metazoa; phylum Mollusca; class Polyplacophora; order Chitonida; family Chitonidae; genus Liolophura; species Liolophura sinensis. Next base: position 3,597,703 of record NC_088305.1, on the reverse strand, counting down.
ACCGACCACCTATAACAATGACACAACGTCACAGACAGACGCTGTACACGCTTTCGGTCTACAGCAGCAAAGGCTGGTGTTTTAAAAAATGAGGTTATAATGCGCCTCCAATCTTGGAATGGTAAGATAGACAAATTGAGCCAGCGGCCAATTAATTGAGGTAGGTACATTATTGTTGAGCATAGTAAATCCCCCATCTCGTCCAGCGACCAGTTAGGTAGGTTTTACAGCAGCCACAGATGAAGACTAACTCTGGTTTCTCTTCAAATCCACGAATAAATCTTTCGCCTTTTACTAAAGATTTCCGTGGGGAGGAACATACTAATGAGTCTATAGACTATTTTTTGTCGTCCGGACCAGTCGGGACAATTTTCCAAATGAAAAACAAACATCAAATTGCCTAAAAGGAGTATCAAGTAGCATTGGTATATGGCAGAATTGCGCTGCCCTGCCGCACGGAGGCATTATTAGGAAGAGGTCGAATTCTCTTACAGCTGTACACATACAGCTCTAAAAGTTTTGGACTTTTTCCACGTGTCCCAGCGCATCACAAGCTAAGTTGGAGCACAACCGGGCCAATCTCCGACGGTAGATGTCATGGACCTAGCCCAGCGTGTTCCTTACCCCGACCACCTAAAACAATGACACAACGTCACAGACAGACGTTGTAAACGCTTCCGGTCTTCATCAGCAAAGTCTGGTGTTTTAAAAAATGAGGTTAAAATGCGCCTTCAATCTTCGGCAGTTGCAAGAGAAAAATTGAGCCAGCGGCCAATTAATTGAGGTAGGTACGTTATTGTTGCGCAGAGTAAATCTCGGATCTCGTCCAGCGACCAGTTAGATACGTTTCACAGCAGCCACTGATGAAGACTAACTCTGGTTTCTCTTCAAATCCACGAATAAATCTTTCGCCTTTTACTAAAGATTTCCGTGGGGAGGAACATACTAATGAGTCTATAGACTATTTTTTGTCGATCCGACCAGTCGGGACAATTTTCCAAATGAAAAACAAACATCAAATTGCCTAAAAGGAGTATCAAGTAGCATTGGTATATGGCAGAATTGCGCTGCCCTGCGGCACGGAGGCATTATTAGGAAGAGGTCGAATTCTCTTACAGCTGTACACATACAGCTCTAATAGTTAGTGGACTATTTCCACGTGTCCCAGCGCATCACAACCTAAGTTGGAGCACAACCGGGCCATTTACCGACGGTAGACGTCATGGACCTAACCCAGCGTGTTACTTACACCGACCACCTATAACAATGACACAACGTCACAGACAGACGCTGTACACGCTTTCGGTCTACAACAGCAAAGGCTGGTGTTTTAAAAAATGAGGTTATAATGCGCCTCCAATCTTCGAATGGTAAGATAGACAAATTGAGCCAGCGGCCAATTAATTGAGGTAGGTACATTATTGTTGAGCATAGTAAATCCCCCATCTCGTCCAGCGACCAGTTAGGTACGTTTTACAGCAGCCACTGATGAAGACTAACTCTGGTTTCTCTTCAAATCCACGAATAATTCTTTCGCCTTTTACTGCCGTGGGGAGGAACATACTAATGAGTCTATAGACTATTTTTTGTCGTCCCGATAAGTCGGGACAATTTTCCAAATGAAAAACAAACATCAAATTGCCTAAAAGGAGTATCAAGTAGCATTGGTATATGGCAGAATTGCGCTGCCCTGCCGCACGGAGGCATTATTAGGAAGAGGTCGAATTCTCTTACAGCTGTACACATACAGCTCTAAAAGTTTTGGACTTTTTCCACGTGTCCCAGCGCATCACAAGCTAAGTTGGAGCACAACCGGGCCAATCTCCGACGGTAGATGTCATGGACCTAACCCAGCGTGTTCCTTACCCCGACCACCTAAAACAATGACACAACGTCACAGACAGACGTTGTAAACGCTTCCGGTCTTCATCAGCAAAGTCTGGTGTTTTAAAAAATGAGGTTAAAATGCGCCTTCAATCTTCGGCAGTTGCAAGAGAAAAATTGAGCCAGCGGCCAATTAATTGAGGTAGGTACGTTATTGTTGCGCAGAGTAAATCTCGGATCTCGTCCAGCGACCAGTTAGATACGTTTCACAGCAGCCACTGATGAAGACTAACTCTGGTTTCTCTTCAAATCCACGAATAAATCTTTCGCCTTTTACTAAAGATTTCCGTGGGGAGGAACATACTAATGAGTCTATAGACTATTTTTTGTCGTTCCGACCAGTCGGGACAATTTTCCAAATGAAAAACAAACATCAAATTGCCTAAAAGGAGTATCAAGTAGCATTGGTATATGGCAGAATTGCGCTGCCCTGCGGCACGGAGGCATTATTAGGAAGAGGTCGAATTCTCTTACAGCTGTACACATACAGCTCTAATAGTTTTGGACTATTTCCACGTGTCCCAGCGCATCACAAGCTAAGTTGGAGCACAACCGGGCCATTTACCGACGGTAGACGTCATGGACCTAACCCAGCGTGTTACTTACACCGACCACCTATAACAATGACACAACGTCACAGACAGACGCTGTACACGCTTTCGGTCTACAGCAGCAAAGGCTGGTGTTTTAAAAAATGAGGTTATAATGCGCCTCCAATGTTCGAATGGTAAGATAGACAAATTGAGCCAGCGGCCAATTAATTGAGGTAGGTACATTATTGTTGAGCATAGTAAATCCCCCATCTCGTCCAGCGACCAGTTAGGTAGGTTTTACAGCAGCCACTGATGAAGACTAACTCTGGTTTCTCTTCAAATCCACGAATAATTCTTTCGCCTTTTACTAAAGATTTCCGTGGGGAGGAACATACTAATGAGTCTATAGACTATTTTTTTTTAATCCCGATAAGTCGGGACAATTTTCCAAATGAAAAACAAACATCAAATTGCCTAAAAGGAGTATCAAGTAGCATTGGTATATGGCAGAATTGCGCTGCCCTGCGGCACGGAGGCATTATTAGGAAGAGGTCGAATTCTCTTACAGCTGTACACATACAGCTCTAATAGTTTTGGACTATTTCCACGTGTCCCAGCGCATCACAACCTAAGTTGGAGCACAACCGGGCCATTTACCGACGGTAGACGTCATGGACCTAACCCAGCGTGTTACTTACACCGACCACCTATAACAATGACACAACGTCACGGACAGACGCTGTACACGCTTTCGGTCTACAGCAGCAAAGGCTGGTGTTTTAAAAAATGAGGTTATAATGCGCCTCCAATCTTCGAATGGTAAGATAGACAAATTGAGCCAGCGGCCAATTAATTGATGTAGGTACATTATTGTTGAGCATAGTAAATCCCCCATCTCGTCCAGCGACCAGTTAGGTAGGTTTTACAGCAGCCACTGATGAAGACTAACTCTGGTTTCTCTTCAAATCCACGAATAATTCTTTCGCCTTTTACTAAAGATTTCCGTGGGGAGGAACATACTAATGAGTCTATAGACTATTTTTTGTCGTCCCGATAAGTCGGGACAATTTTCCAAATGAAAAACAAACATCAAATTGCCTAAAAGGAGTATCAAGTAGCATTGGTATATGGCAGAATTGCGCTGCCTTGCCGCACGGAGGCATTATTAGGAAGAGGTCGAATTCTCTTACAGCTGTACACATACAGCTCTAAAAGTTTTGGACTATTTCCACGTGTCCCAGCGCATCACAAGCTAAGTTGGAGCACAACCGGGTCATTCACCGACGGTAGATGTCATGGACCTAGCCAAGCGTGTTCCTTACCCCGACCACCTATAACAATGACACAACGTAACAGACAGACGTTGTAAACGCTTCCGGTCTTCATCAGCAAAGTCTGGTGTTTTAAAAAATGAGGTTAAAATGCGCCTCCAATCTTCGGCTGTTGCAAGAGACAAATTGAGCCAGCGGCCAATTAATTGAGGTAGGTACGTTATTGTTGCGCAGAGTAAATCTCCCATCTCGTCCAGCGACCAGTTGAATACGTTTCACAGCAGCCACTGATGAAGACTAACTCTGGTTTCTCTTCAAATCCACGAATATATCTTTCGCCTTTTACTAAAGATTTCCGTGGGGAGGAACATACTAATGAGTCTATAGACTATTTTTTGTCGTTCCGACCAGTCGGGACAATTTTCCAAATGAAAAACAAACATCAAATTGCCTAAAAGGAGTGTCAAGTAGCATTGGTATATGGCAGAATTGCGGTGCCCTGCGGCACGGAGGCATTATTAGGAAGAGGTTGAATTCTCTTACAGCTGTACACATACAGCTCTAATAGTTTTGGACTATTTCCACGTGTCCCAGCGCATCACAAGCTATGTTGGAGCACAACCGGGCCATTTACCGACGGTAGACGTCATGGACCTAACGCAGCGTGTTACTTACACCGACCACCTATAACAATGACACAACGTCACAGACAGACGCTGTACACGCTTTCGGTCTACAGCAGCAAGGTCTGGTGTTTTAAAAAATGAGGTTATAATGCGCCTCTAATCTTCGAATGGTAAGATAGACAAATTGAGCCAGCGGCCAATTAATTGAGGTAGGTACATTATTGTTGAGCATAGTAAATCCCCCATCTCGTCCAGCGACCAGTTAGGTAGGTTTTACAGCAGCCACTGATGAAGACTAACTCTGGTTTCTCTTCAAATCAACGAATAAATCTTTCGCCTTTTACTAAAGATTTCCGTGGGGAGGAACATACTAATGAGTCTATAGACTATTTTTTGTCGTTCCGACCAGTCGGGACAATTTTCCAAATGAAAAACAAACATCAAATTGCCTAAAAGGAGTGTCAAGTAGCATTGGTATATGGCAGAATTGCGCTGCCCTGCGGCACGGAGGCATTATTAGGAAGAGGTCGAATTCTCTTACAGCTGTACACATACAGCTCTAATAGTTTTGGACTATTTCCACGTGTCCCAGCGCATCACAAGCTATGTTGGAGCACAACCGGGCCATTTACCGACGGTAGACGTCATGGACCTAACGCAGCGTGTTACTTACACCGACCACCTATAACAATGACACAACGTCACAGACAGACGCTGTACACGCTTTCGGTCTACAGCAGCAAGGTCTGGTGTTTTAAAAAATGAGGTTATAATGCGCCTCTAATCTTCGAATGGTAAGATAGACAAATTGAGCCAGCGGCCAATTAATTGAGGTAGGTACATTATTGTTGAGCATAGTAAATCCCCCATCTCGTCCAGCGACCAGTTAGGTAGGTTTTACAGCAGCCACTGATGAAGACTAACTCTGGTTTCTCTTCAAATCCACGAATAAATCTTTCGCCTTTTACTAAAGATTTCCGTGGGGAGGAACATACTAATGAGTCTATAGACTATTTTTTGTCGTCCCGACCAGTCGGTACAATTTTCCAAATGAAAAACAAACATCAAATTGCCTAAAAGGAGTATCAAGTAGCATTGGTATATGGCAGAATTGCGCTGCCCTGCCGCACGGAGGCATTATTAGGAAGAGGTCGAATTCTCTTACAGCTGTACACATACAGCTCTAAAAGTTTTGGACTATTTCCACGTGTTCCAGCGCATCACAAGCTAAGTTGGAACATAACCGGGCCAATCTCCGACGGTAGACGTCATGGACCTAGCCCAGCGTGTTCCTTACCCCGACCGCCTACAACAATGACACCTCGTCACAGACAGACGCTGTACACGCTTCCGGTCTTCATCAGCAAAGGCTGGTGTTTTAAAAAATGAGGTTAAAATGCGCCTCCAATCTTCGGCTGTTGCAAGAGACAAATTGAGCCAGCGGCCAATTAATTGAGGTAGGTACGTTATTGTTGCGCAGAGTAAATCTCCCATCTCGTCCAGCGACCAGTTAGATACGTTTCACAGCAGCCACTGATGAAGACTAACTCTGGTTTCTCTTCAAATCCACGAATAAATCTTTCGCCTTTTACTAAAGATTTCCGTGGGGAGGAACATACTAATGAGTCTATAGACTATTTTTTTGTCGTTCCGACCAGTCGGGACAATTTTCCAAATGAAAAACAAACATCAAATTGCCTAAAAGGAGTATCAAGTAGCATTGGTATATGGCAGAATTGCGCTGCCCTGCGGCACGGAGGCATTATTAGGAAGAGGTCGAATTCTCTTACAGCTGTACACATACAGCTCTAATAGTTTTGGACTATTTCCACGTGTCCCAGCGCATCACAACCTAAGTTGGAGCACAACCGGGCCATTTACCGACGGTAGACGTCATGGACCTAACCCAGCGTGTTACTTACACCGACCACCTATAACAATGACACAACGTCACAGACAGACGCTGTACACGCTTTCGGTCTACAGCAGCAAAGGCTGGTGTTTTAAAAAATGAGGTTATAATGCGCCTCCAATCTTCGAATGGTAAGATAGACAAATTGAGCCAGCGGCCAATTAATTGAGGTAGGTACATTATTGTTGAGCATAGTAAATCCCCCATCTCGTCCAGCGACCAGTTAGGTAGGTTTTACAGCAGCCACTGATGAAGACTAACTCTGGTTTCTCTTCAAATCCACGAATAATTCTTTCGCCTTTTACTAAAGATTTCCGTGGGGAGGAACATACTAATGAGTCTATAGACTATTTTTTGTCGTCCCGATAAGTCGGGACAATTTTCCAAATGAAAAACAAACATCAAATTGCCTAAAAGGAGTATCAAGTAGCATTGGTATATGGCAGAATTGCGCTGCCTTGCCGCACGGAGGCATTATTAGGAAGAGGTCGAATTCTCTTACAGCTGTACACATACAGCTCTAAAAGTTTTGGACTATTTCCACGTGTCCCAGCGCATCACAAGCTAAGTTGGAGCACAACCGGGTCATTCACCGACGGTAGATGTCATGGACCTAGCCAAGCGTGTTCCTTACCCCGACCACCTATAACAATGACACAACGTAACAGACAGACGTTGTAAACGCTTCCGGTCTTCATCAGCAAAGTCTGGTGTTTTAAAAAATGAGGTTAAAATGCGCCTCCAATCTTCGGCTGTTGCAAGAGACAAATTGAGCCAGCGGCCAATTAATTGAGGTAGGTACGTTATTGTTGCGCAGAGTAAATCCTCCATCTCGTCCAGCGACCAGTTAGGTAGGTTTTAAAGCAGCCACTGATGAAGACTAACTCTGGTTTCTCTTCAAATCCACGAATAAATCTTTCGCCTTTTACTAAAGATTTCCGTGGGGAGGAACATACTAATGAGTCTATAGACTATTTTTCGTCGTCCCGACCAATCGGGACAATTTTCCAAATGAAAAACAAACATCAAATTGCCTAAAAGGAGTGTCAAGTAGCATTGGTATATGGCAGAATTGCGGTGCCCTGCGGCACGGAGGCATTATTAGGAAGAGGTCGAATTCTCTTACAGCTGTACACATACAGCTCTAATAGTTTTGGACTATTTCCACGTGTCCCAGCGCATCACAAGCTATGTTGGAGCACAACCGGGCCATTTACCGACGGTAGACGTCATGGACCTAACGCAGCGTGTTACTTACACCGACCACCTATAACAATGACACAACGTCACAGACAGACGCTGTACACGCTTTCGGTCTACAGCAGCAAGGTCTGGTGTTTTAAAAAATGAGGTTATAATGCGCCTCTAATCTTCGAATGGTAAGATAGACAAATTGAGCCAGCGGCCAATTAATTGAGGTAGGTACATTATTGTTGAGCATAGTAAATCCCCCATCTCGTCCAGCGACCAGTTAGGTAGGTTTTACAGCAGCCACTGATGAAGACTAACTCTGGTTTCTCTTCAAATCCACGAATAAATCTTTCGCCTTTTACTAAAGATTTCCGTGGGGAGGAACATACTAATGAGTCTATAGACTATTTTTTGTCGTCCCGACCAGTCGGTACAATTTTCCAAATGAAAAACAAACATCAAATTGCCTAAAAGGAGTATCAAGTAGCATTGGTATATGGCAGAATTGCGCTGCCCTGCCGCACGGAGGCATTATTAGGAAGAGGTCGAATTCTCTTACAGCTGTACACATACAGCTCTAAAAGTTTTGGACTATTTCCACGTGTTCCAGCGCATCACAAGCTAAGTTGGAACATAACCGGGCCAATCTCCGACGGTAGACGTCATGGACCTAGCCCAGCGTGTTCCTTACCCCGACCGCCTACAACAATGACACCTCGTCACAGACAGACGCTGTACACGCTTCCGGTCTTCATCAGCAAAGGCTGGTGTTTTAAAAAATGAGGTTAAAATGCGCCTCCAATCTTCGGCTGTTGCAAGAGACAAATTGAGCCAGCGGCCAATTAATTGAGGTAGGTACGTTATTGTTGCGCAGAGTAAATCTCCCATCTCGTCCAGCGACCAGTTAGATACGTTTCACAGCAGCCACTGATGAAGACTAACTCTGGTTTCTCTTCAAATCCACGAATAAATCTTTCGCCTTTTACTAAAGATTTCCGTGGGGAGGAACATACTAATGAGTCTATAGACTATTTTTTTGTCGTTCCGACCAGTCGGGACAATTTTCCAAATGAAAAACAAACATCAAATTGCCTAAAAGGAGTATCAAGTAGCATTGGTATATGGCAGAATTGCGCTGCCCTGCGGCACGGAGGCATTATTAGGAAGAGGTCGAATTCTCTTACAGCTGTACACATACAGCTCTAATAGTTTTGGACTATTTCCACGTGTCCCAGCGCATCACAACCTAAGTTGGAGCACAACCGGGCCATTTACCGACGGTAGACGTCATGGACCTAACCCAGCGTGTTACTTACACCGACCACCTATAACAATGACACAACGTCACAGACAGACGCTGTACACGCTTTCGGTCTACAGCAGCAAAGGCTGGTGTTTTAAAAAATGAGGTTATAATGCGCCTCCAATCTTCGAATGGTAAGATAGACAAATTGAGCCAGCGGCCAATTAATTGAGGTAGGTACATTATTGTTGAGCATAGTAAATCCCCCATCTCGTCCAGCGACCAGTTAGGTAGGTTTTACAGCAGCCACTGATGAAGACTAACTCTGGTTTCTCTTCAAATCCACGAATAATTCTTTCGCCTTTTACTAAAGATTTCCGTGGGGAGGAACATACTAATGAGTCTATAGACTATTTTTTGTCGTCCCGATAAGTCGGGACAATTTTCCAAATGAAAAACAAACATCAAATTGCCTAAAAGGAGTATCAAGTAGCATTGGTATATGGCAGAATTGCGCTGCCTTGCCGCACGGAGGCATTATTAGGAAGAGGTCGAATTCTCTTACAGCTGTACACATACAGCTCTAAAAGTTTTGGACTATTTCCACGTGTCCCAGCGCATCACAAGCTAAGTTGGAGCACAACCGGGTCATTCACCGACGGTAGATGTCATGGACCTAGCCAAGCGTGTTCCTTACCCCGACCACCTATAACAATGACACAACGTAACAGACAGACGTTGTAAACGCTTCCGGTCTTCATCAGCAAAGTCTGGTGTTTTAAAAAATGAGGTTAAAATGCGCCTCCAATCTTCGGCTGTTGCAAGAGACAAATTGAGCCAGCGGCCAATTAATTGAGGTAGGTACGTTATTGTTGCGCAGAGTAAATCCTCCATCTCGTCCAGCGACCAGTTAGGTAGGTTTTAAAGCAGCCACTGATGAAGACTAACTCTGGTTTCTCTTCAAATCCACGAATAAATCTTTCGCCTTTTACTAAAGATTTCCGTGGGGAGGAACATACTAATGAGTCTATAGACTATTTTTCGTCGTCCCGACCAATCGGGACAATTTTCCAAATGAAAAACAAACATCAAATTGCCTAAAAGGAGTATCAAGTAGCATTGGTATATGGCAGAATTGCGCTGCCCTGCGGCACGGAGGCATTATTAGGAAGAGGTCAAATTGTCTTACAGCTGTACACATACAGCTCTAATAGTTTTGGACTATTTCCACGTGTTCCAGCGCATCACAGGCTAAGTTGGAACATAACCGGGCCAATCACCGACGGTAGACGTCATGGACCTAGCCCAGCGTGTTCCTTACCCCGACCGCCTACAACAATGACACCTCGTCACAGACAGACACTGTACACGCTTTCGGTCTTCATCAGCAAAGTCTGATGTTTTAAAAAATGAGGTTAAAATGCGCCTCCAATCTTCGGCTGTTGCAAGAGACAAATTGAGCCAGCGGCCAATTAATTGAGGTAGGTACGTTATTGTTGCGCAGAGTAAATCTCCCATCTCGTCCAGCGACCAGTTAAATACGTTTCACAGCAGCCACTGATGAAGACTAACTCTGGTTTCTCTTCAAATCCACGAATATATCTTTCGCCTTTTACTAAAGATTTCCGTGGGGAGGAACATACTAATGAGTCTATAGACTATTTTTTGTCGTTCCGACCAGTCGGTACAATTTTCCAAATGAAAAACAAACATCAAATTGCCTAAAAGGAGTGTCAAGTAGCATTGGTATATGGCAGAATTGCGGTGCCCTGCGGCACGGAGGCATTATTAGGAAGAGGTTGAATTCTCTTACAGCTGTACACATACAGCTCTAATAGTTTTGGACTATTTCCACGTGTCCCAGCGCATCACAAGCTATGTTGGAGCACAACCGGGCCATTTACCGACGGTAGACGTCATGGACCTAACGCAGCGTGTTACTTACACCGACCACCTATAACAATGACACAACGTCACAGACAGACGCTGTACACGCTTTCGGTCTACAGCAGCAAGGTCTGGTGTTTTAAAAAATGAGGTTATAATGCGCCTCTAATCTTCGAATGGTAAGATAGACAAATTGAGCCAGCGGCCAATTAATTGAAGTAGGTACATTATTGTTGAGCATAGTAAATCCCCCATCTCGTCCAGCGACCAGTTAGGTAGGTTTTACAGCAGCCATTGATGAAGACTAACTCTGGTTTCTCTTCAAATCCACGAATAAATCTTTCGCCTTTTACTAAAGATTTCCGTGGGGAGGAACATACTAATGAGTCTATAGACTATTTTTTGTCGTCCCGACCAGTCGGTACAATTTTCCAAATGAAAAACAAACATCAAATTGCCTAAAAGGAGTATCAAGTAGCATTGGTATATGGCAGAATTGCGCTGCCCTGCGGCACGGAGGCATTATTAGGAAGAGGTCGAATTCTCTTACAGCTGTACACATACAGCTCTAAAAGTTTTGGACTATTTCCACGTGTCCCAGCGCATCACAAGCTAAGTTGGGGCACAACCGGGTCATTCACCGACGGTAGATGTCATGGACGAAGCCCAGCGTGTTCCTTACCCCGACCACCTATAACAATGACACAACGTAACAGACAGACGTTGTAAACGCTTCCGGTCTTCATCAGCAAAGTCTGGTGTTTTAAATAATGAGGTTAAAATGCGCCACCAATCTTCGGCTGTTGCAAGAGAAAAATTGAGCCAGCGGCCAATTAATTGAGGTAGGTACGTTATTGTTGCGCATAGTAAATCCCCCATCTCGTCCAGCGACCAGTTAGGTAGGTTTTACAGCAGCCACTGATGAAGACTAACTCTGGTTTCTCTTCAAATCCACGAATAAATCTTTCGCCTTTTACTAAAGATTTCCGTGGGGAGGAAAATACTAATGAGTCTATAGACTATTTTTCGTCGTCCCGACCAGTCGGGACACTTTTCCAAATGAAAAACAAACATCAAATTGCCTAAAAGGAGTATCAAGTAGCATTGGTATATGGCAGAATTGCGCTGCCCTGCGGCACGGAGGCATTATTAGGAAGAGGTCGAATTCTCTTACAGCTGTACACATACAGCTCTAAAAGTTTTGGACTATTTCCACGTGTTCCAGCGCATCACAGGCTAAGTTGGAATATAACCGGGCCAATCACCAACGGTAGACGTCATGGACCTAGCCCAGCGTGTTCCTTACCCCGACCGCCTACAACAATGACACCTCGTCACAGACAGACGCTGTACACGCTTCCGGTCTTCATCAGCAAAGGCTGGTGTTTTAAAAAAATGAGATTAAAATGCGCCTCCAATCTTCGGCTGTTGCAAGAGACAAATTGAGCCAGCGGCCAATTAATTGAGGTAGGTACGTTATTGTTGCGCAGAGTAAATCTCCCATCTCGTCCAGCGACCAGTTAGATACTTTTCACAGCAGCCACTGATGAAGACTAACTCTGGTTTCTCTTCAAATCCACGAATAAATCTTTCGCCTTTTACTAAAGATTTCCGTGGGGAGGAACATACTAATGAGTCTATAGACTATTTTTTTGTCGTTCCGACCAGTCGGGACAATTTTCCAAATGAAAAACAAACATCAAATTGCCTAAAAGGAGTATCAAGTAGCATTGGTATATGGCAGAATTGCGCTGCCCTGCGGCACGGAGGCATTATTAGGAAGAGGTCGAATTCTCTTACAGCTGTACACATACAGCTCTAATAGTTTTGGACTATTTCCACGTGTCCCAGCGCATCACAAGCTAAGTTGGAGCACAACCGGGCCATTTACCGACGGTAGACGTCATAGACCTAACCCAGCGTGTTACTTACACCGACCACCTATAACAATGACACAACGTCACAGACAGACGCTGTACACGCTTTCGGTCTACAGCAGCAAAGGCTGGTGTTTTAAAAAATGAGGTTATAATGCGCCTCCAATCTTCGAATGGTAAGATAGACAAATTGAGCCAGCGGCCAATTAATTGAGGTAGGTACATTATTGTTGAGCATAGTAAATCCCCCATCTCGTCCAGCGACCAGTTAGGTAGGTTTTACATCAGCCACGGATGAAGACTAACTCTGGTTTCTCTTCAAATCCACGAATAAATCTTTCGCCTTTTACTAAAGATTTCCGTGGGGAGGAACATACTAATGAGTCTATAGACTATTTTTTGTCGTTCCGACCAGTCGGGACAATTTTCCAAATGAAAAACAAACATCAAATTGCCTAAAAGGAGTATCAAGTAGCATTGGTATATGGCAGAATTGCGCTGCCCTGCCGCACGGAGGCATTATTAGGAAGAGGTCGAATTGTCTTACAGCTGTACACATACAGCTCTAAAAGTTTTGGACTATTTCCACGTGTTCCAGCGCATCACAGGCTAAGTTGGAACATAACTGGGCCAATCACCGACGGTAGACGTCATGGACCTAGCCCAGCGTGTTCCTTACCCCGACCGCCTACAACAATGACACCTCGTCACAGACAGACACTGTACACGCTTCCGGTCTTCATCAGCAAAGTCTGATGTTTTAAAAAATGAGGTTAAAATGCGCCTCCAATCTTCGGCTGTTGCAAGAGACAAATTGAGCCAGCGGCCAATTAATTGAGGTAGGTACATTATTGTTGAGCATAGTAAATCCCCCATCTCGTCCAGCGACCAGTTAGGTAGGTTTTACAGCAGCCACTGATGAAGACTAACTCTGGTTTCTCTTCAAATCAACGAATAAATCTTTCGCCTTTTACTAAAGATTTCCGTGGGGAGAAACATACTAATGAGTCTATAGACTATTTTTTGTCGTTCCGACCAGTCGGGACAATTTTCCAAATGAAAAACAAACATCAAATTGCCTAAAAGGAGTGTCAAGTAGCATTGGTATATGGCAGAATTGCGCTGCCCTGCGGCACGGAGGCATTATTAGGAAGAGGTCGAATTCTCTTACAGCTGTACACATACAGCTCTAATAGTTTTGGACTATTTCCACGTGTCCCAGCGCATCACAAGCTATGTTGGAGCACAACCGGGCCATTTACCGACGGTAGACGTTATGGACCTAACGCAGCGTGTTACTTACACCGACCACCTATAACAATGACACAACGTCACAGACAGACGCTGTACACGCTTTCGGTCTACAGCAGCAAAGTCTGGTGTTTTAAAAAATGAGGTTATAATGCGCCTCCAATCTTCGAATGGTAAGATAGACAAATTGAGCCAGCGGCCAATTAATTGAGGTAGGTACATTATTGTTGAGCATAGTAAATCCCCCATCTCGTCCAGCGACCAGTTAGGTAGGTTTTACAGCAGCCACTGAACAAGACTAACTCTGGTTTCTCTTCAAATCCACGAATAAATCTTTCGCCTTTTACTAAAGATTTCCGTGGGGAGGAACATACTAATGAGTCTATAGACTATTTTTTGTCGTCCCGACCAGTCGGTACAATTTTCCAAATGAAAAACAAACATCAAATTGCCTAAAAGGAGTATCAAGTAGCATTGGTATATGGCAGAATTGCGCTGCCCTGCGGCACGGAGGCATTATTAGGAAGAGGTCGAATTCTCTTACAGCTGTACACATACAGCTCTAAAAGTTTTGGACTATTTCCACGTGTCCCAGCGCATCACAAGCTAAGTTGGGGCACAACCGGGTCATTCACCGACGGTAGATGTCATGGACGAAGCCCAGCGTGTTCCTTACCCCGACCACCTATAACAATGACACAACGTAACAGACAGACGTTGTAAACGCTTCCGGTCTTCATCAGCAAAGTCTGGTGTTTTAAATAATGAGGTTAAAATGCGCCACCAATCTTCGGCTGTTGCAAGAGAAAAATTGAGCCAGCGGCCAATTAATTGAGGTAGGTACGTTATTGTTGCGCATAGTAAATCCCCCATCTCGTCCAGCGACCAGTTAGGTAGGTTTTACAGCAGCCACTGATGAAGACTAACTCTGGTTTCTCTTCAAATCCACGAATAAATCTTTCGCCTTTTACTAAAGATTTCCGTGGGGAGGAACATACTAATGAGTCTATAGACTATTTTTCGTCGTCCCGACCAGTCGGGACATTTTTCCAAATGAAAAACAAACATCAAATTGCCTAAAAGGAGTATCAAGTAGCATTGGTATATGGCAGAATTGCGCTGCCCTGCGGCACGGAGGCATTATTAGGAAGAGGTCGAATTCTCTTACAGCTGTACACATACAGCTCTAATAGTTTTGGACTATTTCCACGTGTCCCAGCGCATCACAAGCTAAGTTGGAGCACAACCGGGCCATTTACCGACGGTAGACGTCATGGACCTAACCCAGCGTGTTACTTACACCGACCACCTATAACAATGACACAACGTCACAGACAGACGCTGTACACGCTTTCGGTCTACAGCAGCAAAGGCTGGTGTTTTAAAAAATGAGGTTATAATGCGCCTCCAATCTTCGAATGGTAAGATAGACAAATTGAGCCAGCGGCCAATTAATTGAGGTAGGTACATTATTGTTGAGCATAGTAAATCCCCCATCTCGTCCAGCGACCAGTTAGGTAGGTTTTACAGCAGCCATTGATGAAGACTAACTCTGGTTTCTCTTCAAATCCACGAATAAATCTTTCGCCTTTTACTAAAGATTTCCGTGGGGAGGAACATACTAATGAGTCTATAGACTATTTTTTGTCGTCCCGACCAGTCGGTACAATTTTCCAAATGAAAAACAAACATCAAATTGCCTAAAAGGAGTATCAAGTAGCATTGGTATATGGCAGAATTGCGCTGCCCTGCGGCACGGAGGCATTATTAGGAAGAGGTCGAATTCTCTTACAGCTGTACACATACAGCTCTAAAAGTTTTGGACTATTTCCACGTGTCCCAGCGCATCACAAGCTAAGTTGGGGCACAACCGGGTCATTCACCGACGGTAGATGTCATGGACGAAGCCCAGCGTGTTCCTTACCCCGACCACCTATAACAATGACACAACGTAACAGACAGACGTTGTAAACGCTTCCGGTCTTCATCAGCAAAGTCTGGTGTTTTAAATAATGAGGTTAAAATGCGCCACCAATCTTCGGCTGTTGCAAGAGAAAAATTGAGCCAGCGGCCAATTAATTGAGGTAGGTACGTTATTGTTGCGCATAGTAAATCCCCCATCTCGTCCAGCGACCAGTTAGGTAGGTTTTACAGCAGCCACTGATGAAGACTAACTCTGGTTTCTCTTCAAATCCACGAATAAATCTTTCGCCTTTTACTAAAGATTTCCGTGGGGAGGAAAATACTAATGAGTCTATAGACTATTTTTCGTCGTCCCGACCAGTCGGGACAATTTTCCAAATGAAAAACAAACATCAAATTGCCTAAAAGGAGTATCAAGTAGCATTGGTATATGGCAGAATTGCGCTGCCCTGCGGCACGGAGGCATTATTAGGAAGAGGTCGAATTCTCTTACAGCTGTACACATACAGCTCTAAAAGTTTTGGACTATTTCCACGTGTCCCAGCGCATCACAAGCTAAGTTGGAGCACAACCGGGTCATTCACCGACGGTAGATGTCATGGACCTAGCCCAGCGTGTTCCTTACCCCGACCACCTATAACAATGACACAACGTAACAGACAGACGTTGTAAACGCTTCCGGTCTTCATCAGCAAAGTCTGGTGTTTTAAAAAATGAGGTTAAAATGCGCCACCAATCTTCGGCTGTTGCAAGAGACAAATTGAGCCAGCGGCCAATTAATTGAGGTAGGTACGTTATTGTTGCGCATAGTAAATCCTCCATCTCGTCCAGCGACCAGTTAGGTAGGTTTTACAGCAGCCACTGATGAAGACTAACTCTGGTTTCTCTTCAAATCAACGAATAAATCTTTCGCCTTTTACTAAAGATTTCCGTGGGGAGGAACATACTAATGAGTCTATAGACTATTTTTTGTCGTTCCGACCAGTCGGGACAATTTTCCAAATGAAAAACAAACATCAAATTGCCTAAAAGGAGTATCAAGTAGCATTGGTATATGGCAGAATTGCGCTGCCCTGCGGCACGGAGGCATTATTAGGAAGAGGTCGAATTCTCTTACAGCTGTACACATACAGCTCTAATAGTTTTGGACTATTTCCACGTGTCCCAGCGCATCACAAGCTAAGTTGGAGCACAACCGGGCCATTTACCGACGGTAGACGTCATGGACCTAACCCAGCGTGGTATTACCCCGACCACCTATAACAATGACACAACGTCACAGACAGACGCTGTACACGCTTTCGGTCTACAGCAGCAAAGGCTGGTGTTTTAAAAAATGAGGTTATAATGCGCCTCCAATCTTCGAAAGGTAAGATAGACAAATTGAGCCAGCGCCCAATTAATTGAGGTAGGTACATTATTGTTGAGCCTAGTAAATCCCCCATCTCGTCCAGCGACCAGTTAGGTAGGTTTTACAGCAGACACTGGTGAAGACTAACTCTGGTTTCTCTTCAAATCCACGAATAAATCTTTCGCCTTTTACTAAAGATTTCCGTGGGGAGGAACATACTAATGAGTCTATAGACTATTTTTTGTCGTCCCGACCAGTCGGGACAATTTTCCAAATGAAAAACAAACATCAAATTGCCTAAAAGGAGTATCAAGTAGCATTGGTATATGGCAGAATTGCGCTGCCCTGCGGCACGGAGGCATTATTAGGAAGAGGTCGAATACTCTTACAGCTGTACACATACAGCTCTAAAAGTTTTGGACTATTTCCACGTGTTCCAGCGCATCACAGGCTAAGTTGGAACATAACCGGGCCAATCACCGACGGTAGACGTCATGGACCTAGCCCAGCGTGTTCCTTACCCCGACCGCCTACAACAATGACACCTCGTCACAGACAGACGCTGTACACGCTTCCGGTCTTCATCAGAAAAGGCTGGTGTTTTAAAAAATGAGGTTAAAGTGCGCCTCCAATCTTCGGCTTTTGCAAGAGACAAAATGAGCCAGCGGCCAATTAATTGAGGTAGGTACGTTATTGTTGCGCATAGTAAATCTCCCATTTCGTCCAGCGACGAGTTAGATACGTTTCACAGCAGCCACTGATGAAGACTAACTCTGGTTTCTCTTCAAATCCACGAATAAATCTTTCGCCTTTTACTAACGATTTGCGTGGGGAGGAACATACTAATGAGTCTATAGACTATTTTTTGTCGCCCCGACCAGTCGGGACAATTTTCCAAATGAAAAACAAACATCAAATTGCCTAAAAGGAGTATCAAGTAGCATTGGTATATGGCAGAATTGCGCTGCCCTGCGGCACGGAGGCATTATTAGGAAGAGGTCGAATTCTCTTACAGCTGTACACATACAGCTCTAAAAGTTTTGGACTATTTCCACGTGTTCCAGCGCATCACAGGCTAACTTGGAACATAACCGGGCCAATCACCGACGGTAGACGTCATGGACCTAACCCAGCGTGTTCCTTACCCCGACCGCCTACAACAATGACACCTCGTCAGAGACAGACGCTGTACACGCTTCCGGTCTTCATCAGCAAAGTCTGGTGTTTTAAATAATGAGGTTAAAATGCGCCACCAATCTTCGGCTGTTGCAAGAGAAAAATTGAGCCAGCGGCCAATTAATTGAGGTAGGTACGTTATTGTTGCGCATAGTAAATCCCCCATCTCGTCCAGCGACCAGTTAGGTAGGTTTTACAGCAGCCACTGATGAAGACTAACTCTGGTTTCTCTTCAAATCCACGAATAAATCTTTCGCCTTTTACTAAAGATTTCCGTGGGGAGGAACATACTAATGAGTCTATAGACTATTTTTCGTCGTCCCGACCAGTCGGGACATTTTTCCAAATGAAAAACAAACATCAAATTGCCTAAAAGGAGTATCAAGTAGCATTGGTATATGGCAGAATTGCGCTGCCCTGCGGCACGGAGGCATTATTAGGAAGAGGTCGAATTCTCTTACAGCTGTACACATACAGCTCTAATAGTTTTGGACTATTTCCACGTGTCCCAGCGCATCACAAGCTAAGTTGGAGCACAACCGGGCCATTTACCGACGGTAGACGTCATGGACCTAACCCAGCGTGTTACTTACACCGACCACCTATAACAATGACACAACGTCACAGACAGACGCTGTACACGCTTTCGGTCTACAGCAGCAAAGGCTGGTGTTTTAAAAAATGAGGTTATAATGCGCCTCCAATCTTCGAATGGTAAGATAGACAAATTGAGCCAGCGGCCAATTAATTGAGGTAGGTACATTATTGTTGAGCATAGTAAATCCCCCATCTCGTCCAGCGACCAGTTAGGTAGGTTTTACAGCAGCCATTGATGAAGACTAACTCTGGTTTCTCTTCAAATCCACGAATAAATCTTTCGCCTTTTACTAAAGATTTCCGTGGGGAGGAACATACTAATGAGTCTATAGACTATTTTTTGTCGTCCCGACCAGTCGGTACAATTTTCCAAATGAAAAACAAACATCAAATTGCCTAAAAGGAGTATCAAGTAGCATTGGTATATGGCAGAATTGCGCTGCCCTGCGGCACGGAGGCATTATTAGGAAGAGGTCGAATTCTCTTACAGCTGTACACATACAGCTCTAAAAGTTTTGGACTATTTCCACGTGTCCCAGCGCATCACAAGCTAAGTTGGGGCACAACCGGGTCATTCACCGACGGTAGATGTCATGGACGAAGCCCAGCGTGTTCCTTACCCCGACCACCTATAACAATGACACAACGTAACAGACAGACGTTGTAAACGCTTCCGGTCTTCATCAGCAAAGTCTGGTGTTTTAAATAATGAGGTTAAAATGCGCCACCAATCTTCGGCTGTTGCAAGAGAAAAATTGAGCCAGCGGCCAATTAATTGAGGTAGGTACGTTATTGTTGCGCATAGTAAATCCCCCATCTCGTCCAGCGACCAGTTAGGTAGGTTTTACAGCAGCCACTGATGAAGACTAACTCTGGTTTCTCTTCAAATCCACGAATAAATCTTTCGCCTTTTACTAAAGATTTCCGTGGGGAGGAAAATACTAATGAGTCTATAGACTATTTTTCGTCGTCCCGACCAGTCGGGACAATTTTCCAAATGAAAAACAAACATCAAATTGCCTAAAAGGAGTATCAAGTAGCATTGGTATATGGCAGAATTGCGCTGCCCTGCGGCACGGAGGCATTATTAGGAAGAGGTCGAATTCTCTTACAGCTGTACACATACAGCTCTAAAAGTTTTGGACTATTTCCACGTGTCCCAGCGCATCACAAGCTAAGTTGGAGCACAACCGGGTCATTCACCGACGGTAGATGTCATGGACCTAGCCCAGCGTGTTCCTTACCCCGACCACCTATAACAATGACACAACGTAACAGACAGACGTTGTAAACGCTTCCGGTCTTCATCAGCAAAGTCTGGTGTTTTAAAAAATGAGGTTAAAATGCGCCACCAATCTTCGGCTGTTGCAAGAGACAAATTGAGCCAGCGGCCAATTAATTGAGGTAGGTACGTTATTGTTGCGCATAGTAAATCCTCCATCTCGTCCAGCGACCAGTTAGGTAGGTTTTACAGCAGCCACTGATGAAGACTAACTCTGGTTTCTCTTCAAATCAACGAATAAATCTTTCGCCTTTTACTAAAGATTTCCGTGGGGAGGAACATACTAATGAGTCTATAGACTATTTTTTGTCGTTCCGACCAGTCGGGACAATTTTCCAAATGAAAAACAAACATCAAATTGCCTAAAAGGAGTATCAAGTAGCATTGGTATATGGCAGAATTGCGCTGCCCTGCGGCACGGAGGCATTATTAGGAAGAGGTCGAATTCTCTTACAGCTGTACACATACAGCTCTAATAGTTTTGGACTATTTCCACGTGTCCCAGCGCATCACAAGCTAAGTTGGAGCACAACCGGGCCATTTACCGACGGTAGACGTCATGGACCTAACCCAGCGTGGTATTACCCCGACCACCTATAACAATGACACAACGTCACAGACAGACGCTGTACACGCTTTCGGTCTACAGCAGCAAAGGCTGGTGTTTTAAAAAATGAGGTTATAATGCGCCTCCAATCTTCGAAAGGTAAGATAGACAAATTGAGCCAGCGCCCAATTAATTGAGGTAGGTACATTATTGTTGAGCCTAGTAAATCCCCCATCTCGTCCAGCGACCAGTTAGGTAGGTTTTACAGCAGACACTGGTGAAGACTAACTCTGGTTTCTCTTCAAATCCACGAATAAATCTTTCGCCTTTTACTAAAGATTTCCGTGGGGAGGAACATACTAATGAGTCTATAGACTATTTTTTGTCGTCCCGACCAGTCGGGACAATTTTCCAAATGAAAAACAAACATCAAATTGCCTAAAAGGAGTATCAAGTAGCATTGGTATATGGCAGAATTGCGCTGCCCTGCGGCACGGAGGCATTATTAGGAAGAGGTCGAATACTCTTACAGCTGTACACATACAGCTCTAAAAGTTTTGGACTATTTCCACGTGTTCCAGCGCATCACAGGCTAAGTTGGAACATAACCGGGCCAATCACCGACGGTAGACGTCATGGACCTAGCCCAGCGTGTTCCTTACCCCGACCGCCTACAACAATGACACCTCGTCACAGACAGACGCTGTACACGCTTCCGGTCTTCATCAGAAAAGGCTGGTGTTTTAAAAAATGAGGTTAAAGTGCGCCTCCAATCTTCGGCTTTTGCAAGAGACAAAATGAGCCAGCGGCCAATTAATTGAGGTAGGTACGTTATTGTTGCGCATAGTAAATCTCCCATTTCGTCCAGCGACGAGTTAGATACGTTTCACAGCAGCCACTGATGAAGACTAACTCTGGTTTCTCTTCAAATCCACGAATAAATCTTTCGCCTTTTACTAACGATTTGCGTGGGGAGGAACATACTAATGAGTCTATAGACTATTTTTTGTCGCCCCGACCAGTCGGGACAATTTTCCAAATGAAAAACAAACATCAAATTGCCTAAAAGGAGTATCAAGTAGCATTGGTATATGGCAGAATTGCGCTGCCCTGCGGCACGGAGGCATTATTAGGAAGAGGTCGAATTCTCTTACAGCTGTACACATACAGCTCTAAAAGTTTTGGACTATTTCCACGTGTTCCAGCGCATCACAGGCTAACTTGGAACATAACCGGGCCAATCACCGACGGTAGACGTCATGGACCTAACCCAGCGTGTTCCTTACCCCGACCGCCTACAACAATGACACCTCGTCAGAGACAGACGCTGTACACGCTTCCGGTCTTCATCAGCAAAGGCTGGTGTTTTAAAAAAATGAGGTTAAAATGCGCCTCCAATCTTCGGCTGTTGCAAGAGACAAATTGAGCCAGCGGCCAATTGATTGAGGTAGGTACGTTATTGTTGCGCAGAGTAAATCTCCCATCTCGTCCAGCGACCAGTTAGATACGTTTCACAGCAGCCACTAATGAAGACTAACTCTGGTTTCTCTTCAAATCCACGAATAAATCTTTCGCCTTTTACTAAAGATTTCCGTGGGGAGGAACATACTAATGAGTCTATAGACTATTTTTTGTCGTCCCGACCAGTAGGGACAATTTTTCAAATGAAAAACAAACATCAAATTGCCTAAAAGGAGTATCAAGTAGCATTGGTATATGGAAGAATTGCGCTGCCCTGCCGCACGGAGGCATTATTAGGAAGAGGTCGAATTCTCTTACAGCTGTACACATACAGCTCTAAAAGTTTTGGACTTTTTCCACTTGTCCCAGCGCATCACAAGCTAAGTTGGAGCACAACCGGGCCATTTACCGACGGTAGATGTCATGGACCTAACCCAGCGTGTTCCTTACCCCGACCACCTATAACAATGACACAACGTCACAGACAGACGTTGTAAACGCTTCCGGTCTTCATCTGCAAAGGCTGGTGTTTTATAAAATTAGGTTATAATGCGCCTCCAATCTTCGAAAGGTAAGATAGACAAATTGAGCCAGCGGCCAAGTAATTGAGGTAGGTACGTTATTGTTGCGCATAGTAAATCCCCCATCTCGTCCAGCGACCAGTTAGGTAGGTTTTACAGCAGACACTGATGAAGACTAACTCTGGTTTCTCTTCAAATCCACGAATAAATCTTTCGCCTTTTACTAAAGATTTCCGTGGGGAGGAACATACTAATGAGTCTATAGACTATTTTTTGTCGTCCCGACCAGTCGGGACAATTTTCCAAATGAAAAACAAACATCAAATTGCCTAAAAGGAGTATCAAGTAGCATTGGTATATGGCAGAATTGCGCTGCCCTGCGGCACGGAGGCATTATTAGGAAGAGGTCGAATTCTCTTACAGCTGTACACATACAGCTCTAATAGTTTTGGCCTATTTCCACGTGTTCCAGCGCATCACAAGCTAAGTTGGAGCACAACCGGGCCATTTACCGACGGTAGACGTCATGGACCTAACCCAGCGTGTTACTTACACCGACCACCTATAACAATGACACAACGTCACAGACAGACGCTGTACACGCTTTCGGTCTACAGCAGCAAAGGCTGGTGTTTTAAAAAATGAGGTTATAATGCGCCTCCAATCTTCGAATGGTAAGATAGACAAATTGAGCCAGCGGCCAATTAATTGAGGTAGGTACATTATTGTTGAGCATAGTAAATCCTCCATCTCGTCCAGCGACCAGTTAGGTAGGTTTTACAGCAGCCACTGATGAAGACTAACTCTGGTTTCTCTTCAAATCCACGAATAAATCTTTCGCCTTTTACTAAAGATTTCCGTGGGGAGGAACATACTAATGAGTCTATAGACTATTTTTTGTCGCCCCGACCAGTCGGTACAATTTTCCAAATGAAAAACAAACATCAAATTGCCTAAAAGGAGTATCAAGTAGCATTGGTATATGGCAGAATTGCGCTGCCCTGCCGCACGGAGGCATTATTAGGAAGAGGTCAAATTCTCTTACAGCTGTACACATACAGCTCTAAAAGTTTTGGACTATTTCCACGTGTTCCAGCGCATCACAGGCTAAGTTGGAACATAAGCGGGCCAATCTCCGACGGTAGACGTCATGGACCTAGCCCAGCGTGTTCCTTACCCCGACCGCCTACAACAATGACACCTCGTCACAGACAGACGCTGTACACGCTTCCGGTCTTCATCAGCAAAGGCTGGTGTTTTAAAAAATGAGGTTAAAATGCGCCTCCAATCTTCGGCTGTTGCAAGAGACAAATTGAGCCAGCGGCCAATTAATTGAAGTAGGTACGTTATTGTTGCGCAGAGTAAATCTCCCATCTCGTCCAGCTACCAGTTAGATACGTTTCACAGCAGCCACTGATGAAGACTAACTCTGGTTTCTCTTCAAATCCACGAATAAATCTTTCGCCTTTTACTAAAGATTTCCGTGGGGAGGAACATACTAATGAGTCTATAGACTATTTTTTGTCGTTCCGACCAGTCGGGACAATTTTCCAAGTGAAAAACAAACATCAAATTGCCTAAAAGGAGTATCAAGTAGCATTGGTATATGGCAGAATTGCGCTGCCCTGCCGCACGGAGGCATTATTAGGAAGAGGTCGAATTGTCTTACATCTGTACACATACAGCTCTAATAGTTTTGGACTATTTCCACGTGTCCCAGCGCATCACAAGCTAAGTTGGAGCACAACCGGGCCATTTACCGACGGTGGACGTCATGGACCTAACCCAGCGTGTTACTTACCCCGACCACCTATAACAATGACACAACGTCACAGACAGACGCTGTACACGCTTTCGGTCTACAGCAGCAAAGGCTGGTGTTTAAAAAAATGAGGTTATAATGCGCCACCAATCTTCGAATGGTAACATAGACAAATTGAGCCAGCGGCCAATTAATTGAGGTAGGTACATTATTGTTGAGCATAGTAAATCCCCCATCTCGTCCAGCGACCAGTTAGG